>NC_037343.1:35652717-35955747 GCF_002263795.3 Bos taurus
GATACTATATGGTTTTGATTACTGTAGCTTTGTACTATAATTTGAAGTCAGGCAGAATTATGCTTAAAGCATTGTCTTTTTTCTTCAAGATTCTTTAGGCTGTGTGGGGCCTCTTTGTCTGGAGAGGCAAAGGACTCACTCTAGTCCTATGATAAATGCCATTGCTATTTTGGTAGATATTGCAGTGAACCTGTAGATTGCCTTGGGAAATATGGTCGTTTTACAATATTAATTCTTGTATCTGTTAGCATGGCATATTTTTCCATTTTTTGTGACTTGTTTCTTTCGTAAATGTCTTACAGTTTTTCATGTACTGGACTTTGATATCTTTGACTAAGTTTAACCTATTATTTGTTTTTGCTTCAATTGTAAGTGGAATTGCTTTTTAAATTTCTCTTTCCAATTCTTTTAAAGTATAGACACAAATTTCTATATATTAATTTTGTATCCTGTAACTTTACTGAATTATTGTTTCTAATAGGTTTTTGTGTGTGTGTGTGGCTTCTTTATGGAAAAGTGCTTTTCTGGACTTTTTATATATAGTATCATGTTATCTGCAAGCAGTGACAGTTTTATTTTCTGTCTGATTGCTGTGGCTAGGACTTCAAGTACCATGTTGAGTAAAAGTGTCAAGAATGGGCATCTTTTTCTTGTTCTTGATCTTAGAAAAGTGGTCTCAGAGTTTCCCTGTTGAGTACAATGATAGCTACATTTTTATCACATATGATCTTTATATATTTAGATGTGTTCCCTCTATACCTACTATGTTGATAGCATTTTTTAATAATAAATGAATGTTGAATTTTGTCAAAAGTCTTTTCTTTATCTATTGAGATGATCATGAGTTTTATTCTTCAATTTCTTAATGTGACGTGTTACCGTGATTGATTTACGGATATTTAACCATCCATTAATCCCCAGGGTAAATCCACTTGATCATGTTGTATGATCCTTTTAATGTATTTTTGAATTCAGTATGTTATAATTTTGCTTTTGTTATGCTGCTTTTAAAATTCTCTCTTTATCCTTTTTTTTTTTTTTCCATTTTATTTATAATGTGTCTCAAAGTGGAACTCTTTGCAAAGATTGGTCATGACCTTGTATGGCTTCTGGTATCTGGATGTCTGTTTCCTTTCCCAGGCTAGGGACATTTTTAGCTATTATTTCTTCAAGTAAGTTCTCTGCCCCTTTCTCTCTTTCTTCTTCTTATGGAACACCTATAATGCAACTATAGTACATGTCATGTTGTTCCAAAGGCCTCTTAAACTATCCCAATTTTTAAATATTACTTCTACTTTTATTCCCTTCAATTTGGGCTATTTGCACTACTGTGTTTTTCACTTTGCTGATTCCCTCATCTGTATCATCTAATTTACTGTTGATTCCTTATAATGTATTTTTTATTTCAGTTGTATTTTTCAGCTCTTTCTCTTCTTCTTTGTGTTTTATAACTGTTAGTTAAACTTTTCACTGTTGTACATTCTTCTCTCAAGTTTGTTGAGCATCTTTATGATCATCATTTGAACTCTTTATTGGGTAAATTGCTTTATCTCCACTTTGTTTAGTTTTTCTTCTGATGTTTTATCTTCTTCATTTGTGATATATTCCCCATCTCCTCATTTTGCCTTATTTTTCATGTTTTTTTGTATGTATTATGTAGATTGGTTACATTTCCTGTACTTGGGAAAGTGGCTTTACCTAGGAACTCTCCTAAAGGGCTCAGTAGCACATTATCCTCTGGTCACCAGAGCTGTATGCTCTAGGGGTGCCCCATATGTGAGTATGTCCTGAGCCCTTCTGTTGTGCCATGGCAAACTAATGTGTGAACACTGGTAGATGGTGCTTGCTCCCAGCCTGGTTGACTATCAGCTCCTGTCTCTAGTGGTGGCTTTCAGCCAGCTGGTTGGTGAGGTTGGGTTCTAGAGTAGCTGGCTATAGCATGCAGTGGCCCAGGGCTTGTGCTGACCTGCCGGTGGGCAGGTCCAGATCCTAGGGCAGCTGGATGCAGATCTGTTCCTGGCCTACTAGTGAAGTAGGCTGGTTCCTGGGGAAGCTGGCTGCATGGCTGGAGGAATCGTGGAGCTGGTGCTGACCTGCTGGTGGGCTGGTAACCCCCCTGGCACTAATAGGCTAGTAGGAGGATTCTAATGCACCAGCACCAATGTCCTCATGATTGAAGGAACTCCCCCAAATGGCTGCTGCCAGGATTTAATATATCCTCAGAGGGATTCCCAGTTGGCTCCTGCCTCTCAAAGAAGCTCTCTGAAGTGTCTGAGTGAGGCTGCTTTTCATTTACTGCCTCTGTGTTGGGACTCAGTGTACATATGATTTTTGTTTGCACCCTTTTACAGAGTCTCTGTTTCCTATAGGCCTCCCATTCTCCCATATGCAAGCCCCACTGGCTTTCAAAGTTGGATGTTCTGACGGCTTGTTTCTTGTTGCAAGGCCCCCCAGGCTATGGAGCCCAGTATGGGGCTTGAATTGCTTAATGCTTGGAGAAAATCTCTGCAACTGTGATTATTCTGTTTGTGGGTTGCCTGCTCAGGGGATATGAATCCTGACATACTGCATCTTCAACCCTCCTACCTATCTCATTGTGGTTACTTCATGCACCCTTTAGTTGTGGAAATCTTTTCTGTTAATCTTCATGTTGTGCTTATCAATAGTTGCTGTGTAAGTAGTTGTAATTTTGGTATGTCTATAGGAGGAAGTGGAGAAGGCAGTGGCACCCCACTCCAGTACTCTTGCCTGGAAAATCCCATGGACGGAGGAGCCTGGTAGGCTGCAGTCCATGGGGTTGCTAAAAGTCGGACACGACTGAGCGACTTCCCTTTCACTTTTCACTTTCACACATTGGAGAAGGAAATGGCAACCCACTCCAGTGTTCTTGCCTGGAGAATCCCAGGGATGGGGGAGCCTGGTGGGCTTCCATCTATGGGGTCACAAAGAGTCGGACACAACTGAAGCGACTTAGCAGCAGCAGCAGCATAGGAGGAAGTTAGCTCAGCGTCTTCCTACCCCATCATCTTGGCCACATGTCCTCTGCATTACAATTTTTACAACCTGTTACATTTCTACAGTGTATTATGATATAGAATATTTTGCTCATTTTTTTAATTTTAAAATTCCATTCTTATAAGCCAAATTATTGAAAAATTTTAATAATAAATCTAATGTTTAACCTTGAGATTGCTTGTATTCTGTAAAATTTTGGGCGGTATCTCTTATAAGCTTGTGTCAGTATATACCATAGTGTCCTACACTCATGCCAGTTGTATTTAGTTATTTAGCTGCTTATTTTTCCCTTTGATTAAAAAATTTTTGCTTGAGACTTTTATCTTAAGCAGGTGTTGTATTTTTGTTCCTAGCTGACAGGCTGTCAAAACTAATGAAGAGAGGGATTTTTTTTTCCTATCCAAAGCACAGACCTGGCCCTGTGCTTTCCACGAATGATTATTAAGTAAATACGTAAATGAACATTTTTCTGAGCTTCATTCTACACATGGAGATGGGAGAATCATTCAATGAAGTCCTTGTGCTATTTTGTAACAAAATATCTATGGATTTCTGCCTGAAAAATATTAGTCCACCCCAAATTATCCTCCTTCTTAATTTTTATATGAAACATATACAAGTAGAATATTTTCCATTGTCTGTAGGCTCTCAGGAAGGTTTGAATTGTATTTGTGAGAATTTTCTATTAGTGAAAAAGGGGGCAGAATCCTTGGCTTGTGAACAATGACCGTCCTTCAACAGGTCCATCATTAATAGACTGCTGCTTCTTTCTTTCCTTTTATTTAATCTAATATGTCACATTTTCTAGTTACGGTTGATAATAATGCTGCATTTGATTTGCTAAATTTTTGAGCATCATCTATTAACAGGATATGTAATGTGATTCAAGCTAGTATAATGAGCCAGACAAGTAAAAGAAAAAATGTCCTTCATTCTCTGCTTGGTTAATAAACATTTCTTTGCATTTTATTGTAAGATAGCTAGCAAAGGAAGTCAAAGTTTTTCTGTTTATTTAAGAGGAAAAAAAAACATCAGTGAAGTAACATTGTATGTTGGGTTTAATCAGCTCCAGCTTGTACATTTGTACTGCTCAGAATTGGAATCAAAATAAGTAGAAAAATGAGAGCTGTGATGTTATGAGAGATACATGGTATATCCTTAACCGTTTAGGTGTCCTTTTTCTTTTGAAATATTTTCCTACTCTGTACCCAGTTCCCACATGTATGTCTAAAGAGACAGTCTCTACTTCATACTTACCAACCATTACCCGTCTTCTAGAACAATAATCCCTAACTATGGACCGGATACCATCAATGTCAACCAGCGTATCCTGGAAAAATATTAAAAATGCAAATTTTCAGGCCCTACTTCAGATCTACTGACTTGGAAACTCTGGGGGTCGGACCCAGCATCTCTTTTTATAAGGCTACCAGTAGATTCTGACACAGGCTCAAGTTTGAGAACTGTTGTTCTAGAAAGAGTGAAATATCATCTTTATTTTGGTGGTTAGATTCAAGTGAGTGAGCAGAGATCCAAATTCCTTTACTTTTCCAAATAAACATTTCATTTCTTTCACATGTGCTGAGTGTTTAGTTTAATTCAAGGATGAGTATGACTCATGAGTGACTCTGGAAAGGTGTTTTTAAGATACAGAGAGGAAAGTCTATAGGAGAAACACGTATTTTGCTTAAGTTTTCTTAAAAAAAGTGGATCTTGTTATTGGCGTGGACACATCATTCTTCAAACTGGCATTAATTCAGTTAATATTCCTTCTTAAATTGTTGCCATCTCTATCATGTTAGCCATGAAATTAAAAGACAGTTACTTCTTGGAAGGAAAGTTATGACCAACCTAGACATCATCTTAAAAAGCAGAGACATTACTTTGTCAACAAAGGTCCCTCTAGTCAAGGCTGTGGTTTTTCCAGTGGTCATGTATGGATGTGAAAGTTGGACTATAAAGAAAGCTAAGCACTGAAGAACTGATGCTTTTGAACTGTGGTGTTGGAGAAGACTCTTGAGAGTCCCTTGGACTGAAAGGAGATCCAACCAGTCCATCCTAAAGAAGATCAGTCCTGGGTGTTCACTGGAAGGACTGATGCTAAAGCTGAAACTCCAATACTTTGGCCACCTGATGCAAAGAGCTGACTCATTTGAAAAGACCCTGATTCTGGGAAAGATTAAGAGCAGGAGAAGGGGATGACAGAGGATGAGAGATTGGATGGCATCACTGACTCAATGGACATGGGTTTGGGTGGACTCCAGGAGTTGGTGATGGACAGGGAGGCCTGGCGTGCTGTGGTTCATGGGGTTGCAAAGAGTCGGACACAAGTGAGCTACTGAACTGAACTGGACTATCATGTTACAACCAGCTCTCCTTTCAGATCAGAATCATCCTGGCCTCCTGTTTTCTTTTACTTTGTAATTAGAAATCTTTTTTTCTATTATTTCATATTTAATTGCTATTAACACCTATCTCCAAGTGCAGGGGAAGGAGTTGTCATCTTTAGATTGTATTTGAAAGGAATATTAAAAAACAAAAAAATTCAATCCAAACCCTTAATGGTTCATTCAGGTAAGGAAATGGTGTTCAAGAAGGTTAAGTGGCTTGCAAATTTAGGATGTTTGGTGGTTTAACAGAGAATGTTTACTGCTGTTTGTTGTTAGCAATTCTATATCGTTAGGAAAAAGATTTTAGAGTTACTAAGAAATATGTATTTTTTGGCATGAAGTCATTACTGATTTTATCTTTGCCTTTTTCTTATTGTCTCCTTTCTTATTAATAGACATGAATAATTGAAAGCTTCCTACAGAATTTATAGAAGTAATTACTTGCTCATTACAACAAGTAAATGTTGCCAAGTAGAAGGGAGATTCATTCCAGGACTTTTTTGTGAGTCAAAATGATTCTGGTTCTTGAAAATGAGAATGAACAATGGTCCATAGTACAATTCAAAGCATCAGTAGAGAGCTTAGTGCTTTTTTTCTTTGTTGTTGTTAATCACTTAAAATGTGTAATTAACTCTCAAATTAATCCCTGGAAAATTAAAGGAGCATCTGGTGAAGTGCATTGCTTTGAATTTTTTTACTCAAAAGTGGTTACTAAGTGAATGCTTGCTGGGCTAGAAAAAATTGTAACCTCAGCCTCTTTTTCTTCTCATTTTTAAAGTCAGCCAAATAATGCTCATTCTAAATAGAAGTAATAGCTCCATCTATAGTAACCCTGATCACTCAGTTGGTAAAGAACCCACCTGCAATGCAGGAGACCCCGGTTTGATTCCTGGGTTGGGAAGATCCACTGGAGAAGGGATAGGGTACCCACTCCAATATTCTTGGGCTTTCCTGATGGCTCAGCTGATACAGAATCCACCTGCAATGTGGGAGACCTGGGTTTGGTCCCTGGGTTGGGAAGATCCCTGGAGAAGGGAAAGGCTACCCACTCCAGTATTCTGGCCTGGAGAATTCCATGGACTCTGTGGACTTTGTGTCCATGGGGTTGCAAAGAGTTGGACACCCATGGGGCCGCAAAGAGTTGGACACAACTGAGAAACTTTCACTGTCATGTAGTAACACTGATGATTTGAAGACTGTGTTCACTGAGCAGTGATAGCAATTTTCTGAGTTATAGTCTTGCCCTAGATTCAGAGAGATAGATCAGTAGTTATATACATCAAAAGCTTGTGATTCTAAAATACCTTGAAGGTACTCAGTTATGTCATTAATTTGATATAAAAGTAATGGATGAAAAGCAGTTTTAATAATATAAGATATCTGAGATGAACTTTGGTTGATTACCTAAGAGTTATTCCCCTGACCCCTGCTCACACACCCAATTTTATGTAGGCATTCATACTCACTCATGCTTTAGAGCAATACAAAGCATGCTTAAAAGGATCAGCATCACCTAGGAGCTTTTTGGAAATGCAAACTCATGAATCTGCATTTTAATAAGCTCTCCAGATAACTCCAGTGCATACTCAAGTTTGAGGACCACTGCTTTCTGGGTGGCTGATTATGTATATTCCATTCTCCTTGCCAGTGATGGGCTAATCAAATACATGTAACCAAATTCTGGCTAATTTGACCTAAAGAGATCTCCTTTATAGGGCTGCTGGGAACATTTCTTTGCTATTTGAAGGAAGCACAAGTAAGTGCTAGGTCCGTTTTGTTTGTATTTCAAGATGGAATATGAAATGTGATGCCACCTTATGATTATGAAGGTCACAAAGATGTAACCAGATCTCAAGCCACTCTATCTCAGGGCCTCTCATTTTGTGAGATTTTAAAACAGACAAAAATAATCTGTTATTTTACTGCTTAAAGAATTTTCGTTCAGTTTTTTTTTTTTTTTTTTGCCTGTTTGTTTCTGGTGGCCAGTAGCCAAGTGCACTTGAACACGGAAGTTATTTATGGCATTTTGCAAATAAATCTTATGGTTGATTTCAGTGTTGAGACTGAGGGTGAAAAACTCAGCTCTTTTTTCAACTTCTGTTTTGAAAGTTCTTTTTCAAAGTGTTAGTTCAGTTTAGTTCAGTCACTCAGTCCTGTCCGACTCTTTGCAACCCCATGAATCCCAGCACGCCAGGCCTCCCTGTCTATCACCAACTCCCGGAGTTCACCCAAACTCATTTCCATCGAGTCGGTGATGCCATCCAGCCATCTCATCCTCTGTCATCCCCTTCTCCTTCTGCCCCCAATCCCTCCCAGCATCAGAGTCTTTTCCAATGAGTCAGCTCTTCGCATGAGGTGGCCAAAGTATTGGAGTTTCAGCTTTAGCATCAGTCCTTCCAATAAACATCCAGAACTGATTTCCTTTAGGATGGACTGGTTGGATCTCCACACAGTCCAAGGGACTCTCAAGAGTCTTCTCCAACACCATCAATTCTTTGGCGCTCAGCTTTCTTCACAGTCCAACTCTCAAAACATCCATACATGACCACTGGAAAAACCATAGCCTTGACTAGACGGACCTTTGTTGGCAAAGTAATGTCTCTGCTTTTTAATATGCTGTCTAGGTTGGTCATAACTTTCCTTCCAAGGAGTAAGTGTCTTTTAATTTCCTGGCTGCAATCACCATCTGCAGTGATTTTGGAGCCCCTAAAAATAAAGTCTGACACTGTTTCCACTGTTTCCCCATCTATTTCCCATGAAGTGATGGGACTGGATGCCATGATCTTCGTTTTCTGAATATTGAGCTTTAAGCCAACTTTTTCACTCTCCTCTTTCACTTTCATCAAGAGGCTTTTTAGTTCCTCTTCACTTTCTGCCATAAGCGTGGTGTCATCTGCATATCTGAGGTTATTGATATTTCTCCCGGCAATCGTGATTCCAGCTTGTGTTTCTTCCAGTCCAGCGTTTCTCATGATGTACTCTGCGTATAAGTTAAATAAGCAGGATGACAATATACAGCTTTGACGTACTCCTTTTCCTATTTGGAACCAGTCTGTTCCATGTCCAGTTCTAACTGTTGCTTCCTGACCTGCATATAGGTTTCTCAAGAGGCAGGTCAGGTGGTCTGGTATTCCCATCTCTTTCAGAATTTTCCACAGTTTATTGTGATCCACATATTCAAAGTGTTAGAAAAGTATAATTTTGATAAAGTTAAGTTTCCCCCTTCTCTGCAGTGTTAATTGGCACATAAATAGAAGCTGTCCTTCTGTCACTATTTCTTGGTATGAACATCAATACAATCATTTAGTTGTTTAAGCATTATTTAATTTGCCTTCTTTCTGGGCTTAAGACAGCATATAGGATAGAGGATGAAAATGTGAGCTGTATCCAAAACTGAAAAATCTTAATAGAGTTCCCACCCCTTTTGTAGAGTTCCCTACCTACTTCTCTGATGAGCTGCTTTACCCTTCTTATTATTATTCTGTATGTTCAAATAACATTTAAGTAGTCAGTTTTTGAGCAATTGCTTTGTGAAATAATTTTTAAATATTTTGTAGAGTTGTAGAACATTCATATATACTTACATAAATATTTGTGTTTTATAATTTGAATTTTTTGATATAGTGAAATCATTTCTGACCTTTTAGTAACATATCTCTCTATATTTCTATTTGAAGCTACAAATTTGTTTATCCTTATATATTTATGAAATATGTTAAATTTTTGCAGAGAAAAGTCTCTAAAACTGTGTTTTTACATGCAGATGTATATATCTAGATACATGTTAGTACCACAGTTGGCAGTCTACCTTGTTCAAGTATTTACTTCTATTTTAAATTTAATTGATAAAATAGTATGGAAATTATTTTTAAATGGCTATTTGATCTTTACTACTCTACCTAGTTTAATACTGTACCATAATGCACATGGAGCTTCCCAGTGGCATCAGTGGTAAAGAACTCGCCTCCCAATGCAAGAGACTTAAAAGTGTGGGTTTGATCTTTGAGTTGGGAAGATCCCATGGAGGAGGGCATGGCAACCCACTCCAGTACTCTTGCGAGGAGAATCCCATGGACAAAGGAGCCTGGCAGGCTACAGTCCATAGGGTTTCAAAGAGTCGGAGATGGCTGAAGTCGGACTTAGCACACATGTGTAGTACACTTAGTAGGCAGTCAGGAAATATTTCTGGAGAGGAGGAAAGAAGGAAGAAAGGAAATAAAAATGGAAGGAAGAAAGGGAAGTGATAAGGGAAAAGAAAGGAGGGAAGTGAACAATAGAATGGCAATATGTTGGATTTAATCATATGCTTAGAATTCTGCAAGGTTGGTTTCCGTAGTTAGACAATGCTGTCACCAAGAGAAAAAAAAAAATCGACTCAGGGTTGCTAAAAAAGAATGAGCAATTTGAAAAGAAGGCATAATTATAGCCAACAGTTATGTGCTGTTTTTTTGTACCAGGCACTTTCCTAAGCTCTGTGGTAGGTGTATGGGGAGCTGGGGGTAGGAGGGTGTAAACTCATTTAATCCTCACAATAGCTCTGTGAGGTGGATACTATTATTTATCATTTCTATTTTTCAGATGCTGAGATTGAGGCGATAAGATGTTGACTAAGTTTCTCAAGATAGGAAACTACAATAGCAGATCTGTGATTTTTATCCAAACAGTTTTGCTCTAGAGCCTAGTTTGAACCTCCTGCTATACATACTACCCCAATGAGTAAAAATGGTTGAAACCTCAGATTTTACCAATTTTGAGAGAAAGCACAAAATTTGAAAACCTTTTTCTTGGTGAGACGACATTGTCTCCTGGCCCTTGACTTGGGTTTTCAAAACTCCAGGTTCTAGCTGTTGTTCTGCCCTTTGCTGCCTGAAGGCCAGTTTTGGAGTCATTTACCCCACTTATGTCTCCTCTTCTCTCTCTCTGCACATTGAAAATAAGAGCATTTTTCCTTTGTTAGACAGCAACTGTGAGAAAATGTCTGAAGTTCATGTTCCAAAGAGGAACTGAGATCTATGTAGTTAAGGGGAATTAATATATGTCTTTCCCTTTATAAATTAAATGGGGTGTGTGTGTGTGTAAAACTCTCTGTCAACCTAGGCTGTTTCTATGCCAGCTCACAGTGCAGAGAACCTTCTATACTCAGAGCAGTAAATATGTATGTATTTATTATATTCTAAACACCTACTGTGTGTTTAAATTGGTTTTGAAAAATAGGATGATTGCTTTATTCTTTTTGCAGCTGGCATGAAAACTTTTCTTAAGTAGAGAATTGACTTGGTTGAGAATGCATGCTTGGAATAGAAGCTGAAGGCTGAGTGTGGGAGAAGAAGCTGATGTTCACGAGAGCCAAGGAGAAACACATGACTTTTCTGCAGAAGAAAGGAAGGATGAAGTCAGTGTGTGTGTGTGTGTGCACACACACATATGCACATGCATACATGCATCAGAAGTATTTGGATGAGGGAGAAGGAGGGACAGAGACCTAGAACAGCCTTCTCCATGTTATCTTCTCAAATACTGAGTGAATTCTAGAAAACCTTGAATTGATGTGAGTAGCATTCTTATGTCGGAGAAGGCGATGGCACCCCACTCCAGTACTCTTGCCTGGAGAATCCCAGGGACGGGGGAGCCTGGTGGGCTGCCGTCTATGGGGTCGCACAGAGTCGGACACGACTGAAGTGACTTAGCAGCAGCAGCAGCAGCAGCAGCATTCTTATGTAGAGCTATGTAATTGATCTTGAGCTCACTATATGCAGACATAGAATAATGACCCTCTGTCTGTGTAAATCTGAGCCAGGAAGAGATTAGCCGATATCCCAGAACAGCATAAAACTTCCTCATGTCATTCATTGGAAGGTCAAAAAAATTCTACATTAAACTCCAAGGACATAGCGTTCCACCTGACATCTAGATTGCGGTTCATGAAGCAAAATGGCAAGACCATGCCTCAAATATTTAAGATACCAAGAAACATTTTCCACCTAATATCTTTGTTTTTGTTGTTGTGTTTAGTCACTAACTCATGTCCGACTATTTGTGACCCCATGGACTGCAGCAATCCAGGCTCCTCTGTCCTTCAATATCTCCTGGAGTTTGCTCGGATTCATGTCCTTTCAATCAGTGATGCTGTCAACCATCTCATCCTCTGCTGCCCCCTTCTCCTTTTGCCTTCAATCTTTCCCAGCATCAGTGTCTTTTCCAATGAGTCAGCTCTTTGCATCAGATGGCCAAAAGTAATGGAATTTCAGTTTTAGCATCAGTCCCTTCCAGTGAATATTCAGGGTTCATTTCCTTTAAAGTTGAATGCTTTGATCTCCTTGTAGAGATCCAATGGACTCTCAAGAGTCTTCTCCAGCACCACAGTTCGAAAGCATCAATTCCTCCATGCTCAGCCTTCTTTATGGTCCAGCTCTAACATCTGTACAGACTACTGGAAAAACCATAGCTTTGTCTATATGGACCTTTGTCAGCAAAGTGATGTCCCTGCTTTTTAATACATTGTTTGTCATAGCTTTCCTTCCAAGGAGCAAGCATCTTTTAATTTCATGGCTGCAGTCGCCATCTGCAGTGATTATGGAGCTTAAGTAAATTAAAAAAATGTCTTGGAGAAAGACAAACCCTTTATTCTCTTTCTGAGTGTGGGGAACTTTCCTCCCCTTCAGCTCTCCTCACCTTTAGCTTCCCACTATGATTTCTGGTTCCTTTTTTGATTCCTCTTTTCTTTTTTCCCCCTTCTTTTGTCCTACCCAGTTGCAAGGAGATTTTTCTCATCCTTTTAGGTATTTGAAGTCTTCCTTCCACGAATGTTCAAAAGGAGCTCTGAGAGAATTGTTCCATTTGTGATGTGTTGTTGATGTACTTGTGAGAAGCAATGAATTCCACATCCTCTTATGCTGCCTCCTTGACTCCTCCTATAGTTGTGTTTTGGATGTCTTTTGGGGGATAGGTGATCTCAATATTTTCTCTTACTCTGCCACCTTGGTTGATCTCCTACAGCCTAATTTTTTACATACATAAGTACATCATGAAATGATTAACATAATCAGTTTAGTAAGCATCTATCTCATAGGTACAAAATTAAAGACAAAGCAAAAACTTTTCCTTTTGATGAGAGCTCTTCAATTCAGTTCAGTTCAGTTGCTCAGTCGTGTCCGACTCTTTGCGACCCCATGAATCGCAGCATGCCAGGCCTCCCTGTCCATCACCAACTCCCGGAGTTCACTCAGACTCATGTCCATCAAGTCAGTGATGCCATCCAGCCATCTCATCCTCTGTCGTCCTCTTCTCCTCCTGCCCCCAATCCCTCCCAGCATTAGAATCTTTTCCAATGAGCCAAGTCTTCACATGAGGTGGCCAAAGTACTGGAGTTTCGGCTTTAGCATCATTCCTTCCAAAGAAATCCTAGGGCTGATCTCCTTCAGAATGGACTGGTTGGATCTCCTTGCAGTCCAAGGGACTCTCATGAGTCTTCTCCAACACCACAGTTCAAAAGCATCAATTCTTCGGCACTCAGCCTTCTTCACAGTCCAACTCTAACATTCAACATGACCACAGGAAAAACCATAGCCTTGACTAGACGGACCTTTGTTGGCAAAGTGATGTCTCTGCTTTTGAATATGCTATCTAGGTTGGTCATAACTTTCCTTCCAAGGAGTAAGCGTCTTTTAATTTCATGGCTGCAGTCACCATCTGCAGTGATTTTGGAGCCCAGAAAAATAAAGTCTGACGCTGTTTCCACTGTTTCCCCATCTATTTCCCAGGATGTAAAATTACCCTGGAATACTGTTAATTTATGATACACACCATAGTGATTCGATATGACTTTATATTTCAAAATAATCACCATAAAAATCTAGTTACATGTGACTGTGCAAAAATATTATATAGTTATTGACTGTGTGTCCCACACTGTACATTTCATACTCCTGACTCATTTATTTTGCAACTAGATGTTTGTACCTCTTAATTTCCTCACCTATTTCTTTTTCCCTCTACTCTCCTCCACCTGTATGTTCTCTGTATCTATAATTCTGCTTCTGATTTATTATGTTTGTTTATTTGCTTTGTTTTTAAAATTCCACATTTACATGAAATTATACCTGACATCCATGCTTTAACTATAAAATAATAGACACAGATGTTCTAGGAGGAAGTAAGGCAAACTATTTTTTTTTTTATCATGAAATTATTGTGTATTGTTGTCGGAAGAAAGCAGCTAGGAGTTCTGAATTCCTTGGCATGAGAATTTTGTTTTCAAGGGGGAAAAAATCAAAGTATGGGTGATATAAAAGAAATGTTTATTGGATGAGAAGTTATATATTTCATGTCTAGTTTTAGACCTAATTTGTATAGGAATTTTGTATTAGCTTGATTATTATGTATCCTAGTTTCTCTTTTAAGAGTAGAGTTGAGTGAGTGAAGAGCTGCACTAAACTCGGTGTAGAGAGCTTATTTTGGTAGACATATCAGTTATGAAGAAGTGATTTTTGCCAAATCCCCATCTCCAACCTTCTACATGTAAAGGGTGAATCAGAAAAGTCACATGGAATTTTCCCTTATTTATAGCTAACTGTTCAGTAGGTTGGAAACATTAATATGTCTGTTCAAATGCTTTTGAAAAAATAAAACCCATTTTTGCCTTGTAATGCCTGAATTGGTAGCACTACGACAGATAAAAGAGGAATTTTTTCCCCCTTTGATTTCTACAATTTACTTATTGATCTGAGAAGAATTCTAAGAAACTGAACTTTAAAAATCATTTTATGAAATAAGTAAACCAAGGAATTCATGTAGAGAAGATCAACATCAGCAGCAGCAAAAACCAATTTAAAACTTTGAAAAACATGAAATATAAGGCAGATAGCCAAATCATCATATTTTTATTTTTAGAGTGTGCCTCTGAAGTAGGTAAACCTTCATCATTAGCATGAGTATGCTTTTGTCCATTTAAAGTGCTTTTGATTTACCTTCCGGTTATAATCCTTAATTTTTTTTTCAAAATGGGAGCCACAGACAGAGTATTCATTCTTATGCTAAGCAGGCTGGATTAACCTAGGCTAGACAGTAATCATATATCTGGTGGTGGTGATCATAAGACATTGTTGTGGTCATTCTTGTAACAACAATAGTGAAATCATTCCTGTAGCCCTTCTACCCACACTTAATCTAAAGCCCTCATTTTTTTCTCTGCAGAAACAGAACATAGCTAGTGCTCGTGACTCCACAAATAACACGCCATGCACTGACAGGTCTCGTCTGGAACAGAACTCTCAACCAGGATTTTCTGAGAATATTAAACCCTAATTGCCTGAGGGTTCCATTTTATGTAAAAAGTTAAATGCTATACTATCAGAATGCCACTGCCCCACTACCAACTTTGAGAGAATTCAGAAAATAATCACTAATAGCATATTTTGAAGGGCTTAATTTTCTTACGGAATCCCTGATGGGAAAGGAGCCTGGGCAGAATATTACTTCCTCTGCCATTGTCTTTTGCAGTTTTGTGAAGGAACGAATAGTCCAACCTAGGAGAACCTATGTATCAATGAAACCACTGGATAAACTTTTTTTTATAGTCCTTAAAAAGGATCTCACATCTCTGACTCCTGAGCCCTGACAAGAATGTTCAGATTCTAGGTCTCCAGGCATATAGATGGGCAAAGAACTGCCTGGTGCTTCCAGGCTGGGAAAAAACACAACACATAGTGAGCACAGAGTGGGACACGACTGAAGCGACGCAGCAGCAGCAGCAGCAGCAGCAGTAAACACAGATCTTGTCTTGTCTACCTAACTCAGAAAGTTTGCCATAGTTTTCTACTTGATCAATGCTGCAAGTACACTTGTCTCTTAAATTTCGTTCTCAGTGCACCTTCCTTTCTGGTCTTAAAAATCTCTTGACGGTTTTCTGTATCTGAAGTCTTCTTGGTAGTGATGAGACTTAGGGAAATTAACCTCATATTTACAGCTCTAGCTGGTCTGCTGGTTTTTCAAGTAGTCATGTATGGATGGGAGAGTTGGAGCATAAAGAAAGCTGAGCACTGAAGAACTGATGCTCTTAAACTGTGGTGTTGGAGAGGACTCTTGAGAGTCCCTTGGACTGCAAGAAGATCCAACCAGTCAATGCTAAAGGAAATCAATGCTGAATATTCATTGGAAAGACTGATGCTGAAGCTGAAGCTCTATTTCAATACTTTGGCTCCCTGATACGAAGACCCAACTCATTAGAAAAGACCCTGATGTTGGGAAAGATTGAAAGCACGAAGAGAAGGCAATTACAGAGGACAAGATGGTTGGATGGCATCACTGACTCAAAGATAATACTGGAAATATTATGGTTTAAGGTCTTTCATTTAAATCTTTAATTCATTTTGAGTTTATTTTTGTGCTTGGTGTGAGAGAGTAGTTCAGTTTGATTCCTTTGCATGTAACTGTCTAGTTTTCCCAACAGTGGCCTTGTTGAAGAGGTTGTCTCTTCCTCACTGTATATCCTTGCATCCTTCCCCATAGATTAATTCCCCTATAATTGTGGTATAGTCTCTGTGCTCTCTATTTTGTTCTAGTGATCTATGTGACTTGTTTCGTCCCAGCACCATACTGTTTTGATGCCTGTAGTTTTGTGGTACAGTTTGAAATTAGGAAATGTGATACCTTCAGCTTTGTTCTTCTTTCTAAAACTTATTTCGGCTTTTATGGGTCTTCTGTGTTTCCATACAAATGTTAGAATTATTTGTTCTAGTTCTGTGAAAAATACAGTGTGTATTTTGATAGAGCTTGCATTGAAGCTGTAGATTAATTTGGGTAGTATGGTATTTTAGCAGTATTTGTTCTTCCAATCCAAGACCGTGGTATATCTTTCCATCTGTTTATGTTTTCATTTCCTTCATCAGCATCTTACAGTTTTCCATGTTCAGGTCTTTTACCTACTTAGATTTATCCCTATATGTTTTATATTTTGCTGCAATTGTAAATGGGATAGTTTTCTTAATTTCTGTCTCTGATAGTTTGTTGTAAATTGGTAGAAATGCAATAGACTTCTATATATTGATTTTAAATCTTGCATCTTTCCCCAGTTCATTGATGAGTTCTAATTTTTTTTTTCAGTGACATCTTTAGGATTTTCTGGGTAATCTGTTACTTGAAAATAACAGTTTTACTTCTTTTCCAGTTGGAATTCCTCTTTTTTCTTGATTGCTGTGTCTAGGACTTCTAATACCATGGTGAATAAAAGTAGTGAGAGTTGGCATCCTTTTCCTGTTTTGATCTTACAGGAAAGAAGTTCTTTTCATCCTTGAATATGATGTTGGCTGTGGGTTTGTTATTGTTGTTGTTGTCCAGTCACCCATTCTTGTCTGACTCTTTCTGACCCCATGGAATGTGGCACACCAGGCCTCTCTGTCCCTCACCATCTCCCGAAGTTTGCCCAAGTTCATGTCCATCACATCGGTGATGCCATCCAGCCATCTCATCCTCTGATGCACTCTTCTCCTTCTGCCCTCAATCTTTCCCAGCATCAGGGACATTCCAATGAGTCAGCTCTTTGCATCAGATAACAAAATATTGGATCTTCAACTTCAGCATCAGTCCTTCTAATGAGTATTCAGGGTTGATTTCCTTAAAATTGACATGTTTTGATATCCTTGCTGTCCAAAGGACTCTCAGGAGTCTTCTCCAGTACCATAGTTTGAAGACATCAATTCTTCAACCCTCTGCCTTCTGTACCATCCAGCTCTCACAACCACATGTGACCACTTATGTGGGTTTGTCATATGTGGTCTTTATTATGTGAGGTTTGTTTCTGTTATACTCACTTTGTTGAGTTTTGTTTTAAATCATATATAGATATTTAATTTTGTAAAATGCTTCTTTCTGTATCTGTTGAGATGTTCATATAATTTTTATTCTTTAATTTGTTAGTGTACTGTATCACATTAATTTACAGATATTGCACCATTGTTGATTCAGTTCAGTTCAATACAGTTGCTCAGTTCAGTTCAGTTCAGTTCAGTCACTCAGTTGTGTCTGACTCTTTGCGACCCCATGAATCGCAGCACGCCAGGCCTCCCTGTCCATCACCAACTCTCAGAGTTCACTCAGACTCACGTCCATCGAGTCAGTGATGCCATTCAGCCATCTCATGCTCTGTTGTCCCCTTCTCCTCCTGCCCCCAATCCCTCCCAGCACCACAGTCTTTTCCAATGAGTCAACTCTTCGCATGAGGTGGCCAAAGTATTGGAGTTTCAGCTTCAGCATCATTCCTTCCAAAGAAATCCCAGGGCTGATCTCCTTCAGAATGGACTGGATCTCCTTGGATCTCCTTGCAGTCCAAGGGACTCTCAAGAGTCTTCTCCAACACCACAGTTCAAAATCATCAATTCTTCGGTGCTCAGCCTTCTTCACAGTCCAACTCTCACATCCATACGTGACCACAGGAAAAACCATAGCCTTGACTAGACGGACCTTTGTTGGCAACGTAATGTCTCTGCTTTTGGATATGCTGTCTAGGTTGGTCATAACTTTGCTTCCAAGGACTAAGCGTCTTTTAATTTCGTGGCTGCAGTCACCATCTGCAGTGATTTTGGAGCCCCAAAAAATAAAGTCTGACACTGTTTCCACTGTTTCCCCATCTATTTCCCATGAAATGATGGGACCGGATGCCATGATCTTCATTTTCTGAATGTTCAGCTTTAAGCCAACTTTTTCACTCTCCACTTTCACTTTCATCAAGAGGCTTTTTAGTTCCTCTTCCCTTTCTGCCATAAGGGTGGTGTCATCTGCATATCTGAGGTTATTGATATTTCTCCCAGCAATCTTGATTCCAGCTTGTGTTTCTTCCAGTCTGGTGTTTCTCATGATGTACTCTGCATATAAGTTAAATAAGCAGGGTGACAATATACAGCCTTGACGTACTCCTTTTCCTATTTGGAACCAGTCTGTTGTTCCATGTCTAGTTCTAACTGTTGCTTCTTGACCTAAATACAGATTTCTCAAGAGGCAGGTCAGTCATGTTCAACTCTTTGTGACCCCATGGACAACAGTACATTTGGCTTCCCTGTCTATCACCAACTCCTGGCACCTGCTCAAACTCATGTCCATCGAGTCAGTGATGCCATCCAACCATCTCATTCTCTGTCGTCCCCTTCTCCTCCTGCCTTCAATCTTTCCCAGCATCAGGGTCTTTGCCAATGAGTCGTTTCTTTGCATCAGGTGGCCAGAGTATTGTAGCTTCAGCTTCAGCATCAGTCCTCCCAATGAATATTCAGGACTGATTTCCTGTAGGATTGACTGGTTCAATCTCCTTTCAGTCCAAGGGACTCTCAAAAGTCTTCTCCAACACCACAGTTCAAAAGTATCGATTCTTGGGTGCTCAGCTTTCTTTATGGTCCAACTCTCATATCCATACATGACTACTGGAAAAACCACAGCTTTGACAATATGTAACTTTGTTGGTCGGAGAAGGCAATGTCTCTGCTTTTTAAATATGCTATCTAGGTTTGTCATAGCTTTTCTTTCAAAGAGCAAGCATCTTTTAATTTTGTGGCTGCAGTCACCATCTGCAGTGATTTTGGAGTCCCTGAATATAAAGTCTGTTACTGTTTCCATTGTTTCCCCATCTGTTTGCCAAGAAGTGATGAGATGGGATGCTATGATCTTTGTTTTTTGAATGTTGAGTTTTAAGCCAGCTTTTTCACTCTCCTCTTTCACTTCCATCAAGAGACTCTTTAGTTCTTCTTCGCTTTTTGCCATAAGGGTGGTGTCATCTGCATATCTGAGGTTATTGATATTTCTCCTAGCAATATTGATTCCAGCTTGTCTTTCATCTAGCCCAGTATTTCATATGATGTACTCTGCATATAAGATAAATAAACAGGGTGACAATATACAGCCTTGACATACTCTTTTCCCAATTTGGAACCAGTCCATTGTTCCATGTCCAGTTCTAACTGTTGCTTCTTGACCTGCATACGGATTTCTCAGGAGGCAGATAAGGTGGTCTGGTATTTCCATCTCTTGAATTTTCCACACTTTGTTGTGATCCACACAGTCAAAGGCTTTGGCATAGTCAATACAGCAGAAGTAGATGTTTTTCTGAAATTCTCTTGTTTTTTATATGATCCAACAGATGTTTGAAATTTGATCTCTGGTTCCTCTGCCTTTTCTAAATTCAGCTTGAGCATCTGTAAGTTCTTGGTTCACATACTGTTGAAGCCTGGCTTGGAGAATTTTGAGCATTACTTTGCTAGAGCATGAGATGAGTGCAATTGCTTGGTAGTTGGAACATTCTTTGGCATTGCCTTTCTTTGGGAAATACAGATAGATAGGTAGATATATAGATGCATATATACATGTCTTATTTGAAAGGTAGGACATCTGAGTCTTTAAATTAAAGGTATTAAGTTAAATTAAAGGTATGACATCTGAGGCCTTAAATTAAATCATCTCAAAGGATTTTATCATTTATTAAAGTTACTTTTTTAGTCTCTTCCTATCTAGCTTGCTCTTTAGTTTGTCTGCTCTTATTTTCTAATCTTATAATGAGAATGCTGGTGATCAAGCATGTTAAAACCTGCTTATTTTAAAAATAGACTCTGAGTGAATGCTTAAATGAGTTTAGAATGATTTTTTATTATATGTGGCCTTTGTGACTGATCTTAGCTTTTAAAAACTAGATTGAATTTATCTTTGTTTGCTCTTTCTATTTCATGATAAAGTTCATGCATAGATCATATCTGAATTAAGATAAAAACAGATGAATTCATTTTGGTCATCACATTTTCAATCTGGAATACAAATCCTGTTTTTACATGGATTTTTAAACTTTTTCCTCCTGTGGAAATTATGGCTCAAAAAATGGAAGATTTTAAAATACAACCACATAGGTTACTCTTAATTCCCACATTCATAACCTTGGTCCTTTGAAATTCAACAGACTGAGAAGCAGACCTTAATTCCACACCCAAGACCAGAGGTGATGATTGTCACATGCTGGGGAGCTGAATTGATTAAAGTGAGAGTCAGAGAGGTTTCCATGTCCATCATAGGTGGCCGGGTTTAAACTAGTAAGCTAATCATACAAAGGTTTACAGGCTGATATTAGGTAAAGCAAAGCAGCTTATTTGTCACTTCTGAACATTGTGTCAGATGAATGAAGGACAAACAACAACAAAATAAAAGTTATAAAAGTGGATCTTTTTCATGATTCTGTAATTGGATGAAATATATTTACTACATGTGAAGAATTGAATATGTTGGTGTGTTTGGGGGGTCTGATCTTAGAAAAAAGACTTCCTTTCCTATCTGAATTCAGAACCCATTGAAACTCACAACCAGAAAGTAAAGCAGTTAGAGATCACAGTAGCACCTTGATTGCTGACAAAGCTATTATATTGAAGAGTATTTGTGAACACGGGAGACTTAATCCTAAAACCTAGTACCTAACTGACTAGTCACCCACTGGGGTGGGCCTCTCTAAATCAGCAGATTTGGATAGGGGCTTCCCCACAGGAAAGCGATGGGCCCAATAGGCCAATTTCTCTTTACCAATCCTCTACCTAAGTCAGCCTAGATCCCCAGAGTGGAGTTAATTGGGGAACAGAGAGAGGCAAGAGAATTCAGCTAATGGTGCTGCTTTCACATGGAAAAGGGACATAAGGAGTGGAAAATATACATCGCTAAGTATCAGGGGTGTTTATAGACATCTGAAGTCCAATATTTGTTGTCTGCCCATGTATGGTGCTTTGTATATGCTAGCTTGTTTAGTAAATTACCCCTTTTGCCCCAACCCAATCCTACAAATATTGTGAAAGAGTAATTATAAATATCATTATATGCATTTTATACATGAGAAAATGAAGCCTTAGAGAACTTACTTAGCTTGTTCAGAGAGTCATAAATGATAATAAGATCTTATATCCATTCTTCCCACATCTCAGTTTCTCATGTTAATAAACCTGAAAATACTTACCCAGGCAAGTAAGATTTCTTCATTGAATATTGTTCTGAAGTTGTATTGGTTGATAATTGATGGATAAAACAATTCGACATTGAGGGGAAGAATGGGGGGAAGGGATATTTAGGGAGTTTGGATGGACATATATATACTGCTATATTTTAAATGGATAACTAAGAAGGACCTACTGTATAGCACATGGAACTCTTCTCAATGTTATGTGGTAGCCTGGATGGGAGGGGAGTTTGGGGGAGAATGGATACATGTATATGTATGGCTGAATCCCTTTGCCACTTACCCTAAACTATCACAACATTGTTAATTTACTACACTCCAATATAAAATAAAACTTTTTTTAATGTTTTATTTTGAGTAATTTTAGATTCACAGAAAGGGATGCAAAAATAGTACAGAAAGTTCTATGTCCTTTACTCAGTTTCCTCTAATTCCAGCATCTTATATATTTATAGCATAATTTTCAAAAATGGGAAATTGATATTGGTACTACACTATTAATGAAACCTTACTCAAATTTTACCATTGTTTTCAATATTGCCTGAATTTTTTTGAAGGCAGCAAGTGTATTATATTCATTTTCACATCCATAGTGCCTTCTGTAAGTCTGGTCTAGAATCCAGCATCAGTAATTTTGTTGTTGTTTAGTCGCTAAGTCATCTGTCCATGGACTTCCTAGGCAAGAATACTGGAGTGGGTTGCCATTTCCTTCTTCAGGGGATCTTCCTGACCCAGAGATTGAACCCGCATTTCCTGTGTCTCCTGCATTGGCAGATGGGGTTCTTTACCACTAAGCCATTTATAGGGTCATAAATGAATAGATTTTGAGATTCATAGTGTTCATACAACGTATGTATGTGTATATATATGTGCCATAGGTTTAGAAGCACATACAAAAGTCAGAAGCTGTGATTTGAATGAATGTTATTTATAACTAAATTTCATATTAGACTTGGTAAAGCAAAGCCCTTTAAAACTGAAAAATTTCAGAAACAGAAGAGAATGTACTAATCAAATTGAAAGAAAAATACATACCTTAGAAGGTAGTAAATAGGCAAAAGCTATCATGTGACATTTATTTTATTAATTGTGTACATGTGTGTTGGTGCATGTACATTTCATATCTGACTTTAGTAAATGCCTGAACAAGAGAAGCAACAGTTGCTGGCAATTAGTCCTGTATTTCTAGGCAGATCACAGGTTGTAGGCGTTAATATTAAATTAAATAATAGAAACTCTCTTATTTGAAGAGGAAATCCAAGCTGATGCTTTTAAGTCTTCTATTTTCTTTTGTACTGAGCTTAAGAGCTAGCACTAATGAAATGTGGATCTTATTATCACAATATTTTCTATCATTTATAACCAAAGAATATGAAAACAGGAGAGAGGTAATATTCTAAGCACAAAATTATTCTTAAGCTTAGTGGACTCAAAAATAGCCACCTTTCTGTTTTATCAATCACCTTTTAACCAAACTGAAAATATTTATATGATAAAGTGTAGAAAGACAAAAACATGGCATTATTCTTAGCTAAGCAAAACAGATATACAAAATTCTTATGAGAACTATTTTTTTTCTCAAAAAGTTCAACTTTTAAAATGCTTTAATTAGTAATGGTGAAAGTGGGCACCCTTGTCTTGTTCCTGACTTTAGAGGAAATGCTTTCAATTTTTCACCATTGAGGATAATGTTTGTTGTGGGTTTGTCATATATAGCTTTTATTATGTTGAGGTATGTTCCTTCTATTCCTGCTTTCTGGAGAGTTCTTATCATAAATGGATGTTGAATTTTGTCAAAGGCTTTCTCTGCATCTATTGAGATAATCATATGGTTTTTGTTTTTCAATTTGTTAATGTGGTGTATTACATTGATTGATTTGCGGATATTGAAGAATCCTTGCATCCCTGGGATAAAGCCCACTTGGTCATGGTGTATGATCTTTTTAATGTATTGTTGGATTCTGATTGCTAGAATTTTGTTAAGGATTTTTGCATCTATGTTCATCAGTGATATTGGCCTGTAGTTTTCTTTTTTTGTGGGATCTTTGTCAGGTTTTGGTATTAGGGTGATGGTGGCCTCATAGAATGAGTTTGGAAGTTTACCTTCCTCTGCCCAGCAATCCCACTGCTGGGCATACACACTGAGGAAACCAGAAGGGAAAGAGACACGTGTACCCCAATGTTCATCACAGCACTGTTTATAATAGCCAGAACATGGAAGCAACCTAGATGCCCATCAGCAGATGAATGGATAAGAAAGCTGTGGTATTACTCAGCCATTAAAAAGAATACATTTGAATCTGTTCTAATGAGATGGATGAAACTGGAACCTATTATACAGAGTGAAGTAAGCCAGAAAGAAAAACACCAATACAGTATACTAACGCATATATATGGAATTTAGAAAGATGGTAACAATAACCCTGTGTACGAGACAGCAAAAGAGACACCGATGTATAGATCAGTCTTATGGACTCTGTGGGAGAGGGAGAGGGTGGGGAGATTTGGGAGAATAGCATTGAAACATGTATAATATCATGTATGAAACGAGTCGCCAGTCCAGGTTTGATGCACGGTACTGGATGCTTGGGGCTGGTGCACTGGGACTACCCAGAGGGAGGGTAGGGGAGGGAGGAGGGAGGAGGGTTCAGGATGGGGAACGCGGGTATACCTGTGGCGGATTCATTTCGGTATTTGGCAAAACTAATACAATATTGTAAAGTTTAAAAATAAAATAAAATTAAAAAAATTAAATGCTCTAATTATTTTATTATTTTTATTTAGATGGAAGACGTCATAGCACGCATGCAAGATGAAAAAAACGGAATTCCTATTCGTACTGTCAAAAGTTTCCTCTCCAAGATACCTAGTGTCTTCTCTGGTAAGTCTGCATTCAGTGTAACACTATTTCCTCCAGCACTTTTCACAAAACTATTTAAAATCTGTTCTAGCCATTTACTTATTGAAGCTCTTTCTAACTCCTTATTCAATAATTATTTATAAAAACTCATGACATGATCAACATTATGTTGGATACTTGACAGTAAAACAAGTCAAAACTGCAAAAAAACCATAATCTTACCAAAATTTAATTGCAAAAATGTAATAAATGTGAAATAATAGAAAGTAATATTAAAATTAAAATGTATGAGCCAGCATGATGTAGATTATATACAGAAGTTAGGAGGGTGACTGAAATCAATGAGGAGTCAAGAAAGGGTTCCTGAAGAGTAGTGATAAGCTGAGTTTGAAAAATGAAGAATTTTATCAGGCTTAAGACTACTACTGCAACCAACTCTGCATGTAGAACTTAGAGGGACCAAACTGCTGAGAACTGGGTGGATAGACGGGAACGGCTAGAGTTGGGTCAAATAATGAGGGTCTTTGAAAGCCAACCAAAGAGTTTAATTCTGATACAGTGGGAAATATGGAGACATGTACAATGTTTGCTGAGAATGTTATGATGAAAGTGCTTAGAAATATGTGCTCTGGCTCCAGGAGACAGTGAACGGCCAAGCTCAGGGGACTCGGGGGTGCTCTGGCCTTGGCTTGCACAGGTTAGAGAAGAGAACAAAATCAGAAAGACCAAAGCCTTAGCAGTGATTAAGCATAGTAAGGAGGCTGGTGCTGAGCATGTGGCGGGGGCAGGGTGCTTGATGAGAGTCATCAGCAAGAGTTGTACTATGCATCCTTGTGAACAAGGATCAAAAGAAGACCAGAGATTGGAAGAATTCAGCCTTGGGACTATGCTAATAATTAGGACCAGAAAACAAGTAGGCAGGCCCAGATGTTGGTGTTTCATAACTGCATTGCTCTCAGATGAAAGAGAGAACGCAATGGAGCAGATGAAGGCTGAAATAAAATGATATTTTGCTCTAATGAAATGTATTCTCTTTTTTCCTGTTACTGTCTTTTAAGCCCACTTTGTTCTAGTTTCTTGTTCTTCCTTGGTGATGCCTTATATTTTTCCACATCTGGGACTTCCTTCATCACTCGCCCACTTCCAGACTTCTAGGTCATTCAGACCATTAAATACTGTCCATTCTTCAATGGTTATCTCAGAAAGCTCTTTGGAGAAAACTATTCTGAACCTTTTTCTCTGTTCTCTCAAAACATGTTTTGTTATTGTTTTGCCTCTATTATTATACCTCACCTTGGCTTATAGTTATTTTCTGTATGCCCTATGCGTGTGTGTGTGCTAAGTCACTTCAGATGTGTCCAACTCTTTGTGACCCTGTGGACTGTCAAGCTCCTCTATCCATGGGATTCACCAGACAAGAATACTGGAGTGAGTTGCCATGCCCTCCTTTAATATGTCCTATATCCTCAAGTAAATATTAAACTCCTTGCCATCAGTAACTCAGAGAGTTAGCTTTACCTTTAAACACAAAATGTGAAAACTACTTGTTATTTTGTCAACCATTGTAAAAGAGAACATATCTCCTTAAGATACTTCAATACAAGGGCTGTAAACTGAAATGCATTCAGAATCCAGGCACAAAAGTCCACTAAGTTTCCCATCTGAACTGGGATTGTGGTCGATTCAGTAGTGCGTAGCCAGCTCCCCTGGTGGCTCAGTGGTAAAGAATTCACCTGCCAATGCAGAAAACATGGGCTTGCTCTTTGATGCAAGAAGATTCCACATGCTGTGGAGCAACTAAGCCCATACACCACAACGATTGAGCCTGTGCTCTAGAGCCTGGGAACTGCAACTGCTGAAGCCAGTGTAACCTAGAGCCCATGCTTTACAAGAGACTACAAATGGAGAACAGTGAGAAGCCTGAGCACCACAACTAGCGAGTAGCCCCCACTCGCCCCAACTAGGGAAAGCACATGCAGTAACGAAGGCCCACTGCAGCCAACAATAAATAAACGTAAGTAAAACTTATTTAAAAGATAGTGTGCAGCCCCTCCAAAGGCATTTCAGTTCAGGAGTTTTTATGACAATATACATGTGCAAAAATGGCTGAATGTGAAAGGATTGCCAATCAGTTTAAGCTGACCTTCAGGTTCGCGTTATCTGCTATAATGGCAAATTTAAAATTTTAGTCGAGTTCTTCAAGTAACAATACCTCATACAATTCCAGTATAATATCATATTAGAACTCTGGATTGACAATATTAAATCTTTAATTAAAAAGCAAGAATGAAATTGGGCCGTGAAGTGCCTGATATTAAGGTTCATTAATATACACCAACAATGTTCATTGTGAAATAAAGAGAATATTCAATGACATTGTTCATATTAGTATAATTAGTTTCTAATTATCATTCTGTGTTTCCTAGAAACATTTAGGAGCTTTTTGCTTCATAGGTTCAACTAGAAGCTCTGCTGTAGGTTTAATTTGTACGTCTAGTATTTTACCGACCTCTTTGTATTGACGTCCCCAAATTATAATGGTCTCTACCATTAAAGTAGAATCCTCTCTACTTTATTAGCAGTTTTTGGCTATTTTTAGTAATTTTCCTCTTCTTCTATTTCTTATGGTGATTTGGAATTAATTCCTGTGTTCTTTTGTGGCCTGACTTGCTACCCACTGCCTGCTCTCCTGCCTCTTTTTGCGTCGCCTTCATCATTTACTGCAGAGTTGCTAATGAAACAAGGAATCTACTAACTTTAGGCCCTTATGTCAATCAGAAACCAACTGTGATGAGTGATGTAATGTATGAGAGGAGGGTAGTGTGATTGTTGAGGGAAGGAGTCTATTTTGTATGGACCGTTCTACAAGGGAAAAACTGTCTCAAATATTGTTAAGCTATTTCCTTAAGTTTACCCATTTATGGTCCCTAAAGCCTTGATGAACCAAGCACGGTCCATGAACCAGTAGTATCAGCATCACATGGGAATTTATTAGAAATATAGCATCTGGGCCCTCTCCAGACCTACTGAATCAGAATAAGAGTTTTAACTAAAGTGTAAGAAGTATATCTAGTAGTCATGTATGGATGTGAGAGTTGGACTATAAAGAAAGCTAAGTGCCAAAAAATTGATGCTTTTGAACTGTGGTGTTGGAGGAGACTCTTGAGAGTCCTTTGGACTGCAAGGAGGTCCAACCAGTCCATCCTAAAGGAAGTCAGTCCTGAATATTCATTGGAAAGACTGACTGAAGCTGAAACTCCAATACTTTGGCCATCTGCTGAGACTCATTGGAAAATGATCCTGATGCTTGGAAAGGTTGAAGGCAGGTAGAGAAGGGGACAACAGAGGATGAGATGGTTGGATGGCGTCACCAACTCAATGGACATGAGTTTGAGTAAACTCTGGGAGTTGATGATGGACAGGGAGGCCTGGCGTGCTGCAGCCTGTGGGGTTGCAAAGAATTGGACACGACTGAGTGACTGAAATGAACTGAAGAGGTGCTGCCAGACCGGGTTCCAGGCCAGCACTTGTTTTTTACTGGGTGCAGTGGCCAACCTGTTTGTGCAGAGCTTTCTATTTCCCTTCGAGGGCCCTGCTGTTTTTTTCTGAAATCTGTCCTCAGTCAAGCCCACCCCAGTTTGCCTATTGGTTCTTTGTTGTTTTGGTTTTGTTTTGATTTATTTCGCTTGCAGGAGGGATTTGAAAGAAAATCTAGTTCCTTCTATTTTGTTTGTTCCAAGCCAGGAGCCTCCTCAACCTCTAAGACTGAGGGATGTTAACAGTTAAGTGGAGTTACCTGACTCTACTAGGCAATACCCATGCATAATAATATGTCATGGTGACTAATAAGGCTCACATCTGCTTCAGGTGAAAACAGCTGTATTTTGAACACGATGATGCAATTTCATCTTCTCACAGCGTCTGAGAGCCAAACTCAGAATCATGGCTGTTATACAGATGGACTTCGGAGATTTTTTGTTTGTTTTTCCCTACCTCTTGATAAATGCTTTCCTCCAGCTAAACATCCAAGACTTCTCTATTTTGGTTTTGGAGTTGTTAATTTTAGCCTCCTGGTTTCCATGGTCCCAACATCAGAAGAAAAATATTTGGAAGAACACTCCACTCTGACCTCTTGAGCTATGGGATAGATGTCTTTGGGTAGGACAGTGTCCCTTCACAGCATTGTTTTTCTCCAGAATTGCCTTCTCAGTTTCTTAGGTTAGGTAGTTCCACTGGTGTTACATGACTGGACCCCCTCAAGTTCAAGGGGTGAAATCAGTAGTAGACATTTGAATGTTCTCATATGCTGGACATTCAGTATTTCACTTATTCCAGATCATGGTAAAATAAGCCTTTACCCACTGGATGAGTTTAATTTTCTTCAACGGATTGACTGGGAAATTACTGAATTTCCTGATAAGTCATAGCAGGAAATGGTGTAGGTTTTCATTAAACTTGAATTGGGCCACCCTTGTGAAACAGCCCACTGAGATGAAATAATTCTGTAGGATTTCCTGTTGAGAGTGAAAAGTGAAAGTATTAGTTACTCAGTCGTGTCTGATTCTTTGCAACCCCATGGATTAAAACCCACCAGTCTCCTCCATGGAATTCTTCAGGCAAAAATACTGGAGTGGGTTGCCATACCCTTCTCCAGGGGATCTTCCTGACCCAGGGGTCGAATCTGGGTCTCCTACATCGCAGGCAGATTCTTTACCATCTGAGCCTGTTGGTGAAGTGAAGTGAAAGTTGCTCAGTCATGTCCAACTCTTTTGACCCCATAGAGTATACAGTCCATGGAATTCTCTAGGCCAGAACACTGGAGTGGGTAGCCTTTCCTTTCTCCAGGGGATCTTCCCAACCCAGGAATCGAACCCAGGTCCCCCGCATTGTAGGCAGATTCTTTACCAGCTGAGCCACCAGGGGAGCCCAAGAATACTGGAGTGGGTAGCCTATCTCTTCTCCAGTGGCTCTTCCCGACCCAGGAATTGAACCAGGGTCTCCTGCACTGCAGGTGGCTTCTTTATTAGCTGAGCTACCAGGGAAGCATCTGTTGGTAGCTAACAAATAAAAACACCCTTATTAAATTATTTAATGAGTTTGAAGACTGAATTTACTGAACTTGGAATAGGTGCCTATTCCAAATCAGCAAGGACTGTATGTAGGAAAGAAAGTGGACAGAAATAAATTAGGAGTTCTCAGCCACCATTTCTGCATTTCATATGTTTCTGTGTTTTGTCTTAATAGCTTGAGGAGGTTCTCCATTATGAGCCCATTGATACTTAAGGAGTTGCCTCTTTTTGTTGTTCGTCTTTTCCAACTTAATTCCATTCTTCATCTGAGTTTGCCACTCTTTTTTTTTATTGGTGTATCCAGTATTCTTTTCTGGGAAATCTCAAGGACAGAGGAGCCTGAAAGGCTGTAGTTCATGGGGTTGCCAAAGAGTCAGACACAACTGCACACATGCACATAGTTGCTTTATAGTTTATGTTAATTTCTGCTATACAAAGAAGTGAATCAGCTGTGTGTGTACATGTATCCCCTCCTTCACCCCTACCCATCTAAGTCAGCACAGAAGCCCGAGCTGAGCTTCCTGCACTACACAGCAGGTTTCCACTGGATATCTGTTTTACATGTGGTAGTGTGTATATGTTAATTCTAATTTCCCAATTCATCCCACCACCACCCCCATCATGTCCACAAATCTGTTTTTTACATCTGCATCTCTATTCTTGTCCCGCAAAGTGGTTCATCTGTACCATTTCTCCAGATTCCACATATATGCATTAATACATGATATTTGTTTTTCTCTGACTTACTTCACTCTGTATATCAGACTCTAGGTCCATCTACATTTCTAAAATTGACCCAATTTTCCTTTTTTATGGCTGAATAATATTCCATTGCATATACGTATGACATCTTTATCTATTCATCTGTTGATGGACATTTAGGTTGCTTCAATGTCCTGACTGTTGTAAACAGTGTTGAAATCATTGGGGTACATGTATTTTTTTGAGTTACAGTTTCTCAGGGTATATGATCACTTTTAAAATTCAGATGAAAAAATTTAAAGTTATAGAGATGTCCTGTACAGCATAGTGCCTCAAGTTAACAATATTGTATTGCATATTTTCCCTGGAGAAGGAAATGGCAACCCACTCCAGTATCCTTGCAGAAGAACCTGGTGATCTACAGTCCATGGGGTTGCAAAGAGTTGGACACAACTGAGCAACTGAGCAGGCTTGCATTGCGTATTTTAAAACTTGCTAAAATGGTAGCTCTTATGTTAAATATTCTTACCCAACATTAATTAATTAAGACAGGAGGAAATTTTAAGGGGTGATGGATATGTTTACGACATGGATAGTGGTGATGATTTCACCTATTATGCTGCTGCTGCTGCTAAGTTGCTTCAGTCGTGTCCAACTCTGTGCAACCCCATAGACGGCAGCTCACCAGGCTCCCCCGTCCCTGGAATTCTCCAGGCAAGAACACTGGAGTGGGTTGCCATTTCCTTCTCCAATGCATGAAGGTGAAAAGTGAAAGTGAATGAAAAGTGAAAGTGAAGTCGCTCAGTCGTGTCCGACTCTTAGCGACCCCATTGACTTCAGCCTACCAGGCTCCTCCATCCATGGGATTTTCCAGGCAAGAGTACTGGAGTGGGTTGCCATTGCCTTCTCCTATTATACTTACCTCCAAATCCATCAAGTTGAATATATTAAATATGTATAGGTTTTTATGTTAATCAAACCTCAATAAAGTAGTTATAAAAAAGTTGTACCCTTTGACTATTATATTCCCACTTCCCCATCTACCAGTCCTTGGGAACCACTATTCTACTGTCTGCTTTTATAGAGCTTGACTGTTTTATATTTCTCATTATATGGTGTCATACAGTATTTGTCCTTCTGTGTCTGGCTTATTTCACTTAGTGTAATGTCCTACAGATTCACCCATGTTGTCTAAAAGGCAGGATTTCCTTCTATTTTTAAGGCTGAATAGTATTCTATTAGCCTCAAGTTTTAGGCTCAGAAAAGCACCTTTAATTCTCTAGAATCCATTCAGTCCATTTTTTCCCCTCTCTGTTCTATTCTTACTTTCAGCAAATTTGATAACAAAGGAAGCCCTCACCAGTGATATGTTGAGCTACTCCAATTAGATAGAAAGAGGAACTATTATATTTCGTATTACTGGATAAGGAATCATTTTCCATATTTCATTATTATTTTGGCCCTCTAATAAAGTATACAGTTCTCTGTGATCTGTTGTTTTTAGGCATATATATAAAACTGAGTAGTAAGTATGAGCTTAAAAATAAAAGAAAGAAAGAAAGAAAGTGAAGTCGCTCAGTCATGTCTGACTCTTTGTGACCCCATAGACTGTATCCTACCAGGCTCCTCCGTCCATGGGATTTTCCAGGCAAGAGTACTGGAGTGGGTTGCCATTTCCTTCTCCAAAACTTAAATTGCTTTTAAATGAAATAATTTGAATATGTCCTGCCTCTTATATTTTCTTCTTCCAAGGCTTGTATGAATATTTATTAGTTATCAGGGAGAAATGATCTGTGTAGCCTTAGAGTTATCTTGTGGGTAGCTGCATGGGTAAGAAGAAAAAGGAGAAAGCTTGATGATATGAAGTGGCTGAATGCGAGTTTAGTTAGTGTATATTTTACACCTAAAAGTTTTTGAGAAAGCTTTCAAGGTGCCTTATGGCTTAAACCTGTCTACATTTGGAATCAACTTAAAGACAATAAAAATAAATAATGTGGAATATTTTTCATAGAGACTGTCTAGGTAATTCTAAGATACTTCTAAGAGTCTAAGATAACTTTTCTGAAACTGACATCTTACTGTGAAATATTTTTCATCTATCATTGGAATGGCTAGCATGGGTTCTGCAGAAACTCAGAGAGAAATAGATTGCTTTTCAAAACAGTTGTAAAATATTTTGGCATGAATCATGCTTATAATATTTTGCTTTTATAAATAAGCTAAATATGAACCTGAAAAAAATGGCATACTTGGGTTTTATCCTTATTTTTTTATGTTGATTGTTACTGGGAAATTCAATATTTCTGTGTGTGATACACAGGAAATGAGCACTAAGTGGAAAATTATTGTAGTTAATACCAATAGTATTATTACTTTTATTACCACTTTCAGAAGCCTGGATTAGGCCCAGATTAGACATTCTCTGCCCTCCTAGAGAGTTCATGTGTTGCAAGACCATGAGTTAAGTACCTGTGTTGGAGACTGTAGCATGTAGCACAAGGTTTTTTTAGTACATCCTTAAAAGGTATTTTTTGAATGCCTTCATTAATTGGTGATGATTCCCCACATTCTCAAGGTGTAGCTTATAGATTTTAATACTGTGTAATGTATCCTATCTTTTATTTCTCACAAGTAACTAAGCATATGAAATTGAAATCTCCTAGGAAGATGAATGGATGTTAATGGCTCTTTCATATAGTATCATTGGAACTTAAGATCATTACATATGGATATTGATTTTTTCCTTAAATAAATCACATTTTGGCTTTCTTAGCTAATTTTTTCCCATTATCATCATGTCAATACCCAGTTAATTGTGCCATCTGTACTCTTAGTGAAACAATAGTGTAGTGAAAATCAGAGGCAACCTTCCAAATTTGTTTAGGGAGATTTAACTGATGTGGGTATGTTAAATTTTCAATTTGTATTTACCTACTCTGTGAAAATTTTCACAAATGTTGACCTTTCTTTAAAGCAACAGACCTGAAAACCTTAATTTTGTTCATTGGTGAGTTATTTTCTAAAATCCTAGAAATGATTGCTAAAGAAAAGCCTACCAATGTGGAGCTTTACTTCTTTTAATTAATGCAATAGCATTGCTTTCTTTTGGGAGGAGATCAAAATTGACTATAGAGACAGACACTTAGTTGGGATGACACTAAAGCCTTAATTATCTCCAAGAATGAATAAATCTTGATGACTGAATTGCTGGTCTGGATATGTTTTCTGAAATGATGAATCACTATAATTGAGGTACACCATTTTGCTCTGCCTTTTTATCCTGATGCCATCTAGCTTTCTCTTCATTTCTGTCTCTCTCTCAACATACTTTGAAGGGCTTCCATTTTTCACATCCTAGAAATTCTAAGGTAGAGAATTATTCTGTCCTTATCCCCATCCTGCCCTATCTGCATCCCCAAGCCAGCCTGTATTAATCATTCCTTTCTTTGGGTTTTTCTACCACTGTGCCTTTTAAAAAAAATGTACTGATTTTTTAATTGAGTAATAATTGCTTTACAGAATTGTGTTGTTTTCTTTCAAACCTGAACATGAATCAGCCATAGGTATACATATGTCCTCTCCCTTTTGAAACTCCCTCCTATCTCCTGCCCCATCCCACTCCTCTAGGTTGATACAGAGCCCCTGTTTGAGTTCCCTGCAACATACAGCAAATTTCCATTGGCTATCTATTTTACATATGGTAATGTAAGTTTCCATGTTTCTGTCTCCATACATCTCACCCTCTCCTCCTCTCTCCCTATGTCCATAAGTCTGTTCTCTATGTGTGCTTCTCCATTGCTGTCCTGTGAATAAATTCTTTGGTACCATCTTTCTAGATTCCATATGTATGCACTAGTATACAGTATTTATCTTTCTCTTTCTGACTTACTTCATTCTGTATAATAGGCTCTAGGTTCATCCACCTCATTAGAACTGACTGACTCAGATACTTTCCTTTTTATGGCTGAATAATATTCCTTTGTATATATGTACCACAACTTTATCCATTCATCTGTCAATGGCCATCTAGGTTGCTTCCATGTTCTAGCTATTGTAAACAGTGAACACTGGGGTACATGTGTCTTTTTTCAATTTTGGTTTTCTCAGGGTATATGCCTAGGAGGGGGATTGCTGGGTCATATGGTAGTTTTATTCCTAGTTTTGTAAGGAGTCTCCATACCATATTCCATAGTGGCACTATTGATTTTCATTCCCACCAACAGTGCAAGAGGGTTCCCTTTTCTCCACCACCCTCTCCAGCATTTATTGTTTGTAGACTTTTTGATGATGGCCATTCTGACCAGTGTAGCACTGTGTTCTTCTTCATGGAATTTATTTTATCTCACATTTTGTCCTCAGTGAGCATGTGCTGTGATTCTTACTCATGGCTGTAAGCACCTGGAGAACAAGAATAACTTCTCATTTCAATTTGTATCTTCTGTACATCCAGTATCTGGCACATAGTAGATACTCAGCAAGTGTAATGACTTTTCACAGGACAGCTGATATCCCAGGCATTTGGGTACATCCACAGTAAATTTCACTTTTTGATTCAGTGGTGGTGGAAAGAGCACTCAGTATAATTATTTGCTGTGTTGGCATCCAGCACTGTATGATCCTTTTATTTCAGCAGAGAACACTAGAAAGCTGACAACTCTGCATTGCTATCATCTACTAGCTTAGAAAGGTTTCAGGATGGAGACTCAGGATAAATTCCAGAACCCAAAGCACCCTCGATTTAAATTTTATTATTTGGTTTAAAGCGAATGTTTAGAATATCAGACATTCCCATATTTAAATGTAAATATTCTTCAACATCTGCGTAGAATAGTGGAAAGAGTATATATGTGTTGGTATATATTATCTTGTGTATGTACTTTTTTATATATATTCTGGAGACCTAGATTTCAGTCCTATTTTTCATGTTGCAAAGGAGAATATCATGTGTTAAGTGATAGCTCTAGCTCCAGTGCATTTAAGAATATGTATGTTCTGGTCATAACTGCTATATAGGAACTCCTGGCACTCACAATATGCTTGATATTCAGTAAATATTTACTTTTTGGATGTATTTGTTTATATATCGTTGTCCTTACAAAAATAAGTAAAAGAAACTTCAGAGAAACTAAATAACTCGTCCAAGGTAATGCTATTAATAAGGTCCTAGGTATTTTCATCATCAACACCTTTGCTGCAAATAGTTTGATAGCAAGCTAACTGGCTATAAAGGCATTTTGCTATAAAAGAAAAAAATAACTGATGAATATTTTGTCTGGATTGCAGTAGAAAATGATACACCATCAGCTTTGCAAATCCTTTGGTGATCCCTCCCATGTGTCAGAATCAGAAGTTCTCCAAGGTAAGCACATTTTGTAAGAGGTGGCTAGAGATTCCCAACAGTTTTTGAGAACACTAATGATCGATTCTTGACCTAATTTCGTTTCCATGGCTTGTTCTCTCTTGCTGTCTTTCCCAAAGTTATGACATAATATTAGAAATTGTAGCAAAAGAAGAATAAAATCAAGCTCCTCCTATCCTCCTGCTGCTCCTCTACCCCCTGGAATTGGTTACATGATTCCTGATGCATATAAGTTTCTTGAAAACGCTGAAAACTTTAACAGAATATGGCTAGATTAGATCACCAAAGGATTTGCAAGAACTGATATGTTACTATTTTCTAGTATGATGTAACAGTCAACTATCTTATCTTTTACAGCAAAATGGCCTCACAGCTGGTTAGTTGTATGAGAAACTGCTTGCCAGGAAGTTATTCATAGGAAAATAGTGGATATGTGTTAGGTAAACTATAGAGCTGATGTTAATCTAGTGTGTGTGTGTACATATGTATACAAATTATGATAATACATATCATTATATAGATAGTACATATCATTGTATATGATAATACATATTATGTATATCATTATATATATATATAAAACATTTATATATATGTAAAACATTTATGAAACATATATATATATATATATATATATATATAATGTCTCATACTCTGATCCCATAAAATAACTTGAATGCTTCCTGTTTCATTCTGCAATCAGCTTGGAAATGCTTCTTTTTCTTTTACCAAAAAAAAAAAAAATCAGTCCATTAAGAGACCTATGTCAAGGTAAGGTAACATGGGTAGTAATCAAAGGCATTTTTGGTTTTTTGAGACTTGATTACTTTACAAACATCCATCCATTCACCATAGTATCTAGATATTTTATCCAATGAAAAAGTGCCATGTTTATTTAGGAGATATGCACTGTAGATGGTGACTATAACCATGAAATAAAAGATACCTGCTCCTTGGAAGGAAAGCTGACAAAACTAGGCAGTGTATTAAAAAGCAGAGACATCACCTTGCCAACAAAGGTCTGTGTAGTCACAGTTATGGTTTTTCCAGTAGTCATGTATGGGTGTGAGAGTTGGATCATAAAGAAGGCTGAGTGCTGAAGAACTGATGCTTTTGATTTGTGGTGCTAGAGAAGATTCTTGAGAGTCCCTTGGACTGCCAGGAGATCAAACCAGTCAATTCTAAAGGAAATCAACCCTGAATATTCACTGGAAGGACTGTTGCTGAAGCTCCAATACTTTGGCCACCTGATGCAAAGAGCTGACTCATTCTAAAGACCCTGATGTTGGGAAAGACTGAAGGCAAAAGGAGAAGGGGCGAGAGAGGATGAGATGGTTAGATAGCATCACCAACTCAATGGACATACATTTAGAGCAAACTCCAGGAGATAGTGGAGAACAGAGGAGCCTGGTGTTCTGCAGTTCATGGGTTTGCAAAGAATTGGACATGACTTAGTGACTAAACAACAACGATAGTCAGTGAAGGAGAAGAAAACACATGCTGAGAACAGTATAGTGGAAAGAAATAGAACAAAACAGAGCAAAAACAAATAGAACAATAGCTAGAGGGTTAAAGAAGGGACCATGCTTATGTAAATTTCCCTGGGGACCTACCATTGCAACAAACACACTGGTCCCCTTTCACTTCCTTCCTTTCCACTGACTCTGAGCAGCAAACACAGGAACATCCCACGAATATTCCCAGAACGGGGGCACACCTAAAATTCCATAGCTCTATGCCCATCACTTTTATCCAAATACCGAGACTGTCACATTACATAATTTTCACATTTGTTCTTATTATTGGTCACCACAGAATGGTCTTGTGTCCCAGTTAGCCATTTTGTCTCTTTCATTTATTTTGGGGATCAGATTTCTACTAACTTGTGTAATTTGCATAACCACTCAGATCTTTTTCCAGGGAAACAGTTATACTTTTCATGTAGATGTAAGTTTTTTGTCCTAACTCCACATTGTCACATTTTGTTACAAAGAGATATTTCGGGTATTTGTTTATTTTTAAAATTTCTTCTTTGAAATGATTTCTTGTGGAAATCATGTACAAAATGACTTATCCCTTTTACTATATGCAGAACTTTATTGAGAAAGGAGAACATTGCCTGAAGAGCATTTGTTTGGACAAGGGAGAGTCAGAAAAGTTATGAGATTGGACTGTAAGTTTTGTCTTTAGCCTATGGTGTGGAATTAATTTAGAGTGTGATTTCTCCAGTGTGAGCTGGAGATTTGGGAAATTATTTACACAAGATCAAATTTTCCATGAGAGCAAAATGACGATTTTGGAAACTACACTCTTTCTTTTGCAGCATTGGAGTTCTTCACTGAGTAAAAATTTCCCCACTGTTTATTGCAGAGTGCTGCATTGTCCATGTCTGTGGGGGGAAGGTATCGTGAGGGCTGGGGAAGGGGAGGCTCATCACTAAAAGGGAGAGGGATATGGAGGCAAATGAAGAACATTCTGTTAATAGAAGAGGCTCAGTCTGAGAAACATGACACTTGCATCAGGTAGCATCATCTTTTCCACCCATCATGATAGATATGGATCCTTCCTGTGGGGTCCTCCAGGTAGACTGTGCTATGCTCAGTATAACAAGAGGATAGCTCTGAGTGTTAATCCATTGCAAGTTGAAACTGAAAATTGCAGATTTCAAATGGTTTGGGAACAGAGTTTGGTGATGGATGAATCATAAGAGCCAGTCTAGAAGACACCATCACTAGAGTTACACTGATGATTTAAAATGTTTGGAAAGCATCTATGTTCATCAGTGATATTGGCCTGTAGTTTTCTTTTTTTGTGGCATCTTTGTCAGGTTTTGGTATTAGGGTGATGGTGGCCTCAGAATGAGTTTGGAAGTTTACCTTCCTCTGCAATTTTCTGGAAGAGTTTGAGTAGGATAGATGTTAGCTCTTCTCTAAATTTTTGGTAGAATTTAGCTGTGAAGCCGTCTGGACCTGGGCTTTTGTTTGCTGGAAGATTTCTGATTACAGTTTCAATTTCTGTGCTTGTGATGGGTCTGTTAAGATTTTCTATTTCTTCCTGGTTCCATTTTGGAAAGTTGTACTTTTCTAAGAATTTGTCCATGTCTTCCAACTTGTCCATTTTATTGGCATATAATTGCTGATAATAGTCTCTTATGATCCTTTGTATTTCTGTATTGTCTGTTGTGATCTCTCCATTTTCATTTATAATTTTATTGATTTGATTTTTCTCCCTTTGTTTCTTGATGAGTCTGGCTAATGGTTTGTCAATTTTATTTATCCTCTCAAAGAACCAGCTTTTGGCTTGGTTGATTTTTGCTATGGTCTCTTTTGGGTTTTTTTTTGCATTTATTTCTGCCCTAATTTTTAAGATTTCTTTCCTTCTACTTACCCTGGGGTTCTTCATTTCTTCCTTTTCTAGTTGCTTTAGGTGTAGAGTTAGGTTATTTATTTGACTTTTTTCTTGTTTCTTGAGGTATGCCTGTATTGCTATGAACCGTCTCCTTAGCACCGCTTTTACAGTGTCCCACAGGTTTTGGGTTGTTGTGTTTTCATTCGTTTCTATGCATATTTTGATTTCTTTTTTGATTTCTTCTGTGATTTGTTAGTTATTCAGCAGTGTGTTGTTCAGCCTCCATATGTTGGATTTTTAAATAGTTTTTCTCCTGTAATTGAGATCTAATCTTACTACATTGGGGTCAGAAAAGATGCTTGGAATGATTTCAATTTTTTTGAATTTACCAATCTAGATTTATGGCCCAGGATGTGATCTATCCTGTAGAAGGTTCCGTGTGCACTTGAGAAAGGTGAAATTCATTGTTTTGGGGTGAAATGTCCTGTAGATATCAATTAGGTCTAACTGATCTATTGTATCATTTAAAGTTTGTGTTTCCTTGTTAATTTTCTGTTCAGTTGATCTATCCCTAGGTGTGAGTGGGGTATTAAAGTCTCCCAATATTATTGTGTTACTGTTAATTTCCCCTTTCATACTTGTTAGCATTTGTCTTACATATTGCAGTGCTTCTATGTTGGGTGCATATATATTTATAATTGTTATATCTTCTTATTGGGTTGATCCTTTGATCATTATGTAGTGTCCTTCTTGGTCTCTTTTCACAGCCTTTGTTTTAAAGTCTATTTTATCTGATATGAGTATTGCTACTCCTTTCTTTTGGTCTCTATTTGCATGGAATATGTTTTTCCAGCCCTTCACTTTCAGTCTGTATGTGTCCCCTGTTTTGAGGTGGGTCTCTTGTAGACAACGTATATAGGGGTCTTGTTTTTGTATCCATTCAACCAGTCTATGTCTTTTGGTTGGGGCATTCAACCCATTTACGTTTAAGGTAATTATTGATAAGTATGATCCTGTTGCCATTTACTTTATTGTTTGGGGTTTGAGTTTATACCCCCTTTTTGTGTTTCCTGTCTAGAGAAGATCATTTAGCATTTGTTGGAGAGCTAGTTTGGTGGTGCTGAATTCTCTCAGCTTTTGCTTGTCTGTAAAGCTTTTGATTTCTCCTTCATATTTGAATGAGATCCTTGCTGGGTACAGTAATATGGGCTGTAGGTTATTTTCTTTCATCACTTTAAGTATGTCCTGCCATTCCCTCCTGGCCTGAAGAGTTTCTATTGAAAGATCAGCTGTTATCCTTATGAGAATCCCCTTGTGTGTTATTTGTTGTTTTTCCCTTGCTGCTTTTAATATTTGTTCTTTGTGTTTGATCTTTGTTAATTTGATTAATATGTGTCTTGGAGTGTTTCACCTTGGGTTTATCCTGTTTGGAACTCTCTGGGTTTCTTGGACTTGGATGATTATTTCCTTCCCCATTTTAGGAAAGTTTTCAACTATTATCTCCTCAAGTATTTTCTCATGGTCTTTCTTTTTGTCGTCTTCTTCTGGGACTCCTATGATTCGAATGTTGGGGTGTTTAACATTGTCCCAGAGGTCTTGGAAAGCAAAGTTTGATATAAACTTGATGTGAAAAGTCACTGGCCACTTGGTCATTCTCACCCCACAAATAGTGGTATCTTAAGGTGACAAACTAATTTGGTAGTTCAATTTAGGACAGTTTACCATGTCCATATGTCTTTATTTAGATCATATGCTTTTTAGTGATCATTCTTACTCAGAAAAAATTTCATGTTAGAAATCTTTCAGGGCCCATCTGTGGAAGGTACTGATGTGATAGAGGACTGGATTGCCCGTGGAAGACCTGCGTTCTCTCTTTGTCCCCCTTATCAGACATTTCAATAGAGGGTTAATGAAGCCTAGGTATGAAATATTTGGTTTTTAAAGCTTGTTGCTACCTGACCTCTTTGTTAGACTAAGCCTTAGAGAACCCAAACAGGGAGTTAAAAATAGAGTTAACATTTGCTTTAAAAATTTAAGGATATTCCTCTTTTGGGTGAGAGCAAGGAGGTTTCTTTTAATATTTGACTTTTCCCCCCTTCTCTCTTTTGGCAGCCTTCACATGTACAGATCTCACTGAAGTCATTCCAGGATGAAAGCATTTATGATCAAATACCAGAAACTAAAAATAATTATCCTACCCTTTCTCTAGAGGTTATTGAATATTTCTCCTAACTATTCTGGTCAGCTGGCCTTTTAACAAGAGATGGATTTTTATGGTTGAGGGGGGTGAATGTAGTAGATCAGTAAATAATTCAAAATAACTGCACTCAAAACCACCCTTTAGTGCCAAGCAATCTGGCTTGTTTCACAATTCAAATAGTTTTGGAAAATGGTGATGCAGCCCAAACTCGAAGAAAATATTAGATTACACCAGTCAGTAAATGTCGTGTTTGATAATGTCTCAGCCATCCTCCCCTTTCCTGGCACTAGCTCCATGGATTTACATTGGGCAAATATCTCGTCCTAGCCTCAGTCCAAGTGGTTTGAGTGGGGCCAGCCAGTCTCTGGATCAAAGTGAGGGGATGGAACGTGACTCAGGTTTGGCGAATCTGAAAGTCATGACCAGTGGTTTTGCTGAAACAGTTGGAGAAAGAGACCTTTTCTTTCTGCATGTTGTTGTTAGTAGGTATAAACCTAAGGTGAAATTAGTCTGAAAATGAAACCAGTACAGAGAAGAGCAGAGTCACAGAGTAGAGTGAAATTTGGTCTTGACAACAGCTTTTTTTGGGCTATTATTTTATCTATTTTATTTTTTTAATTGGAGGATAATTGCTTTACAATGTCATGTTTTTTTCTGCCATACAACATGAACTCGCCATAAGTATATATATAAATACATACGTGTGTGTGTGTGTGTGTATATATACATCTATGTGTGTATGCGTGTGTGTATATATATATATACCTTTTCTCTTGTGCCTCCCTCCCTCTACCCACCCCTCACCCCTCTAGGTTGTCACAGAGCAACAGGTTGGACTCCCTGTGTTATATAGCAGCTTTCCATTAGCTGGTTTTTTGTTTTTTTTTTTAGTTCCTCCTCGATTCTATGTTGTAATTGAAGCTTTTCAATTACTGAGCTAATAAATTCCCACTTTGCTTCAGTTCAGTTCAGTTCAGTCACTCAGTCGTGTCCGACTCTTTGCGACCCCATGAATCGCAGCACACCAGGCCTCCCTGTCCATCACCAACTCCCAGAGTTCACTGAGACTCACGTCCATCGAGTCAGTGATGCCATCCAGCCATCTCATCCTCTGTCGTCCCCTTCTCCTCCTGCCCCCAATCCCTCCCAGCGTCAGAGACTTTTCCAATGAATCAACTCTTCGCATGAGGTGGCCAAAGTATTGGAGTTTCAGCCTCAGCATCATTCCTTCCAAAGAAATCCCAGGGCTGATCTCCTTCAGAATGGACTGGTTGGATCTCCTTGCAGTCCAAGGCACTCTCAAGAGTCTTCTCCAACACCACAGTTCAAAAGCATCAATTCTTCGGCGCTCAGCCTTCTTCACAGTCCAACTCTCACATCCATACATGACCACAGGAAAAACCATAGCCTTGACTAGACGGACCTTTGTTGGCAAAGTGATGTCTCTGCTTTTGAATATGGTATCTAGGTTGGTCATAACTTTCCTTCCAAGGAGTAAGCGTCTTTTGATTTCATGGCTGCAGTCACCATCTGCAGTGATTTTGGAGCCCAAAAAAATAAAGTCTGACACTGTTTCCACTGTTTCCCCATCTATTTCCCATGAAGTGATGGGACCAGATGCCATGATCTTCGTTTTTTGAATGTTGAGCTTTAAGCCAACTTTTTCACTCTCCACTTTCACTTTCATCAAGAGGCTTTTTAGTTTCTCTTCACTTTCTGCCATAAGGGTGGTGTCATCTACATATCTGAGGTTATTGATATTTCTCCCGGCAATCTTGATTCCAGCTTGTGCTTCTTCCAGTCCAGTGTTTCTCATGATGTACTCTGCATATAAGTTAGCTTAACCTGGGCTTCTGGTAATGAGTTATGAATTATACATTCCTCTTAATTATATTCAGTCCTCATTTTTCCCTAGAAATTCTTTGCATCTGGCACTAAACTTGGTTATTTTGATTTGTTTTGGGTGGGGGGAGTGGGTAAAATTTTTCTTTTTAAGTTTCATGTTTTTATTTCTTTGAGCTGTAAAACTAAAACAATGCATCATTGTGTCCCTGTTAAAAATAGAGCAATCTAAGACATGGAGAGTTAAGCTTTGTCTCCTTGTATCTCTGTGGCCTAGACTTGACTTGTCACAGTTGCAGAGATTCAAAGAAAGATCGCATTTGTAAAGGCTGTTAAATGGTGCATTAATTTTACAGGATATTGCCCATTAACTTTAACTATTTGACTATGATAAAGTTTCTGTGGCTTTTTCTTCTTCTTAGGTGCTTAACACTAGAAAGAAGCATGGTCATGCGTACTCTTGTTCCTACTGCACGTTGTCAGAGTCAAACCTTTCTGAAGGAATTCCACCACAGTATAAACCACAAGAAGTAAAACTTGTGTTTTATTTACTCTCAGATCATGTGTCAGTGGTCAGTGCCTCTCTGGAACCAGAGAAGTAGAAACAGCCTCATTGCAGCCTTTTGCAGAATGGAGGGTCTCCTGGAAAGTAGTCTGTGCAACAGTTTCTCACAGACCACCCATCTTGCCATGTTCCAGGAAGGATGGCCAAGAACATTCTGCATGAACATGGTCAGACTGTAATGAAGCCTTGCCTGCATGATCTGTGTGGGCATGTGTAAGGTCCCAGGGCACTCTGGCAAAACAGTCCCCTCCATGTGTCATTTCTCAAGGTCTTCTGCTGTTTCTTGCACTGTGATATTTTAATGACAGCTTTAGTTTTAAACTCTACCCAGTTTAACTCATCAGATGTGCTGTGTTTTTATCTGATGTCTTTTAAAATGTGTTTACCACTTAGGTGACTAGATTATGGATCTATTCTGAGAGGTGTCAGAAATATTACCATCTAGTTCTATCCATTTCCTTAATTATTTCAACCTTTACACATTTTGTGTAATTTCAAAGTAATAAAGCATCTTTCAGTAAAAGGAAAAGACTAAGGGTCACATTTTTAAAATCAAGATCCTCCTTCCTTCCCCTTTTCTTTCTCCTTTCCGTACTTCCCGTCCTCTTTCTTTTTGTCTTACTTGGGGTTTGTAGTGTACCTTTATGTTTGTCTATGGATGGAGGTGCTGGGAATGTGATTTAATTAACTTTAGTGAGTGGGGAAATGGCAATCCACTCTAGTAATCTTGCGTGGAGAATTCCATGGACAGAAGAGCCTGGCAGGCTACAGTCCATGGGGTTGCAAAAAGTCAGGTATGACTGAGCAACTATTACTCACTCAGAGAGTGAGTGAAAGTCAGGATATAGGTCTAGATTTCTTGAGTGGACCTTTGATTGTTAATTGTTCTTTGTCTGGTGGGATTAATCATGTAAATAAATTAAGGAATGTGTAAAAATTTAGCACAGCATACTTTTGCATATTATATTCTTAGTAAAAGTTTACCTTAAAAGTAATTTAGCATCTAAGGATTAACAAAGATTTTACGTGCCATTTTATTTGAGCCTCTCAGTACCCTATGAGGTAAGACTGACTGCTTTTTCACTATTTATGGCAAAATAATTGAAGATTGGGGCTTTCCAGGTGGCTCAGTGGTACAGAATCTGCCTGCCAACGCAGGAGACTCAGGAAACATGGGTTCAATCTCTGGGTCGGGAAGATTCCATGAAGAAGGAAATACCAGCTCACTCCAGTATTCTTGCCGGGAAAATCTCACAGACAAAGGAGACTCATGGGCTACAGTCCATGGGGTCACAAAGAGTTGGACATGACTTAGTGACTGAGTATGAGCAGAAACTGAAGACCAGAGAACAAAAATGTCTTGACCAAAAACACACTGCCAACAAATATAGAAATAAGATTTGAACCCAGGCCCGGCATAGTTGTCCATAGTTATAATTATCTTGAGTCTCACACATGTTGTCTCAGGCGCTGGTATATCCTGAATTGTGTTTGCTCCAAATCCATATGCTGAAACCCTAATGCTTCGTAATTCCGAATGTAACTGTTTTGAGGTACAGGGCCTTTAAAGCAGTATTAAGTGAAAATGAGGCCCTCTGGGGTGGGCCCCAATCCAATCTGACCGGTATCCTTATAAAAAGAGGCGATTAGGACAAAATAGAGAGACACCACACCAGAGAAAAGCCACATGAGAGCACAGTGAAAAGGTTGGCCGTCTGTAAACCAAACACCGAGCCCTCAGGCAAAGCCAGACCTGCAGACACCTTATCTCGGCCTTCCAGCCTCCAGAGCTGTGAGAAAATAAATTTCTGTTGCTGAAGTCATCCAGTCTGTAGTGTTTTTGTTGTTGTTGTTGCTTTTATGGCAGCCCTAGCAAACTAGCATAGGAGCGAAACAAAAGCTAAGGAATTCATTAATTCAACATATTCTTACACCAAACCAGCTTTCTGTTCAGGGCTGGTTCTGAGCAGAAACCATGGAATGTCTACTCAATTAGTGCTATGAAAGATGAATGGATAACTTTCTATATTGGAGATGTTTAAAATATCTGCCAAGGCATGCTGTCTCTGAGAAATACCCTGTTATCTAAGAATATAATCAGTCCAGTCCAAAACCTCCTACTGAGAAAGTGAATTAGAACACTAAAATTGCAGAGAATTCTCCTCCAGCTATAAACTAAGGTGAAATACTGACAGCAATAGGAAAAAATTTAAATGGTCATAAAAGACACAATTTTTATAGACAATGCCACCGGCACCAAGGTAACTGGAGAACATGTTTAATAAAAACCAGAGAAAGGAAGACAATTGACCTTTTAAAATATGTATTATTTCATTGGAGGATAATTACTTTACAGCATTGTGATGGCTTTTACCATCCATCAGTATGAATCAGCCATAGGCATACATTTGTCCCCTCCATCCTGTACTTCTCTTCTGTCTCCCTCCATACCCCATCCCTCCATGTTGTCACAGAGCACTGGCTTTGGGTGCTCGATGTCATACATCAGACTCCCGCTGGCTATCTGTTTTACTTATGGTAATGTACACGTTTCAGTGCTATTCTCAGATCATCCCACCCTCTCCTCCTCCCACTGAGTCCAAAAGTCTGTTGTTTATGTTCTGTCTCCTTTGCTGCCCTGCACGTAGGATCACTTCACTTTTACCATATATATTGTATGAGGTTGGAAATGTCTCTCTAACAGGGCTATTGTGAGGATTAATGGGGCTTCCCTGGTGGCTCAGATGGTAAAGAATCTCAAATCATCCCAGCCTCTACCTTTTCCCACGGTGTCCAGTTTGATACAGTTTTGATAAACTGCACACAAAATGGAAGCCCAATGTTATTGTCAAACTTTTTGAGAAGAAACAGGAATTTTTTTCATCCCCGTCATTCAGTTCATCCCTCTGAGTTATGTGAATATGATGAATTTTGTGCCATTTCTCTTCTAAACAGAGAATATCCCGCATAGTACCTGATAGGTGATTACCCAAGCACGACCCCCAGTTGGGCTGTTTCTTACAATATTTGCTTATAATGGTTTGCCAAATTGTACGCCTAAGGAAATTATTACCCATCCCAGGCGTGCCCTGCGCACCATCTGGGTCTGTTCTTGTGCCTGCTTCCCAGCAGGGCAGCTCTGCCCACAGTGTGGTCATCCTCCTCTGGAGGCTTGTCTTGTCCCTAATCAAGCCCTGAAGAGGCGTCTCCTTATGGCACTCACAGATGGCTGTGTGGAAAACATTATCTCATCTTGGGAAAGCTTTTGTAAGGTCATCTTTAGGCCAAGGTGACTTAACAACAAAAAAAAAAGTTGTTCAAAGAGGCTAGAAAACAATTGCTTGACTAACATTGGACAACTTAATTCCCCAGCTTATAAAAGTGACAGATCATAGATAAACTGATTTTGTTTAGCCTATTCTACTTCCCAGGTGGCTCAGTGTTAAAGAACCGACTTGTCAATGCAGGAGACACGGGAGACATGGGTTCGATCTCTGTGTTGGGAAGATCCCCTGGAGGAAGACATGGCAACCCATTCCAGTATTCCTGCCTGGAGAATCCCGTGGACAGAGGAGCCTGGTGGGCTACAGTCCATGGGGTCACAAAAAGTCGGACAACACTGAGCAGCAGGCGTGGCACTAGCCTACTTTAATGACTTCCTGGCTGGGGCCTTCTTTGAATTTTTACTGAACTATGGAGAGAATCCCACGGATTTATTTGGATTACTGAGCTGTATAGAATAGAATGGCAAATTATCAATGAACAGCTGATCAACTTGTGTTTCATAAAAGTGAGTTCAGCTGCTCCTGGTGGACTTTCTTCCCCTGCTTACCTTGCCAGATGTTACCTTTACAGTCCCTCTTCATGTGTCCTCTCCAGCCCTGTCCACTTGTTCCCTACTCTTGGGGTCAGGGAGCAGTTGTGTACACAGTCTCCTTGTCAGGAGAAAGAATGTTGCCCTTCTTTGAATGGTCCTGTGTTATCATAGACAAAGGCTTTGTCATCTGAGCTTCTTTGAACCTGCCTAGCTAGTACGTGCCACTAGGAAAAGTATTTAGTGTATCTGAGACTCAATTTTCTCAGTAAAATGAATATAACCATGCCTTTCTGTTAAGATTGTTGTAACATTAAATGTAATTTATATGCATATATATTCATATCTGTAAATGCATACATATCCAAAAGCAGTAAATATAAGGCATCCTCCTAGTACAGGTTCTGTTTGATTGCTTTTCCTTCAGTCAATTTGGTTTTGTTGTAGTTTTTTCAAATAGCATGTTCCTATCAAGGGCACTTTTGACTAGTACATTCACGCATTTTCATATGTCAGAAATAAGTCAGCAATGAACTGTGTTTCTTATACATTTTCATGAATCTTTCACCATCTCAGTAGTACAAAAAGCCACATATGAATAAATGCAAAAGATGCTATACTATCCCTTTCTTCCCAAAGCAATCTGAAATCATTGCATAATTTCTTCCCCTCATGAAATATTTAAATTTTTCTCTTACTGACTCACATAGGAAAGATAAATTTTTGTGTGTGTGTGCTTTTATTTTTTATTTTTTTAATTTTATTTTATTTTTAAACTTTACATAATTGTATTAGTTTTGCCAAAGATAAATTGTTATTAGCATGTTTGCATCTGTTACTCTTTATTGCTCTAAGGTATTGGAGGCCCACTACAAAGTGCTTATGCTTTTAAATTAGGCATAGTCAGATTTCTCCGTTTCTCTGGAGACATGGAATATGGGGGAATCAGAGTTAGCAAATACACTACTAGTTTTAAAATATCTATATGTATCTCTGATAAGATAAAAATTGTGATATTGACCAAAGATGAAAAAACATTTACTCCTATTGTGCTTCTTGTGTTTTAAACATCTTTCTCCCCAGTGTCAAGACCATACTGCTTTCCTGTACCTTCCACTTACAACACCCTCAGAGAAGAAACAGTGCGAGGTCATGGTTATGAGCACGTGGTTATGGGAAGCCACGCTCCCCAGTTAAAGCCAGCCCTTCCGTTCACAAACTTTGTGACTTAGACTCTCTGGTGCTTCTGTTTCTTCATCTGTGGAAAAAGACTGATGGTAGTTGTTGTAAAAATTAAATGAGTGAATAAATATATGTAATATATTACTATAGTAGCTGACTGATGATAAATGCTTAGGAAATTTTTAGCTATGGTTCTTAGCTGTCATAGAGATGAACAAGAAAGAAAAGCTAGAGGGAATCCAGAGATTCCTAATTTCTTTGGCTTTGGTTACAGGATGGGTCTTTAAAAAATTAGATTTACAAATAGTTTTTTTTTTTTTTTATTTAATTTTATTTTTAAACTTTACATATTGTATTAGTTTTGCCAAATATCAAAATGAATCCGCCACAGGTATACATGTGTTCCCCATCCTGAACCCTCCTCCCTCCTCCCTCCCCATACCATCCCTCTGGGTCGTCCCAGTGCACTAGCCCCAAGCATCCAGTATCCTGCATTGAACCTGGACTGGAATCTCGTTTCAATGCCATTCTCCCAAATCTTCCCACCCTCTCCCTCTCCCATAGAGTTTTAGATAGATGGTTAGAAAGGAAGAAAGAAAAGAAAGAAACAAAGAAGTGAAAGGGAGGAAGGAAGAAAGGTAATGAACCCCACAATTCAGTAAAATTTATTTTCGCTGGTCAAAATATGGACCCACCCATTGAATTAATACAGTGCATTCTGTATTGGCTTCTTCATTAGCTTCTTTCCACTGCTGACTGGTGGAGAAGCTTATGGGCAGCAATAACACGTCTCCTGAGTTGCTGTCAAGCCTGCTCCCAGTTGATATTATTGCTTTAAAAAAAAAAAAAAAAACCCTCAATATATGACTTTACTTTATATTCCATTTTGGACTCAGCCCAAATCATTTAGATGGGAGCAATTACCTGTACATCTTACTATTAGGTAAGAAACCAACCATAGAAAACATAACAATTTATTGTTCTGATTATAGTGATTCTATAATTATTAATACATTTGCAGATCTTGTACTTAGAAAAATTCAAATTTTCAAGTAGGCTATTGATTTTTCATGACTATTGACTAGCTATATGTATAGGTATCTGGAAGTCCTGGAAAGATAGTTCTCACTCAGTCCTTGCTTACTTAGACATTGTAAGTGTCTACTAAGTGTCAAGCTAATATCATGGAATACAGAGTTAAATCTGTGACAACTCTTATACTTTAGGAGTTCCCAGCCTACTGGGAGAGTAAAGTAGACACACAGTAATCTTCATAACACCGTGTTGTAAACATTATAATAGAAAGGAGGGCACAGCTGAGTCAAGCTGCAGCAGATAGAAGAGTTCATTCCTTTAGCTTCATTTAACTATTGTGGAATTTCACCAGAATGACTATGTTAAGGCTTAACAACATGCAGCTGGAAACTTCACACAGCTAATTAGTACCTAAGCCCTTTGGGAAATCCAGACCTCCTGATGCTAAACGATGTAAAGTTGGACACTGTGTTTTAGTGAAGGAAAGATACGGTTCTTCTCTTTTCACCAAATTAACAAATTAGTGATTATTTGTGCCAGGGATTGCGAAAGCTCCTTAACAACCAAACTCCTAAACAATCTTACCTGAAGATTCTTTCTTATTTCCTCCTACAACAAAGGGGCAAGGGGAAGTCTTACAATAATGATCCACACCATGCATCTGATAGATAGATAGTTTTGCTGTTCGTGTTCCTCTGTCAATCAAGTACTTTCATTTAAAAGCTTAAGTGAGTGTCTAAGTGGGTCTTAGATGGGAGGGTAGTTATTACTGGAGAAGTGGAAGATGAGAAGTAGACAGTTGGTCTCATCTAAAGAGATGAAGGCTCTTCAAAAAAAAGAAAGAAGCCTGTAAGAACTATGTATTGAGGGCACAGTGTTGCCCGCTGTGAATGTTTATTCAAATCTCGTAGTTTTATTTTTAATAGTAATGAACTTGGTGGATGGTTAGAGAGAAGGAAACAGAAATGAGCTATTCAACTAACCATTTAACTACAGGACTTCCGCAAGTGTAGTTCCTTTATTTGTGGTGCTTATTCTTAAGAAGACCAGAGCAAAGCAGAACTGAAAGTGTCTTTTTTCAGCATGATTATTTGCATGGACCATCCTAGAATGGGCTAGGTGGTTCAGAGTTATACTGCTCTTCATAACATGGGATCAATGCATGTACATTTCTAATTGCTTATCCATTCACTGATACAGATAATCTTGAGAGTAAATGAGGAGTGCCTTAATGGATAATAGGTTAGAGTTAAGAGTGAAATAAAGATCAAAATTTCATCAAGGTGGTAATTGATTTTTCTTGCATGAGATAAATGAGAGTTTGTCATTTACTGCATTATTAACTTATAATGTATGCTTGTCCTAAACTTAACTCTTCGTAAGAATTGAAATACATTCTGTTTTTACTATGTATTGTCAATAACTACTCTCTGTGTGGGAAATAATACTAAATAGCATCATTAGAGTGCATACCATATGCCAGATAGTGTTCTAAGTACTACATATGATTTACTTTATTTAATCTCCATAACAATTCTATGGAAGAACTATTAGCCTAGTTTAATACTTGGAATGTTTGAGGCTAATAAATAGCTCATCTAACATCACTCAGCTAATTAATAAACATTTATTCACATCCAGGTAATCAAATTATAGCTCTTCCGTGTGACAATACAGTCTCAATAATATCTATTGGATGGATAAAAAATTGATTAATAATGAAAAAGTGATATTTTAAAAAATAAATATAAGCAATGTAGAGAGAATAATAAATGTTTTCTGTTATTGAACATTAACTTTGTATCCAGACTTTCTGGTAACTTAAACTAAAATATGGTAGTATGTATAATTCACATTGATATCAAAGAGAAACAATGTTTCAACCAAAAAAAAGTGAACTTGATTCTGCTGCCATATTCTAAAGGGAATTTAACATCTGACATTTTATACATCAGAAAGGTAAGGTCTTAAAGAACAGCATTTCAGAAGAGTTTTTATATGGCTACTCTGTTAAAACTGGCAAAATTGATGGGGGGAGGGTAGTTAAAACTTGGAGAGCACCCCTCCAAGCCAACTTTTGCTGGGTGCTTATCTGTAAATATTTCAGTCTCAACAACTAACTTGTCATTGTTCCTTGCTAATTGTCCCAGTTTTATAGAAGAAAAAACCAAGACCTGCACAGATTAATTAGCTTGTCAAGCTTATGCAACTAGTAAGTAGTGAAGGTTTATCTTTCTGTTTCCAAAATCCATGCCTTCTTCACCACACCATGTTTAAAATATAATGATGGCTCAAGCTAGAGTCTCATATATATGACTTTCTAGTGATGTTACACTTAAAAGAAGTAATTTTCAAAGAAGCTCTAGCACTGGATTCTATTTTTTCTGGATATATTACACAGTAACCCAAATACATTTTAAAAACTTAAGAGAGAGAATGATCCTGTTGAAGGGACTGTGTGCAGAACTCCTTTCTACTCCCTCTTCTGTGAGATTCTTAGGGCATATTAGGTGCGTAAAGAGTACCTGGAGCACTGGTTTTAAAATGCAGATTCCTGGGGCATGACCCCAGATAATCTGATTTGAGGTGATAAATCTGCATTTTAAACAAGCACTGCAAGTGATTTTGATCCAGGTGTCTTAAAAAAACAAACAAACAAACAAAAAAAACACTGACCTGCAAAATGCACAGCCCGCCTGTTACCTGATTTCCCTCAAGTATCAGATGCCCAGGTTTTTAGACAGGATCTCTAAGATTCTTAAACTTGGTAGATTTTACCTGGATTGTAAAAGCAAACACTGATTTCATTTATTATATTAATACCATCATTTGTAAATTTAATAAAAATCAGAGCAATGCCTGCCACACAATGGGTTGTCAATAATATATGCCAAATGAATGAATGGATGAATGAATGAATAGTTTAGTTGCAAGAATAGGTCCAGGTTGGGAAATAGGAAGAGGCATAGTTTATGGGTCCAATGCAAAAAGATATTCAATTGAATTGAGTAAGAGAATTGTTATTAAAAATAAGGGTGTCATTTATGCCTATGATTTCTCTTAGTGATTGTTTTTCTAATTTGAATATTTGCATTAATTCACACTGAGATCAATTAGCCAGCTTTACTGAAACTCAGTGAAGTGCTAAGTTGAAATCCTATTAATTCTCTAGTCATTTGTTACTTCCGAGCATCTTCTGATAATAGAGGATGGCATCTAAAGAAAAGAAAGGTAGGTGAAAGCAGAAAGTTTTAAATGGCTATCAATTAGATAAATCCCATACTTTTAAAAAGAACAGATCCTCTGTTTGAGGTGTCTGTTTGGGGGTTAAATTGCTTGCTTTCTGAATTTCCCATGCTCAGTAGCTGGAATTCTGCTCTGAATCTCTGTGTAAGAGTCTGCAGTTCTCCTGGCAATTGATGAGGCCCTAATCCAAGCCAGAAAAAATACTCTTATTGCCTATTTTAGAGGGAAATATTGTGTGCTTCCATATGAAATATTCTAATTCTTCAAAACTAGTAACTGTTGCTGCTGCTGCTAAGTCACTTCAGTCGCGTCCGACTCTGTGCAATCTCATAGATGGCAGCCCACCAGGCTCCCCCATCCCTGGGATTCTCCAGGCAAGAACACTGGAGTGGGTTGCCATTTCCTTCTCCAATGCATGAAAGTGAAAAGTGAAAGGGAAGTCACTCAGTCGTGTCCTACTCTTAGTGACCCCGTGGACTGCAGCCTACCAGGCTCCTCCGTCCATGGGATTTTCCAGGCAAGAGTACTGGAGTGGGGTGCCATTGCCTTCTCCAAGTAACTGTTAACTCCCATCAAAATATTTAGTAATTTGTGGCTTTCCTACATCACTCACTCAAATCAGATTTTCACCAGTAATCCAATGTTGGTGAGAAATTTTGAAGGAGTACAGCTAAATAAAAACTAGGTGAGGATTCAGTGAACCTTTGTGATTAGACGGTGTTCGTGTTGTTCTGCCAGACACTTGAGATGATGGACAGTATGAAACAAGGAGAGATTGGTTACATTTAGCTGGAAAAATTTCAGTTTTGGTTAAATGAATTAGTTATGCTTAGCCATACCGGTTTCTATATTGTTTGGATATGTATTGATGAATACAGACTTCTAATCAGTGGATCATTTTTCATTAGAAGGGAGCCCCTTTATGAGTACTTGTCTATACTCTGTGAGAGACTTCCTGTAGAAGAGAATTTCTAATAAGACTTTAAAGGGAAGTGATTATACAAACTGACATTTTTAATGATCACTGAAGGAAAAGCAAAAACAGAAACTGTGAGCAACTACCTTAACTGGAATGGAACAAATGATCTATGATTCTTGACTGTTGGGATGCAGCCAAGCACGAGTCTTGGAGCTTGAGATACTTTTCAAGTGGTAGTGAAGATTCGGTGTAGCAGACTTAATAGGTTACAGAAAGAAACAGATAATGATTTCAGTTCAGTTCAGTCGCTCAGTAGTGTCTGACTTTTTGCGACCCCGTGAACCGCAGCACGCCAGGCCTCCCTGTCTATCACAAACTCCCGGAATCCACCCAAACCCATGTCCATCGAGTCAATGATGCCATCCAACCATCTCATCCTCTGTCGTCCCCTTCTCCTCCTTCCCTCAATCTTTCCCAGCATCAGGGTCTTTTCCAATGAGTCTACTCTTTGCATCAGGTGGTAAAAGTATTGGAGTTTCAGCCTCAACATCAGTTCCTTCCAATGAACACCTAGGACTGATCTCCTTTAAGATGGACTGGATTTCCTTGCAGTCCAAGGGACTCTCAAGAGTCTTCTCCAACACCACAGTTCAAAAGCATAAATTCTCCAGTAATGATTTAGGCCCACATGAAGTACTGAAAGCTCTAAGTCAAGATGATGAAAAAATCCAACCAAAGGGATTGCCTGTTTCCCAAGCCTTCATCTGGTGAATTTGTCTCTCAAAATCTAGTTCAAGCATCACTTCTTTTAAAGTCCTATTTCCTACCCTCCCCTTCCTTAAGGGATTTAATTGTCTTTCTGTATGCTCCTGTTGCTCCTGCTGCTGCTAACTCATGTCAGTCGTGTCCAACTCTGTTGACCCCTTAGATAGCAGCCCACCAGGCTCCTCCGTCCCTGGGATTCTCCAGGCAAGAACACTGGTGTGTTCATTATCCAATGCATGAAAGTGAAAAGTGAAAGTGAAGTCGCTCAGTTGTGTCCGACTCTTAGCAACCCCATGGACTGCAGCCTACCAGGCTCCTCCGTCCATGGGATTTTCCAGGCAAGAGTACTGGAGTGGGTTGCCATTGCCTTCTCCAGTATGCTCCTGTAGAATCCTGTTTATGTCTCTAGCTTAGCACTTATTTGGAATGGATGGGCTTCCCTTCTGGCTCAGGCAGTAAAGGATCTGCCTGCAATGCAGGAGACCAGGGTTTGATCCCTGGCTTGGGAAGATACCCTGGAGAAGGGAATGGCTACCCACTCCAGAATTCTTGCCTGGAGAATTCCATGGACGGAGGAACCTGATGACTGCAGTCCATGGGTCACAAAGAGTAGGACATGACTGAGTGACTAACACTTTCACAAATTTTAGAAGTCTTTTATACTGAGAGGGCAAAACTATTGTGAACTCTACAATGTAATAAGAATTAAATAATATCAAATGATAATATAAGGTTAACAAAATTCACAAAGCTTTGAATTTGTCCACTGTGCTTGTTCTGTGTTAACTTTTTTGTTAACTGTACAACAGTATAGTTTTTTTGTATTAACTTCTTTGTATTAACTGTATCAAACTCTTTTAATTTTTTCTCAGCATCTTTGGTTCCTTGTTATGCTAGTATTCTAAGTATGAGGTTAATCTTCCTGTTGGACAGTTTTGGGTTTTGGTTTTTTTTTTACTTAAAGGATCCATTTGTGTGTTTATTTTCACCAACATACAGTGAGTTTTTAAAGGGAAAATGTGTGTTACAAACACTGTATGACAAGAGTTTGTCAAATATTGGTTGAACTGGACATAACTCTTCCTTGATAGACAATAGAGGATTCAGTTGCACTGAGTCCAGAATATTGGTCAATAGGCATTAGTGAAACGTCTCAGTCTGTAGATCTGGGGCCTACTCCAGTCCTTAAGAAACAAACTGGTGGATGGAGGTGGAGTGGAAGGGGAAAAAGGGAATCACTCCCTTTCCTAAAGAGACAAGAGAATGAGATGGATGCAAATGTAGGATTCAATATATCAAGGCCAGAAAAGCAGCAAATGTAATTTAATAGTGAGCTTGAAGTCTTAGATCACTATTTCTTAAATCCACATTACTTCCCATTCCCAGTAGGCTAAGAATTGGTTCTTGAAATCAAGATACTAGAAATCATGTTGAAAATATTGGCTTATTAATTGATTTATTGAAGTATCTCCTCATTCATATTTATTCATTTGTTCAACAACAGGCTACTGCGTGTCAAATTATGTGCTAAGGATACCAAGGTTAACACTGACATACCTAATCTATAACACAACAGAGTATGCAGACTAGTAGGAGTTATAACTGCATGAATGACATGGCTTGTCCAAAGTGGTATTTAGATCAGTTTCTCATTGTAAATGGATTGGTATTTGCTCTGACTGTCTGGTGCATAGATATTTTTAATATCATCCTTATTTTACAGTGAGTAGCTGCAATGTAATTAGAACACAGATTTCCATTTCTATGAGTTACTTTGACTGATGTATAGAGAAAAAGTAGAAGGATAAAGACTAGAGACAGAAAAAACAGGGAGAGAGTCATTGTAGTAACCTAGGAGAGATGGGAGAATGCTAGCAGCCTAGATTTTGGAAGTGCCAGTGGAGATGGAGGGAAAGAGATGGACTGGAAAATTACTTAGGTGATAGGGATAAGGGAGCGTGGTACCTGCCAGAATGTGGGAAATGTGGGCAATTCTCTTGATCTATGCATTGGGAGTGGTCCCTCTGCTTTGTCATTTTACTCATATTTTTCTGACTCTTTGAGTTTAGGGAAAACAGTTATCTACTGTGTGCTTGAAGGACTATTTTTATGTGGAAGTATCCCTGTGTAGCATGCGTGATTCTGATATTTTTGGTGCAAGGGCTGTTCTTAGTCTGTGAGTACTTGCCATGTCTTTTCTCAGTGTGTGCTGGCCATTATCCCCGTGATAAAGGGGTGAGATTAGTGTTGTGGTGACCAGGGAAGAATATTGGAGTGGTTTGCCATGCCCTCCTCCAGGGGATCGTCCCAACCCAGGGATCAAACCCACATCTCCTGCGGCTCCTGCATTGCAGGTAGATTCTTTACCATTGAGCCACTGGGGAAACCTGCTTATACTTAATAGCTAAATCAAATATATGGTAAAGTGTTTCATGAGTCTCTAAACTAACAGTTCTCAGGATAAGTCTCTCAAGATGATTCTTCATGAAACAACTGACAAGGGATTAATCTCCGAAATGTATAAGCAGCTTATTCAGGTCAATACCAGAAAAACAGCCCAATCAAAATGTAGGCAGAAGACCTCAACAGACATTTCTCCAAAGAAGATGTACAGATGGCTAATAAACACATGAAAAGATGTTTAACATCGCTCATTATTAGATAAATGCAAATCAAAATTTCAGTGAGGTATAACCTCACACCAGTCAGAATGACCATCATCAAAAAAATCTACAAACAATAAACGCTGGAGAGGGTGTGGAGAAAAGGGAACCCTCGTGTAGTATTGGTAGGAATATAAATGAATACAGCCAGTATGGAGAACAGTATGGAGATTCTTCAAAAAACTAGGAATAAAATTAGCATATGATCCAGCAATCCCACAACTGGGCATATACCCCGAGGAAACCATAATTGAAAAAAACACATGTACCCCAATGTTCATCACAGCATTATTTGCAATAGGTAGGATATGGAAGCAATCTAGATGTCTATCAACAGATGAATGGACAAAGAATCAGGGGTACATATACACAATGGAATATTACTCAACTGTAAGAGGAAGGTATTCGACTCAGTCCTAATAAGATGGATGAACCTGGAAACTATTATACAGAGTAAAGTAAATCAGAAAGAGAAAGACAAATATTGTGTATTAATGCATATATATATATATATGGAATCTAGAAAGATGGTACTGACGCCCCTATCAGGGCAGCAATGGAGATGCAGACATGGAGAAGACTTATGGACTCAGCTGGGAGAAGAGGAGGGTGGGGTGAACTGAGAGATATATGTTATGGGGCGAATTGAAACATATATGTTACCATGTGTAAAATTAGATAGGTAGTGGGAATTTGTTGTATAACACAGGAAGCTCAACTTGGTGCTCTGTGACAACCTAGAGGGGTGGGATGGGAGGCTCAAGAGGAAGGGGACATATGTATACATATGGCTGATTCATGTTGATATATGGCAGAAACCAATGGAATATTGTAAAGCAATTATCCTCCAATTAAAAATAAATCAAATATTAAAAAAAATTTTTAAGATGATTCTTCATGAGAGAAGTACTTGATCAAATAATTGAGGGTTGTGTTATATACTGTAACTTCTTTATGGAGTTTCACAATGTTCATTAGCATTTTTAAGGTTCTGAAAATTCCCATAGTAATGATACTTTTCAAAAAAATATTTCTTAACCCAGCACTTCTGAGCATATTTGACAATAAACTCTCCCCTTCTTTTTTTGAAGGCAACCTCATTTTCAGTTTAGAGTGTACTTTGGAAATTTATGCTCTAAATTAAACATTCCCCAAAGTTTAGGGGGCTGTCGTCCAGTTGCTAACCTTATTTTGCCAAGTTAAGACATAAAAAAAAACCCCTATAATCTGTTATTGTTATAATTTATTAAAAGGAAGGGCATTTTATCACCCTCAAATTTTAGAAAGGGCAGTAAAAAATAAACTTTTAAAAATTAAGTATATTTAGTTTCATAAAAATTTCAACATGTCATTTTAATTTTTCTCCTTTCATTTTAAACCAATGAGAATTTCATCATGAGTATGTAAGCCATTTCAGTTGTTTTTTTGCTGTGGAGCATCCCTTCCTCCTTTTAACATCAGAACTTCCACTTTTCAATAAGAAGGCCTTCATTCAATGTACTTTGTTTGGGGGTGGTATGAGGGAATTCACTGTTCGCTGGTCACAGGTACAAATGTAATTTGGGGCTGGCCCAGCTGAGCTCCCCCCATCGCCTGATATGACCTTGGACTGTCAGCCTCCATCTTTGTTATTATGTGGATAGGATTTTCTAAAGAGGAGTGTGTTTTCATTATTACTTTGGCTGTTGTATGAAGAATGGCTCTAGGAGGAGGAATGGAAACCAGGAGACCCAGAAAGGTCCCATGGCATAGACGGGAAAGATGATGTTGCTCAGACTAGGGTAGTGACCGTGGAGATGAGAATGAGTCAGGTTTTGAAATTCTTTTGCTGATAGAGCCAATCGGACTTGTTGATGATGGGGATGAGAAAAATAAAGATCAAGGAGACTCTGGGTTTGGATTTGCACAACTGGATGGGAGGTGGAACCATCTGCTGAGGGGTGCATTTTTTATGAAAAGTTACATAAATTGTGGTAAAAACAGACCAACTTAAAAATTTATCTTGATGCTCTGAAGGAGAAAAGAAACTAACCTCTCTCAATCAGTACCCGATGTTCCTTTTGTCTCAACAAATCATGGCTGATGTGAAGGAAAAAAGAAACCACTTTTAAGCCTCCCAGTCAATCCAGTTTTGTCACTACCTGGTTGGAGTAGGAGGGAAACCATACCTGGCTATTCCTTTAAATAAATTTCCAAACATTATTGAGAAAGTGGCAACCGAAGAAGAGTGATCTTTACACTTAGCTTAATTAATAGCTTAAATCAAAGGCTCTTGCCCAAACCTGGAAGCTGTATATTGTGATGTGCATCACCCAGGAAGGCCTTCAGAAGAAAGCTGTAAACCATCATCAATAAAATAGAAATGTCTGTTATTTGTGCCTCTTCATTTCACATAAGGGCTTCCCTGGTGACTCAGACGGTAAGGAACCTGCCTGCAGTGTGGAAGACCCAGGTTCCATCCCTGGTCCGGAAGCTCCCCTGGAGAAGGAAATTGCTGCCCTCTCCAGTATCCTTGCCTGGAGAATTCCATGGATAGTGGAGCCTGGCAGGCTATAATCCGTGGGATTGCAGAGAGTCAGACACGATTGAGCCAACTAACACTTTCACTTTCCTTTCACATATAGCAACTACCAACTATATTTTAAAAGGTGAATATCATCAAAGAGAATTGAAATAAGTTAATGCTAATACAGTCCTTTTGGTAGCTGTTGTTTACATCAGAACTGATGCACACAAGAAACCACATCTGTATATTTGTGTATCAATGTTGTGAAATCAAAGGTTAGAGACAAGCTGTCAGTAAGAGTATGGTATCCCCTGTAGGGGGAATTAATTATTCAATTTAGCAGTAAATAGATTAGTATACTGGGAAAACTGATGTTAAATTAAACCCTGGGATGCAGGGTAATAGAATAATCATGGAAGTTATTCTTGTTCAGCTCAACATTCATCTTAAAGGCTTAAAATATTAACTTTCTTAATTTTCACATGCCACTGAACTCAGAATATTCTGCTCAAAAGGCAACAACAGGCTCTACAGCAGATGGGTGGAAGCTCATTTACAAAATATTTCACTTGCCACCAAAGTCATTTTAAACCACTATTCCAAGCCCTATTTCAGCCTTTTTTAATTAAAATGCTAGACTTGGGGAGAGGTTATGTTTAAAATGAATGAACATAAGTTTATGGGTTTTTAAATTTCATGGAAAAAAAAACACTGAAAGTAAATATTCATGTCTGTTCCTGAAGCTAAAAGAAAAATGGGTACTGTTGATTTTACTGAATTCTTAATCTTTTTTCTGCATTTTTTTTTGTCAGTGAGAAAATCACTGGATTTGTGCCACCTGGTAGAACATCTTCCTCTAATTTCTGCTTTTTTTCCTACTTCAAAAACCTCACCCTACTTAGCCATTTCCAAAATGCTCCTGACTTCAGTCTTATTCTCCATTATCCTGAGGATTATGTTGCAACTCAACCGATCAACTGATTTCTCCTACCTACCAACATTGCTCAGACCCGTACCTGGAACATCCTTTTTCCTTCTCTCCATGCATCTAACTCCTAGTTTCTCAAAAATATGGATGAAATCTTGTATCTTTCAAAGCTTGTTTTGGATTTGTCCTACCTACCCAGATGAAAAGCCTCTCAAAAATAAGAGTATTGTTGAATATAGTTGTTGACTCCTTCATGTCTGGTTTGTGTCTCTTTACTTGGCCTCTCCCTTTTTGCCTGTCTAAAGGTATCTATACCCTCAATGGAACTAGCCATGCCTATCTGGATTCTCACTGGTCTCCTTGTTTGCTTTCATCTTACTTGACTCTTAAGCAGCATCTCTTGGCTGAAACACTTTCTTTGGTTGGCTTTTGCAGTGTGATGCTCTCTGGGCTCTCCTTCATCTCATCCTCAGTTATGTATTCTTGGCTCAAAAATCTAATACAAAAGTTAATCCACTGGCACAGACTGTGTACCATGCTAGCTTTTTCAATGCTCTAACTACATATCATCTGTAGCTATATAACAAGTATAATGTTATAACATTAAGGCTTTGGATATGCACACACTATAATTGCATTTATTTCTACAAACTGAGTATGAGTTCCAAATTCTCTCCTAGCAGACAACTTAATATAGATACTTTCAATTCAATAATGTTATTTCTTGGTTGAAGGGATGATTGTTAACATGTCCCTGGCATTTAGTAGTGCCCACTCCAGTACTCTTGCCTGGAAAATCCCATGGACAGAGGAGCCTGGAAGGCTGCAGTCCATGGGGTCGCTGAGGGTCGGACACGACTGAGCGACTTCACTTTTCACTTTCATGCATTGGAGAAGGAAATGGCAACCCACTCCAGTGTTCTTGCCTGGAGAATCCCAGGGACAGGGGAGCCTGGTGGGCTGCTGTCTATGGGATCATACAGAGTCGGACACGACTGAAGTGACTTAGCAGCAGTAGCAGCTTATTCATAAGATCTTTTTTATTTTCTTCACAGTGCTTAATATCTGAAATAATTTCACTTATGCAATACTACAATTGTCTGTCTTCTTCCCTACTATGTAAATATAGCCAAACCATCATCTTGCTTATTGACTCATTGTTATGAAAGTGGCTGTTCCCATCCAGAGCTTAGCATCACAGATACCAACCAAATAAATGTTCATTTAATTATTTACAAATCTTTACGTACTACAAGGAAGTTTAAAATATATTAAAGACACAACTTGCCGATATCCATCTAGTACTGCTACATTTAGAATATATGCCTACATTACCATATGCCATTTATACTACATACTGAATAAAAAGCATAAATAATTCAGACTGTATTTCCCCTGAGAATTTATCATCCCATTATGATTCAGTTTTAACACCGGCATGCCTTCACTTCAAGAAAATTAATGTGCTATTGCTTACATTATTGATCTATTAATCATCTAGTAGGCATCTGGGCATTTGGGTTCTGTACTATAGTAGCTCCATCAAGTAACTGATTTAACTGAAAATGATCCCCATACTAGTTATGTTCTTTTTATGAAGTGTAGTATTCTCTATTCAAAGATGCAGAGGAGCCAGAGATCAAATTACCAACATACATTGGATAATGGGGAAAGCAAGAGAATTCCAGAAAAATATCTAGTTCTGCTTCATTGACTGTGCTAAAGTCTTTGTGTGGATCACAACACACTGTGGAAAATTTTTAAAGAGATGGCAATACCTGACCACCTTACCTGTCTCCTGGGAAACCTGTATACGGGTCAAGAAGCAACAGTTAGAACTGGACATGAAATAACTGACTGGTTCAAAATTGGGAAAGGAGGACGTCAAGGCTGTATATTGTCACCCTGCTTATTTAACTTATATGCAGAGTACATCATGAGAAACGCTGGGCTGGATGAAGCACAAGCTGAAATCAAGATTGCCAGGAGAAATATCAACAACCTCAGATATGCAGATGATAGTACTCTAATGGCAGAAAATGAGAGGAACTAGAGAGGCTCTCCATAAGGGTTAGAGAGGAGAGTGGCTTAAAACTCAACATTTAAAAAATAAGACCGTGGCATCCACTACCATCACTTCATGGCAAATAGAAGGGGGAAAAAGTGGAAGCAGTGACAAACTTTCTTTTTGGGGGATCCAAAATCACCGCAGAGAGTGACTGCAGCCATGAAATTAGAAGACACTTGCTCCTTAAAAGGAACGCTGTGACCAATCTAGACAACATATTACAAAGCAGAGACATCACTTTGCTGACAAAGGTCTGTCTAGTCAAAGCTATCGTTTTTCCAGTAGCTGTGTATAGATGTGAGAGCTGGACCATCAAGAAGGCTGAGTGCTGAAGAACTGATGTTTTCCAACTGTGGTGTTGGAGAAGATTCTTCAGAGTCCCTTGGACTACGAGGAGAACAAACCAGACAATCCTAAAGGAAATCAACCCTGAATATTCATTGGAAGGACTGATGTTGAAGCTGAAACTCAAAATACTTGTGGCCACTTGGTGAGAAGAGTTGACTTATTAGAAAAGACTCGTACAATTATGTAAAGTTTAAAAATAAAATAAAATTAAAAAAAAAAAGAAAAGAAAAGACTCTGATGCTAGGAAGGATTGAAAGCAAAAGGGAAAGGGAGCAGCAGAGGAAGAGATGTTCAGATAGCATCACCAACTCAATAAAGTCTTCCCTGGTGGCTCAGTCGGTGATAAGTGTACCTGCAATGTGCGAGACCTGGGTTCAGTCCCTGGGTCAGGAAGACCCCTTGAGAAGCAAATAGCAACATACTATGGTATTCTTGCCTGGAGAATTCCACGGACAGAGGAGCCTGGTGGGCTACAGTCTGTGGAGTCACAAAGAGCTGGACACAACTGAGTGACTAATACTTTCACCAACTCAAGGGATGTGAATTTGAGCAAACTCCTGGAGATAGTGGAGAACAGAGAAGGCTGGCATTCTACAGTTCATAGGGTCACAAAGATTTGAACAGGATTTAGCAACTGATCAACAACAACATCCTCCATCCAAAGAAAAGCTTTTGTATTATAATTTCCCATTTTTATGCATGCTTCATCTCTGTGGCTCTCCAGGCCAAGATAATGGGAAAAGTTATTACTCCTTCCCCAAAATTTTATTTTAGTGATTTTTAGCAATACAGAATATGAAAAGCTCCCTGTCACAGCCCCAAGCCCTAGTCATGTCAAGTGGTTAAGAGCATGAACCCAGTATTGGGCTGAGGGTTTGAACCTCAGCTTACCAGTTCTGTAACCTTGAGAAAACACCTGAACTTTTCTGTTTTACTTTTATTAGCTGTGAACTTGGATAAAGAAAGCATCTAAAGGATTACTGTGAGGATTATAATACTTAATACATATAAAGCCTTTGAATCAATCATAGGCAATTCGAATATGTTCAATACAGCATAGAAGCAGTACTGTCTATTGACTACTGGCCTGTCTTCAAGTATTGTGTATTTTAACTTTCCCTGATAGCCCATATCCTCCACTATATGTATGCATTGAGAGTACATCACTTGTCTTAAAATACTTTGCATTTCATGAGTTGAAATATTTTTTTCTCAGAAACCAAAGGATGACATTCACTCTTCCCAAGAGTATTTTAGACTTCCTGACAATAAAGCCTGAAACCAGTTAACCCCTGAGGCTACTTCTTGGGGACCCAATGGAGTGAAAGCATTTGCAGTCCTTCAAGGTTTCTAAAATCAGTAGCTCTCCATAGGAAATTATCAAAAAGTAACATGGGTATATGCATGCATGCTCAGTCAACTCCGACTCTTTGCAATCCTTTGAACTGTAGCTTGCCAGACTCCAAATCAAACTCATGTCTCCTTGCAGGAAAATTCTTTACCTGCTGAACCATCATAGAAATTAACATTTTAATTGTGCATTTGTGCATGCTCAGTCTCATCTGACTCTTTGAGACCCCATGGACTGTAGCCCACCAGGCTCCTCTGTCCATGGAATTCTCCAGACAAGAATACTGAAGTGGGGTGCCATTTTCTTCTCCAGGGGGATCTTCCCAAGCCAGGAATTGAACCTGAGTCCTGCATTGACAGGTGGATTCTTTACCACTGCACCACTTGGGAAGCCCCAAGATTTTGATAATAATCAAGAATTGCTTTGACCTATTCTGCTCTAGATAAAGGGATGAAAAGATCACATTTCCTTTTTAAAATGGGCACAGTAGAAAACTGGCCTAAATTATCCTCAGTTAATACATAGTCATTTCAAATTAGTGAGCTGCAAGTGTTATTTTTTTTCTTTCTTTCTTTTATTTCTTTTATTATTATTATTATTTTACTTTACAATATTGTATTGGTTCTGCCACACATCAACATGAATTCGCATGTTCCCCATCCTGAACCCCCCCCACCTCCCTAAATCTTATATATATATAAGATTTAGAATCAAATGGACCCTCCCATAAATTTCTACTTAATGAGATCATAGGCAAATCACTTAGCTTTTTTGTTTATTTATTTAAATTGAAGGATAATTACTTTACAGTGTTGTGGTGGTTTTTGCCATACATCAGTGTGAATCAGCCATAGGCATACATTTGTCCCGTCCATTCTGTACCCCCTTTCCCCTCCCTCCCCACTCCATCCCTCCAGGTTGTTACAGAACACTGGCTTTGGGTACCTTGTGTCATACATCAAACTCTCACTGGCTGTCTGTTTTACATATGGCAATATATATATTTCAGTGCTATTTTTTCAAATCGTTCCATCCTCTCCTCCCAGAGTCCAAAAGTCTGTTCTTTATGTCTGTGTCTCTTTTGATGCCCTACACATAGGATCACTTCACTTTTACCATATATATTGTATGAGGTTAAAAACATCTATCTAATAGGGCTATTGTGAGGATTAATGGGGCTTCCCTGGTGGCTCAGACAGTAAGAATCTTAGTGTAATGTGAGAGACCCTGGTTCAATCCCTAGATTGGAAGATCCCCTGGAGAAGGAAGTGGTTACCCACTCAAGTATTCTTGCAGGGTCTTGAGTATTACAAGACTTGCATATAATCAGTTCTCAATAAATGAGAGTTAATATAGTTCTCTTAGCTATCTCTTAGTTCCTTAGCTTAACTAATATAGTTCCTGTTCTGCCTCAAAAACTGCTGCCTTAAACAGCACAGCATAACACACAGTGTTCAGAGAGAACCCAAGGGGCAACTAGCCGCCTTTATCATACCTGCTATTACGCATCCCCACTTAGAAATGCCATATGTTCAGTTGCTTATCCTTTCCCACCATTTCTCTCAGGTCTCTCGAGTTGAACAGAACATATGCTCCAGTATTAGAAAATAAACTAGGGCAATGGAGGTGGAACACCAAGTGATCAATGATTATTTAATAATGGAAAGTGATTAGCTTTTGCAAAGACACAGAACTGGAAAATTATCATATCCACTAGGAATGTTTCCACATACATTTTTAATAGTAGTGAAAAAGACATTCAATCTCAGTTGATTGTCTTCCATCTCCTTGTTACTCTTCATAATTTTAAAAGTGACAGAGAATCTAAAACTGTCCATACACCACTGAGTCAGCTAATACCTAGTTCTTATTTTGAAACTGGATAAATGGTCTTGTGAATCCATACTTCTAGTGAACTGCAATTTTTTATTGTTCTCTACAAGTCAGAGGTGTTTTTGCTGTCTAAATGATATGTATATGCTCAGAAATGAAGCTGAAGCATTATATCTAAGAGAATATTTAAACATTTTGAAAACAAATTACAGACCTTGGAAATTAGGATAACTATATTTTGAAATAACCTTTTTTAAATTTAGAAATGGAATATTATTGTCTCTTTGCTCTCTTATTTACCCAGCTCTGTGTCTCATCCCTGGCATGTGCACTGAACCAGTGAGAAATGAAACAACAAAACTGCTTATCACAGTAGAATGAGGACTTCTAAGCAGCTGTTGTAGTGTGACAGAGGAGGATGGATAAGCATAAATTGTTCATTGCTACTGATGCATGCAAAATAGAACTTCTTTGGTTCTGGATCCCAAATTGAATTTGAGAAAGAAATTAAGATGAGGCAATAAATGCAGTTATGTTGACAGCACTAATAAGGAGGTCTACCAACACTTCAAGTCATTCTGTCAGCATTTCTAATTAAACTGTAAACATTAACTGAATTACCCTTCTGTCTGAATTTCCCATTTACAACATAAGAACCACATTATTTGCTTTTTCTCTACTTTAAGGAATGATCCATAGTTGCTTCTGAAGATAAAATATTGAGATCCACTCTAGAAGAAAACTATAATTGGATATGGTTGATCATGTTTCATTGAGTATTTAGCCCTGATGATTATATAGTGGAATCTATTGTGTTGGGCAAGGAAGTAAACACATTCCACTCTGGTCTTCTAGGGAAATCTAGAACTTTACACAAAGATTTAAGATGAACCCTTTGACCAAATTGGTAAGTTGTTTCAGTGCAGCAGCCGATTTAGCTAATGCATTTTTGTAAGTTGAATGGTGACCCCTCAAAAGCATGTCCACAGCCCCTAACTCCTAGAACTTGTATGTGAGCTTATTTTGAAAGCAAAAAAGCCTTTGCAGATGTGCTGAAGTTAAAGATTTTGAGATTAAGCCACCCTGCTTTATCTGGATGGGCCATAAAACTGATGATGAGCATCCTTACAAGAGATAAGAAAGGAGAACTTTCCTGATGGGTCCGGTGGTTAAGAATCTGCCTTGCCAGGTGGTGCTAGAGGTAAAGAACCTGCCTGGCCATGCAGGAGATGTAAACAGACCCAGGTTTGATCCCTGGGTTGGGAAGATCCTCTGAAGAAGGGCATGGCAACCCACTCTAGTATTCTTGCCTGGAGAATCTCCATGGACAGAGGAGACTGACAGGCTACAGTCCATGGGGTCACAACGAACCGGACATGACTCAAGTGACTTAGCATGTGTGCATGCACACCAGTGCAGGGGACATGGGTTTGATCCCTGGTCTGGGAGGATTCCACATGCTGTGTGGCAGCTAGGCCTGTGTGCCATAGCTATTGAGGCCCGCATACTCTAGAGACTGTAGGCAGCAATGAAGATCCAGCACAGCCAAATATAAATAAATAAATATTTTAAAAATTAAGATAAGAAGGGAGAAGAAAGAGAGGAGAAGGCCAGGTGAAAATGGAGGCAGAGATTAGTGATAATACCACCAGGAATGCCTGGCACCACCAGAAGCAGGAAGACGTGAAGAAGGATTTTTCCCAAGATCGTTCAGAGGGAGCATGGCCATTCCAAAACCCTGATTTTGTACTTATGGCCTCCAGAACGGTTTAAGCTACCAAGTTTGTGGTCATTTCTACGGCAGCGCTAGGAAAGTATACAAGCATGTCCTATTGACTTAGAGAAACCATGTCCCTGGGAGGAGCAATTTGTTGGATTATTCTGTTTTGTTTAGATGTAGCGTGTGAGACAACTAGTAGATAAGAAAACCCACTGAACTGTAAAAATATGCATGTTTATGTAGCCCTAAATCAAGTGGGCAAATCAAGATTTCATTCCTTTTTGAGCCAAACTTGTCTGTTGGCATAATGGAGAGTGGAATCATCATTGAATGAACATCAGCTTTTAAAAAATGCAAAAATGGATTTAGTAACTCGCTAAGATTCCCATAGAAAAGAAGAAATGTGACTGCTACTTTCACCTCCAGCATACAAAGAACTTTTAATTGTAAGTGTAAATTGTAATTCATTACTCCCATCCTTACAATAAGAAAAATCTGGACAAACTTAAATAACTGACCTATTCTAGACCTATCAGAGAACTGAGGTCATCAGTCTACCTGCCACCCCGAAACCTATAGAGAGATAGTTGCATTCATGGAAATACCACATGAGAATAGGAAGGGAGTGGGCAGAATTCATTATGGGGAAAAGAAGATACAAGATATTTTAAATTAGTTGTTATGTTGTTGTTTAGTTGCTGAGTCATGTCCAACTCTTTGCAACCCCATGGATTGCACCCTGCTGGGCTCTTCTGTCCATGGGATTTCTCAGGCAAGAATACTATGGATTGCCATTTTCTTCTCCAGGGGATCTTCCCTACCTAGAGGTCGAACCTGCATCTCCTGCATTGGCAGGCAGGTTCTTTACCACTGAGCCCAGGGTAGGAACACTTAAATAGTAACCACAGTGAACTGGTGGAGACTGAGGACAGAGTAGCATGAGAGTGAGGGAGTCCTAGTCATGGTAAGGTCCTCATACATTGTGGGCTTTCCCTTTAGAAAGCACATGAGTTTCTCAGGATTAGGCTCTGAGAAGGATCCTCTCAGGACCTTGGCAGGGGTGGGGTGGAAAGGTAAGTGTTCCAGACTGTTTTCACCAACAAAGGCCTTCCCTTCAGAGGGAAGGAATTTTCTGGAACTTTATCATAGCTAGGATAAGGGAATTCTGCTCCAATTCCAGTACTATCTACCCTGAGGAAAAAGAAAAGCTAGTCATCAAGGGGCAGCTCTTTAAAGAAGTAGATTGGAAACACCCAGAGAAGAGAGCAGGGAAAGTGGGGGAAAAGCACAGATTTATATCCCTTGAGGAAGATAGGACAAAAACACATATGAATGTCACAGCCCCACTAAATAACCGAGAAGCATTCAGAAAATTGTAGAATGCTCCTATCTGTTATACCCTACCACCATGTCAATAAGCCTCCAGTATATTAACACTGTATTAGAGTTTGAAAATCAGTAAGGCTCAGATCTTCTTGAAATCAAGAGGGCTACCAAGAGTAGCCCTCAAATCAAGAAGAAGACAAAAGGCAATCAAGCAAAAACAAATGAAAAAATGGAACCTGGAGGAATTGGAAGCCTCTGATCCTGTAGCTGCAACTAATAGCTGAAATCTTAGCCATATTAATAGAAATTCTCACATTAAAGCCTTATTTTTCTTAGTCCCTTTTACTTGATACAGCATGTCTGGCTTTCAACAAAGAAATTACAAGGCAAGCAAAAAATGAGAAAAAACACAGTCAAATTAATCATCAGAATCAGACTAAGATATAACAGATACTGGAATTGTTAAACAGAGAATTTAGCATAACAGTACTTAAAATATAAAGTGCTAGAGTAGGATTTCCCAGGTGGCACAGTTGGTAAAGAATCCACCTGCCATTGCAGGAGATTCATGATACATGGGTTTGATCCCTGGGTCAGGAAGATCCTTTAGAGTAGGAAATGACAACCCACTCCAGTATTCTGCCTAGAAAATTCTATGGACAGAGGAGCTGGGGGGGCTACAGTCCACAGAGTCACAGACAGTCAGACATGACTGAGCACACACAACAACTAGTAGGAACAACAGACAGTGTAAGAGAACAGAAGGTGAAGTGGGAATTCTTTTTCAGGAATAAAAGAACAAAAACAAAAACCTCAGCATATTATACCTATTGTGGTAAACTAAAAACAGAAAATCTTCAGGGAAGACAGACGAGGATAAAAATCACCTTTTATGTAGGAAAATGCACAAGAATTAGAGAAGACTTATCAGAAACTATGCAATACAGAATGGACTGAACTCCTTGAAATATTGAAAGAAATATCTGTCTTCCTATAATTCTGTGTTTACCTAACTTGACTTGAACGGAGACATAGAAACATTTTCTCAGAGTGAAGTAGACTTTCCTTGCAAGAAATGTTAAATTATTCAGGCAGAAGTTAAATGACATAGTGAGAAGCTTGCATGTACACAATGAAAGAATGAGCATCAGAGAAGAAATAAATGAAGGTAAAGCAAAATCTTTTTATTTTCTTATTCTTAATTAATCTAAAATACAACTTTTAAAATCAATAATGAGAATCAGTTCAGTTCAATTCAGTTCAGTGGCTCAGTCGTGTCCGACTCTTCACGACCCCATGAATCACAGCACGCCAGGCCTCCCTGTCCATCACCAACTCTCTGAGTTCACTCAGACTCATGCCCATTGAGTCAGTGATGCCATCCGGCCATCTCATCCTCTGTCGTCCCCTTCTCCTCCTGCCCCCAATCCCTCCCAGCATCAGAGTCTTTTCCAATGAGCCAACTCTTCGCATGAGGTGGCCAAAGTACTGGAGTTTCAGCTTTAGCATCATTCCTTCCAAGGAAATCCCAGGGCTGATCTCCTTCACAATGGACTGGTTGGATCTCCTTGCAGTCCAAGGGATGCTCAAGAGTCTTCTCCAACACCATAGTTCAAAAGCATCAATTGAGAATAATGGTAGGTAATTATAGTACATGGATAAATGAACTAAATAATAGCAATGTCAACAGAGATGAGAGGAGCTACAAACTCTGTTATCAGGCTCCTGCACTTCTAATGAAGTAATGTAGTGTTATTTGAAAGTGGATTTAATTTAAGATATATTTTGTCTATCCCAGGGTAACTTTTAAATTTTAAATTATTGAATAAAATTTTTTATATAAAAACAAGCACAAAAGCAGAGATAAAATAGAATGATATACTCAGTAAGCTAAAGAAAGTGAAGTAAAGAAAGTGAAAAAAGAGCACATGCAGTGAGCAGAAAAGATACAAAGATGATAGATTTTTATCCAAATATATAAATAATCATTTTAACTGTAATAGTATAAAATACCAAGTTAAGACAGAGATTGTCAGATTGGATTTAAAAAATAGATCCAACAGTATGCTGTGTATAACACACACACACATTTTGAACCCAGAAATTCAGGTAAATGCTACATAGATGGAAAAAAGAGATTCTAGTCCCAGACCTCTCCCTAAACTGATATGCATTACAAAACTCAACATTCGAAAAACTAAGTTCACAGCATTCACTCCCATCACTTCATGACAAATAAAAAGGGAAAAAGTAGAAACAGTGACAGATTTTTTTTTTTTTTTGGCTCCAAAATCACTGCAGACAGTGATTGCAGCCACGAAATTAAGACACTTGCTCCTTGGAAGGAAAGTTATGACAAACCTGCTGCTAAGTCGCTTCAGTTGTGTCCGACTCTGTGCGACCCCACAGACGGCAGCCCACCAGGCTCCCCCGTCCCTGGGATTCTCCAGGCAAGAGCACTGGAGTGGGTTGCCATTTCCTTCTCCAATGCATGAGAGTGAAAAGTGAAAGTGAAGTCGCTCAGTCGTGTCCGACTCTTAGCGACCCCATGGACTGCAGCCTACCAGGCTCCTCCATCCATGGAATTTTCCAGGCTAGAGTACTAGAGTGGGGTGCCATCGCCTTCTCCGATGACAAACCTAGACTGCATATAAAAAGCCAAGACATCATATTGCAGACAACGATCCAAATAGTCAAAGCTATGGTTTTTCCAGTTCAGTTCCATTCAGTCGCTCAGTCATGTCCGACTCTTTGCGACCCCATGAATCGCAGCACGCCAGACAATCCTGTCCATCACCAACTCCCGGAGTTCACTCAAACTCATGTCCATCGAGTCGGTGATGCCATCCAGCCATCTCATCCTCTGTAATCCCCTTCTCCTCCTGCCCCCAATCCCTCCCAGCATCAGAGTCTTTTCCAATGAGTCAACTCTTTGCATGAGGTGGCCAAAGTACTGCAGTTTCAGCATCAGTCCTTCCAATGAACACCCGGGACTGATCTCCTTTAGAATGGACTGGTTGGATCTCTTTGCAGTCCAAGGGACTCTCAAGATCTTGTCTTCTCTAACACCACAGTTCAAAAGCATCAGTCCTTTGGCACTCAGCTTTCTTCACAGTCTAACTCTCGCATCCATACATGACCACTGGAAAAACCATAACCTTGACTAGACGGACCTTTGTTGACAAAGTAATGTCTCTGCTTTTTAATATGCTATCTAGGTTGGTCATAGCTTTCCTTCCAAGGAGTAAGCGTTTTTTGATTTCATGGCTGCAATTACCATCTGCAGTGATTTTGGAGCTCCCAAAAATAAAGTCTGACACTGCTTCCACTGTTTCCCCATCTATTTGCCATGAAGTGATGGGACCAGATGCCATGATCTTCATTTTCTGAATGTTGAGCTTTAAGCCAACTTTTTCACTCTCCACTTTCACTTTCATCAAGAGACTTTTGAGTTCCTCTTCACTTTCTGCCATAAGGGTGGTGTCATCTGCATATCTGAGGTTATTGATATTTGTCCCAGCAATCTTGATTCCAGCTTGTGCTTCTTCCAGCCCAGCATTTCTCATGATGTTCTTTGCATATAAGTTAAATCAGCAGGGTGACAATATACAGCCTTGATGTACTCCCTTTCCTATTTGGAGCCAGTCTGTTGTTCCATGTACAGTTCTAACTGTTGCTTCCTGACCTGCATACAGGTTGCTCAAGAGGCAGGTCAGGTGGTCTGGTATTCCCATCTCTTTCAGTATTTTCCACAGTTTATTGTGATCCACACAGTCAAAGGCTTTGGCATAGTCAATAAAGCAGAAATAGATGTTTTTCCAGTAGTCAGTCACAAATGTGAGAGTTGGACCGTAAAGAAGACTGACCGCAGAAGAACTGATGCTTTTGAACTGTAATGCTGGAGAAGACTCTTGAAATTCCCTTGGACTGTAAGGAGTTCAAACCAGTCAATCCTAAAGGAAATCAACCCTGAGAATTCATGGGAAGAACTGATGCTGTAGCTGAAGCTCCAATACTTTGGCACCTGATTAAAAACCCTGACTCATTGGCAAAAACCCTGATGCTAGGAAAGATTGAAGACAAAACGAGAAGACGGTGGCAGAAGAGGAGATGGTTAGATAGCATTACTGACTCAGTGGACGTGAATTTGACCAAACTCTGGGCTTCCCTGGTGGCTCAGATGGGAAAGAATCTGCCTGCAATTTGGGAGACCTAGTTTCGATCCCAGGCTTGGGAAGATCCCCTGGAGGGGGGGATGGGTACCCACTCCAGTATTCTTGCTGGAGAGTCCCATGGACAGAGAAGCCTGGCGGGCTACAGTCCATGGGGTTGCAAGGAGTCAGACATGACCAAGCAACTAAGCACAGCACACTAGGACATAGTGAAGAACAGGGAAGCATGGCATGTCTGGCTCTAAGTGAGTGATCACACCATCGTGATTATCTGGTTCATGAAGATATTTTTTGTACAGTTCTTCTTTGTATTCTTGCCACCTCTTCTTCTGTTTCTGTTAGGTCCATACCATTTCTGTCCTATATTGAGCCCATCTTTGCATGAAATGTACCCTTGGTATCCATAATTTTCTTGAAGAGATCTCTAGTCTTCCCCATTCTGTTGTTTTCCTCTATTTCTTTGCACTGATCACTGAGGAAGGCTTTCTTATCTCTCCTTGCTATTCTTTGGAACTCTGAATTCAGATGTTTATATCTTTCCTTTTCTCCTTCGCTTTCACTTCTCTTCTTATCACAGCTATTTGTAAGGCCTCCTCAGACAGCCATTTTGCTTTTTTGCATTTCTTTTCCAAGGGGATGGTCTTGATCCCTGTTTCCTGTATAATGTCACGAACCTCTGTTCATAGTTCATCAGGCACTCTATCTATCAGATTTAGTCCCTTAAATCTATTGCTCATTTCCAATGTATAATCACAAGGGATTTGAGTTAGGTCATACCTGAATGGTCTAGTTGTTTTCCCTACTTTCTTCAATTTAAGTCTGAATTTGACAATAAGGAGTTCATGATCTGAGCCACAGTCAGCTCCTGGTCTTGTTTTTGCTGACTATATAGAGCTTCTCCATCTTTGGCTGCAAAGAATATAATCAATCTGATTTCGGTGTTGACCATCTGGTGATGTCCATATGTAGAGTCTTCTCTTGTGTTGTTGGAAGAGGGTGTTTGCTATGACCAATACTTTGTCTTGGCAAAACTCTGTTAGCCTTTGCCCTGCTTCATTCTGTATTCCAAGGCCAAATTTGCCTGTTACTCCAGGTGTTTCTTGAGTTCCTACTTTTGCATTCCAGTCCCCTATAATGAAAAGGACATCTTTTTTGGGTGTTAGTTCTAAAAGGTCTTGTAGGTGTTCATTGAACCGTTTAACTTCAGCTTCTTCAGCATTACTGGTTTGGGCATAGGCTTGGATTACCATGATATCGAATGGTTTGCTTTGGAAACAAACAGAGATCATTCTGTCATTTTTGAGATTGCATCCAAATACTGCATTTTGGACTCTTTTGTTGACCATGATGACCATGATGACCACTCCATTTCTTCTAAGGGAGTCCTGTCCACAGTAGTAGATATAATGGTCATCTGAGTTAAATTCACCCATTCAGTCCATTTCAGTTTGCTGATTCCTAGAATGTCGACGTTCACTCTTGCCATCTCCTGTTCGACCACTTCCAATTTGCCTTGATTCATGGACCTAACATTCCAGGTTCCTATGTAATATTGCTCTTTACAGCATCAGACCTTGCTTCTATCACCAGTCTCATCCACAACTGGGTGCTGTTTTTGCTTTGGCTTCATCCCTTCATTCTTTCTGGAGTTATTTCTCCACTGATCTCCAGTAGCATTTTGGGCACCTACCGACCTGGGGAATTCCTCTTTCAGTATCCTATCATTTTGCTTTTTCATACTGTTCATGGAGTTCTCAAGGCAAGAATACTGAAGTGTTTTTCCATTCCCTTCTCCATGTCTGCCCTCTAATGCCCTCTCGCCAACACCTACCATCTTACTTGGGTTTCTTTTACCTTGGATGTGGGGTATCTCTTCATGGCTGCTCCAGCAAAGCTCAGCCGCTGCTCCTTACCTTGGACGAGTCGCCCCTCCTGACCTTGAGTGTGGAGTAACTCCTCTTGGCCCTCCTGCGCCCTCGCAGCCACAGCTCCTTGGCCCTCCTGCGCCTGCGCAGCCGCAGCTCCTTGGATGTGGGGTTGCTCCTCTCCTTCGCCATCCCTGTCCTTGGACATGGGGTAACTCCTCTTGGCCACCACCCTGACCTGGGACATGGGGTAGCTGGTCTTGGCCACTGCCCCTGACCTCGGACGTGGGGTAGCTCCTCTAGGCCATGCTGAAAAAGTGGTGAAAATCCTAATTGGAAATGAGAAGTTTTATTTGATAGTTTTTGCATTATATTTTGTCTTCTAATTTGTAGCAGCACAGTGAGCCTAGAAAGTATGGTGCAGATGAACATAATGAAACTTAAAATTTCAGGTAAAATGAAAATGCATCATTAAAAGTCATGACTTTTCCTTAGCTCCCCAGAAATTGACTTAGAACATCTCGCTCTTTCTCTGTGAGCCTGGAGATGAAAAATGCAAGGCTTTTAGAAACTGTGGTTCTTGAAATTTAGAGGTATCTTAATCATGAGTTTGAACATGGGTGAATTTTTCAACTCATTCTTCATTGCTCATAAACATGCAGGAAAATGAAGGGGTATTCTGAAATCTGGCAACTCTTTTAGTTTTCAGTTCAGTTCAGTTCAGTCGCTCACTCGTGTCTGACTCTTTGGGACCCCATGAATTACAGCACGCCAGGCCTCCCTGTCCATCACCAACTCCTGGAGTTCACTCAAACTCATGTCCATCGAGTCGGTGATGCCATCCAGCCATCTCATCCTCTGTCATCCCTTTCTCCTCCTGCCCCCAATCCCTCCCAGCATCAGGGTCTTTTCCAATGAGTCAGCTCTTTGCATGAGGTGGCCAAAGTGTTGGAGTTTCAGCTTTAACATCAGTCCTTCCAAAGAACACCCAGGACTGATCTCCTATAGTTTTATCTCACTCTATTTACCTATGCCCCATCTGAACTAGACTGCATGTTGTTTCCATTAAAATTTCTGTGTTTGGTATAAGCAGTTGGCTGCTGCTACCGCTAAGGTGCTTCAGTCATGTCTGACTCTGTGCGACCCCATAGACGGCAGCCCACCAGGTTCTGCCGTCCCTGGGATTCTCCAGGCAAGAACACTGAAGTGGGTTGCCATTTCCTTCTCCAATGCATGAAAAGTGAAAAGTGAAAGTGAAGTAGCTCAGTCGTGTCCGACTCTATGCGACCCCATGGACTGCGGCCTACCAGGCTCCTCTGTCCATGGGATTTTCCAGGCAAGAGTACTGGAGTGGGTTGCCATTGCCTTCTCCGAAGCAGCTGGCATGCCTGTTTATCTCCATGTGGGGATCTCATCTTTCAGTCTAGGAAAACTTACCCATTCTTCAATGCCAGCTGAAATGCCTTTTCAACTCACCAGAGCCCGAATGATTTATTTCTTTCCAAGATTTTCACAGTTATTTCTATCCACTCATATGGAAACTTTCATACTGCAGTATTTGTGAGAATATTTTAATTCCTTTATTTGATCATAGGCATCATAGTATCATGGTACTTCCTGAACATAATAAATATACAAAGAATAAGTGAATAGGTTGAGCAGTCTTCATGTTTGGGAAATGACTATAGTTACTTGGTTGGCCCAGTAATTTCTGCTGTCTAACAGTCCTGTAATAGCCTTTGCTCTGTAGCCAAAAACACGAGAGAGAGCTTGTAATAGTTCAATTCTGAGGATACCTGTAGTTAAGTAATACAGAGTGCATCTGTCCAGTGGATTTAAAATTAAAGTCCTGTGTGATCCATTAATGTTTAAAACTTTATTTTTAGATAAGATTGCATAGAAGGCTAATATAAATATATATAGATAATGTCTAGACAATGCTGTCTATTTATTGGGCAGACTCAACTTTTATTTTGAGGAGTGGATGTAAACAAAGGGATGCACAGAAAGAAATAATTTTAATTTTCTATGCTAGTCACTGTTGTGCCATCTAGTTTTTGCATTTTAAGACATATGCTTTGTTTAGTTGCTCAGCTGTGTTCAACTCTTTGCAACCCTATGGACTGCCAGGCTCCTCTGTCTTTGGGGATTCTCCAGGCAAGAATATTGGAGTGGGTTTCCATGCCCTCCTCCAGGAGATCTTCCCAACCCAAGGATCGAAGCCAGGTCCCCCGCATTGCAGATGGATTCTTTACCGTCTGAGCCACCAGGGAAGCCCATTTTGAGATGTAAAACTCAATAAATGTAGAAAATGGAAGATTGTAGGGAAAAAAGAAACCCTAAGACCTTTTTAGAAATAGCATTTTAAAGCCTTTCATCTAGAAAAGACCATCATCATCATTTCTCAAGTTAATGTCCTAATGCTAGTGAAGTTCCCTGAGAAGGGCATTCTCTCTGTAGCTCTCATTCTTGAAATTTTCTGAGTAGGATTTAGCAATATTCATTCACATTATCCTGCTGAAAGTTCCCATTAATATTCTGACTCTCAGGAGTGGCATCACCTCTCTTTGTCCCCTCCTGCCCTATGTCTTTCACTAATATGTTATGGTGGAGACATTTCATTATGGAGTGTAACACTAGGTAATGTCTCTATTTTCCTTTTTAAGTTACAGCTTCTTAAAGCCATTACATCCATTGACTAGGTTGATTTCCTTTTGCTCTGCATGAGTGGAAAGAGGCACATTTATTGAGCTGGATTTCTCATCAGCAGGGAGAAAGCAATAGTCAAGTCTTCTGAGCTTTGAAATGGAAAGGAATTTCCCTTTTGAACCCCTAGTTCAGGTTTTTAAAATTAATCACACCATGACATCAACAGAAACATACATATACATCATTTTATTTCTGAATAACTGACCTGAACTTCCTTGTGAGCTCTATTTCTATTCATTCATTTCCAGTTTCATGAAATGTGACTGGATTTTGCCTGTTATATATAACTGAATCACATTCTGTTTATCCTGTCACTTCCCAGTGACTTACTGTCATTTGGGTAAAGTTTCTTCCCTGATCCCCTTTCCTTCTCCTTTCCTTTTCTTGGACTGCATTCTGATGCAGGGGGTGGGAGAGGGGTGGTAGGTTAATATGACACCATGTTTTTGCCAGAGGGGCCTTGGACCTCTTGCTGGCTTCAGGTACTTATTTGCTCCTTGGGCTCTCACTGGCCTTCACTGAGGTTTTTCTTGCCATATTATATTATCTTTGCATCTTGCCCTCTGGCCTGGCTATATCCAATGTTCAATTCACCAGCATTGGTGCAGCCCATGTTCTGTTCTCTGGGCATGGTCAATGTTAGACACTCCTTTCCCCATCACCACCATCATCACTGTTGTCTATAACTGGCCACCTTCATCTACAAGTCCCTCATTCCACACTGTAGAGAACCTCAGTAGGCAACATATTTAATTCTCACCTGGCACCCATGCCCAACATTCAAGGGCCTCAGGAATGTTTGAACTTCTTCAGCCTCTTATAGATCCTCCTTGAGCAAACAGGGCCAGATTCCATTATTTCTTCCTGAGTCTACTCCACTTTGCTGTCAGCCATTCCATGAGACCAGTCCCTCCCATGATGCTAAGAAGGAAGTTGGACCTGTGTCATTCTGCCTTTGGACCCCCAAACCTATCTAGATTGTTATAGACTGATAGGTTCTATCCTTCTCTGACCGTCAATCAGGACTTTCTGCTAAATGTCGCATTAAAAGAAAGCAAAATATAAGAATGAAAAAAATACCCCAAATCCTTGTGTGTTTCTTAGACTAATCCAAAAGGATTAGCAACCCCCCCCCCCCCCCAGAGAACATATTCCTCCAGGCCTCTTTTTTATAGGCTTTTCTCTGCTTGAAACAAAAGAAAATTTCCTTTTATATCACTAGAGTTATATATTTAGTTTTAGTTAAAATAAAATGCATATAGTTCTTGTTAGATACCAAAACAATCTGTGCAGCATTTCTGATGAGAGGATCGAGCATCTGATGGAGCTCTTCACCTCTTGCACAGGAGCTAATTGTCATTCTCCCCCTTAGGACACCCTAGATGCTGAGTTTCTCAGATGAGACCCATTGATAATATCAGTTGGAAATTGCAGCATTGGCCTCAAAAGATGTTTGCTTGAAAGTCACAAAAACACACAGTTAGTTATGAATGTTAACTAATATATAGATACATTTCTAGAAGAGATGTTGAGCTTTTGATCTATGAGTTTTAATTTAGTTTCTCCCTCTTGGCCTTCTCTGCTAGGTTGGAGAGCGGAATAAAATAGCCCAAAATGCAGTCTCATTCTCAGCATGTTGCAGATAATCAGCAAATTGTTCTTTTCTGGGTGGTAAACCTGCCTGTGAGAGATGATCAAAGAAAATGATTCTTAATCCTTTTGGGACTTTCTCCTGATGTGTTCAGTTAGGAACAGGAAAGCTGTGTTGCTAAACGTTTCGTCTTAAAAGTTTATGTCTATGTGTATTCTCTTGCTAATATTTATTCGCGGAGGAATCCAGTTTCTTTGGCTCTATAATAGGTGCCCACATTTTGGACTATTAACATCATTAGATATTTTTTCACAGTAGCAATGGGGTAAAAGCTTTACAGCAAAGTGCCCTTCAGGTACTCAAACCCAGGTAGTCATACCAAGTCTCTTGTCTTTTATTTTAGCACTACCCAAATGCCATATCATTTACTCTATTGCTTGGCCAGGGCTGCCATAACAAAGTTATCACAGAATGGTTGGCTTAAACAACAGAAATGCATTGCCTCACTGTTCTGGAAGCTGTACACCTGAGTTCAAGGTATTAGCAAGGTTGGTTTCAGGTGAGGCCTCTCTCTTTAGTTTATGGATGCTCATCTTCTCCATATATTCATATGGTCTTTCTGTGTGTGTGTCCTGGTTTTTTCTTATAAGTACACCCATCATATTGGATTAGGGCCCAACCTAATGACCTTCCTTAACCTTAACTACATTTTAAAATACTGTGTCCAAATACAGTCACATTCTAGAGTATTGAGAGTTAGGAATTCAACATAGGAATTTGGGAGACATGATTCAGCCCATAACATTCACTTAACTCTACAGTTTTATAGTTTCAGCTGACTTAATTCTGCTTTTTGTTCCCCTTGTTGACTCTTCTTTCAGCCATTTATAGTCTGCCCTCCAACCTGCCTATTAAATGATGATGATGACAGAGAGGTTCACTTGCATTTCTTGATAGTCTTTTTGATGTCAGTCTGTCCCCAGGGGTCCAGATGATGCTGGCAGTTCTCAGTTTGGTGACTGAAGAAATTTGTGAACAGCACCTCCTGTTGGAACTATAATCTCCAAAGCTATTGAGCAGTCTTGGAATTCATACCAGTGTAGACTTCTTCACCATGGAGACCTAGGGATCCTTCTGTGTTTCTTCTGCTTTTTGTCTGATATCTGGCAGCTTCTCTTCCTATATTCTACAACACAAACATTTATGAAGTCACTCAGAATTGACTTACACTCCTCATGGTCAGCAACAACGTCACCTGGGTGTTTGTTAAAAATGGAGCCTACTGGGTCCCCATCCAGTTTTACTGAGTCATAACCTGCATTTTAACAGGATTTAAGTGGTGTTATTAATGTGCACATTAAAATTTGAGAAGTGCTGGCCTTTCTGGCATCTCTGTCATTCCAGAGGAGATGAAACTAAAGAGTTTTAGCTCAGTCACTAAGTCTTGCTTATATATAGAAACGCCCTTATGTCTCTTTATAAAGATCTTTTAGACTCCTGGCCTTAATAGAAGCTTGGTCTTTCCTGAAAGACACTGCTCTCTTTATAGCCCTGTATGGCAGAGACTGAACATGCAACATGTATCTGTGTGTTTGAGATGGGGCAGGAGAAAATAGATTTTTAAACTTTATTGTCTTTTTAAGACTCTTGAATCTCTTCTAATTCTTTCAACCATTTTTCTAGATTTCCTAGATCACTGAATGGCCACCAGGGCCTATCCTTGTGTCCCACACACCTTGAAAACCTCCTGCTTCCTCTGTGAGCTTGTACCTGTACAGCTGAGAGCTGTTGGTGGAAGCCTCTCACCATGCTTCCCAACCTCACCTGGGCCCTTAGTGTCTGTCTTCAAACCTTTGTCAGCAGCCTCTCCCACTTATAGCAGCACTTCCAATTCCTCACTTCTTTCTTCAAATTCCAGATAGTAACCACACTTGACTCAAAAGACCGCCCTGCCCCCTGATTCATGGGAAAATTTTGAGATATTTACATACCAATTTGCATATGTTGAGAGGACTTTCAATTTCTAGTTCCATCTTTCTTTCCATCTCAGAAAAAGTGTTTTGGTTTGTATCCCACCTGAACTTTGTCCTGTACTTTGATTTGCATTCTGTCCTATCTCTTCAAGAAGTTTCCTTTCCTATAATTCCGTCTCATACATAAGTTCAGCCTTTTCCATCCAGATGTTTGGAAAAACCTCTCATGCTTCCAGATTACTCCAGGATCCCTTCTTTTAATCTTTCATTGTTCCCTTTAGTTTTTGGTCATGGTATTTGCCACTTCAGTTATATATTTGATTTGGGATTATATGTACTGTATTTTCTCACTTGCTAGAGTCTGAGTGCCATATTGTTTTCTATGAAGCTTCATTTTTTTCCGTAATATTAAAAAAAAAAAAAAAACCTTGAGGGCAAAGTACAGTTAAGCTCTCGAGGAGATGGAATAAAATGAGATAAAAAGGGATTTGCTTTGGACAGGAAAATAGAACCCTCTTCTTCAGAAACTGGGGAAATAGGAGGGAGGAGTTACAAAGACAAGCAAATGTATGCATGTAGGGGCAGTAAGTTGATGGAGTTAATCTTTGTTAGCCTCCATTTTTAAATTGAAGTGTGGGGTGAGGGGAGGTCACTTGAATATTAAATTGAAATTTATGAACTCTCTGTTACCATTGGGTTTTTTATGCCCACTGTCTAACTTTTAAGGTTCAGAAATACTATATTCTGTTCGTCAAAAGCAGGTGGAAGGTATTCACATTAAAAATGAAAACTTGAGCCTATAATAAGAAATGACCTGAATATTTATAGCAGTTTTATCTATAATGACTGTAAGCTAGCAATAACCCAAAGGTCTATAAACAAAGTGCAGTATATTCATATAATGAAAGAACTCATCAATTACAAGGAATGCTGATGCATGCAATAATATGAATGATTATTAAAGCAGTATATTGAGCAAAAAAAGCCAGGCACAAGTAAGTGCATACTGTACAATTTTGTGTTTTGGAGTTCTGGGATAGGCAATAAACCATGGTGATAGAAATGAGAGTCCAACTTTCCTCTATCTGGAGAAGGGATTGTCTTGCCCAAAAGTGATCATGAGGGTATTTCAGTTATTATGATGATGAAAATGTTCTGTGTCTTAACTGAAGTATAGCGACATCTGTCAGAACTTATCAAATTTTATACTTGAAATAGATGTGTTTTGGTGTGTATAAATTATACCTCAGTAAAGCAGGGCTGTAAGTTTTAGTTAACTTAAGCTTCTCCATTTTTCACTCATTTTGAGCAGCCTCATAGCAGTTGAGAAATTTGAGCCGGTAGTGAAAGATTGGAGTAGGCACCATAAAGAACAGGACAGGAAGCTACCTATGAGTGCCAGTTCCTGCTGTCCCGTCTCTTTCCTTCTCTCTCACCCTGTGGTAGGTACGGTATGTACCAGCTCCTCGGAGGGCTGTTCTTAGGTCTGTCCTAGCGCTAACCACATCTGTTTCCTTGCCTCAGCTGCCATTCAGTGAAAATGAGCATAGTACTTTTTTTTGCCTTTTCTCTCCAGTGTGCCAGTGTCCCCATTATTACATAACATGTAATAAGTGAATGAGTGGAAAATAAATTACTGAGTACCCATGAGTACCAACTCATTGGAAAAGATCCTGATACTGGGAAAGACTGAAGGCAGAAGGAGAAGAGGGAGGCAGAGGATGAGATGGCTGGATAGCATCACCGATTCAGTGGACAAACTTGGGCAAACTTCCGGAGATGGTGAAGGACAGGGAGGCCTGGCATGCTGCAGTCCACGGGGTTGCAGAGTCAGACATGACTTAGCGACTGAACAACGACAACAACCAGTGAGAAAGGCTGAGGTAGGAGACTAAGCTCCTAATGGAGGTCTATGAGTTGTGTGAAATCTTCAGGATTTTCAGTCTTGGTATTGGAATAAAGGCACTAGGTAACAAGGGTCCAACTTTCTTCCCTTTATGCAGCTGCCTTCCCTGACTAGGCAGGAAACTTCTAGGTAGAAGTCATGCTTCTCTTGTGTTATTCTCTTGCAGTGCCCAGGAGGTGCTAAGAGAATTTGTCTTAATGAATTCCTGTGACACTTTGCTGGAGACAGATTGAGGAGTAGGAGGGAGAACCCCTTCATGAATTAGAATTGGGTACTATTTTTTTTTTTTTGGTAGTAATTATATTTTAATGCAAATTCAGAATCCCTTGTTAAGACAAAACACTTTATGTGATTCTGTTATCCTCAGTACTAAGCTTCTTTTTAAGAGTGAGGTTGATACTCAGGAAACTGGACTCACTTGCTCAAAACACCAGAATATCAGATTGTATTGACACTTTATCTGAGGGAGGGTCATTGCAAACAATGCTGAAATGAGTCATATCCAACTCTTTGCGACCCCGTGGACTGTAGCCCACCAAGCTCCTCTGTCCATGGGATTCTCCAGGCAAGAATACTGGAGTGGGTTACCATTTCCTTCTCCAGGGGATCTTCCCGACCCAGGGATTGAACCCAGGTCTCCTGCATTGCAGGCAGACGCTTTAACCTCTGAGCCACCAGGGAAGCCTGTTATTGTGTTCAGATCAGATCAGATCAGATCAGTCACTCAGTCATGTCCGACTCTTTGCGACCCCATGAATTGCAGCACGCCAGGCCTCCCTGTCCATCACCAACTCCCAGAGTTCACTCAGACTCACCTCCATCAAGTCAGTGATGCCATCCAGCCATCTCATCCTCTGTCGTCCCCTTCTCCTCCTGCCCCCAATCCCTCCCAGCATCAGAGTCTTTTCCAATGAGTCAACTCTTCGTATCAGGTGGCCAAAGTACTGGAGTTTCAGCTTTAGCATCATTCCTTCCAAAGAAATCCCAGGGCTAATCTCCTTCAGAATGAACTGGTTGGATCTCCTTGCAGTCCAAGGGACTCTCAAAAGTCTTCTCCAACACCACAGTTCAAAAGCATCAATTCTTCAGCACTCAGCCTTCTTCACAGTCCAACTCTCACATCCATACATGACCACAGGAAAAACCATAGCCTCGACTAGACGAACCTTTGTTGGTTAGATGAACCTTTGTTAGTCATGTCCAACTCTTTGCAACCCCATGAACTGCAGCACACCAGACTTCCCTGTGCTTCACTATCTCCCAGAGTTGCTCAAATTCATGTCCATTGAGTTGATGATGTCATCCAATCATCTCATCCTCTGTCGCCCCCTTCTCCTCCTGCCCTCAATCTTTCCTAACATGATGGTCTTTTCCAGTGAGTCAGTGCTTTGCATCAGGTGGCCAAAGTATTAGAGCTTCAGCTTCAGCATCAGTTCTTCCAATGAATATTCAGGATTGATTTCCTTTAGGTTTGACTGGTTTGATCTCCTTGCTGTCCAAGGGACTCTCAAGAGTCTTATCCAGCACTGCAGTTCAAAAGCATCAGTTCTTTAGCGCTCAGCCTTCCTTGTTGTCAAGCTCTCACATCCATACATGACTACCAGAAAAACCATAGTTTTAACCATAAGTACCTTTGTCATCAAAGTGATGACACTTTGCTGGCTTTTTAATGTGTACTACTGCTTTTTCATGTGTTGTCTAGGTTTGTCATAACTTTTCTTCCAAGGAGCAAGCAGCTTTTAATTTCATGGCTGCAGTCACAGTCCACAGTGATTTTGAAGCTCAAGAAAGTAAAGTCTGTCACTGTGACAGCTATATAGATAGCTAAAATTTACAAATTTTACAAAATTATTGTACAGAGGGACTGAACTCTAATTAATGCCTAAAAGTTCTAGTTCCCTATCCTTTCCTCAAAATGGTACATTATAAAAGATTTTTTCCATTTTGCCAATATACTGAGTATAAATTTTATGGATATGCTCTATAATTTATTTATATATGAGTGAGATTATTTATTTAATATGGACTATTTCCATTTAATTTTTAGTGAATATCTTATTTATATTTCTGCCTGCTTTGCTGTTCAGTTGCTCATCACTGTTATTGTCTCGAAGTTTTAAATTTATATTCATCCATTCATTCATCACCCTTTATTGAATTCTTATCATATGCCAAAACTACTTGAGGCACTGTAGGTACAATCATGAACAAGGCAGATCACAGGCTTATCTGCATGGATGTAATATTTTACTTGGGGTTGAAGACAAACACCCACAAATCTAGTGTTAATAAATATAAAATGTAATGTCAAGATGATGAGTTCTGAGAAGAAAACATAGAAGAAATACGTTCTTTTCAAATTGATTGCAAAACTTCACAATTGTCCTTTTTATTATTTTGTTTATATGTCTTTCCTTTTTTTGTATAGAATTTTTTAATTTTAAAAATTCACATCTTCCAGTCATTTATTTTATAGCTTCTTGATTTTGTATCTTGTTTAGAAAGTTTTTATCCTTACTATTCCACTTTTTAAGTAATCTTTAAGTTTCTTCTGCTATAAATTGATTTGAACTTCTTTTATTTTCAGTTTGGAACAATTCTTTGAATTCCCTTGCTTTTTTTCTTACTCTTACTACATGGAAGCATTACTTCCAACTTTAGTGGAAGAGATACCAACACATTTTTGTTGTTGTCATATGGCTTTATATTGTATTAGATACTGTGCTGTTTACTTTCACATGCATAATCTCATTAATAAGGTTTAGCCTGTGAAAACACGTACATATTCAGATAATTGTTCTTATAATACTTTAATATCTGGACCAGTGCTGTCCATTAGACTTTCTGTAGTGATGTAAATGTTCAGTGTCTGCAGTTCCAGTAGCCACATGAGGATATTAAGCACTTGAAGTGTGACAAGGAGGAACTAAATTTTTAAAAAAATTTTTATTGGAGTAGAGTTGCAATGTTGTATTAGTTTCAGATGTACAGTAAAGTGAATCAGTTATAGATACACATATATCCATTCTTTTTTAGATTCTTTTCCCATATATAACATTATAGAGTATTGGTTAGAGTTCCCTGTGTTATACACTAAGTCCTTATTAATCATCTACTTTATATATAGTAGTATGTGTATGTCAGTCCCAATTTCCCAGTTTATCCCTCCCCAAGCTTCCATCTGCCCCTAGTAATCATAAGTTAGTTTGCTGGATCTATGACTCTATTTCTATTTTGTAAATATGTTCATTTGTACCATTTTTTAAAGATTCTGCACATAAGTGATATCATATGATATTTGCCTTTCTCTGTTTCACTTATTTCACTCAGTATGACAATCTCTAGGTCCATCAGTGTTGCTGCAAATGGCATTAATTCATTCCTTTCTGATGGCTGAGTAATACCCCACTGTATATTTGTGCCACATCTTCTTTATCCACTCCTCTGTCAACGGACCTTTAGGTTGCTGCCATGTCTTAGCTATTGCAAATAGTGTTGCAGTGAACACTGGGGTGCATGTGTCTTTTCAAATTATGGTTCTGTCCAAATATAGGCCCAGGACTGGGATTGCTGGATCATATCATACTTCTTTTTTTAGTTGCTTAAGGAACTTCCATACAGTTCTCCAAAGTGGTTGTTCCAGTTTACATTTGCACCAGCAATGTAGGAGAGTTCCCTTTTCTTCAGATCCTCTTCAGAATTTATTTTTTGTAGGCTTTTTACTGACGGCTATCCTGAATGGTGTGAGGTGATACCTCATTTTTAGCTTTGATTTACATTTATCTAGTAATTAGTGATGTGGAGTAATGTTCATATGCTTTTTAGCCATCTGCATGTCTTCTTTGGAAAAATATCTCTTTAGGACTTCCACTCTTTTTTTTTTTTAATTGAGCTGCATGAGCTGTTTGTATATTTTGAGATGAATCCCCTGTCAGTCACTTAATTTACAAATATTTTCTCCCATTCTAAGATTATCTTTTTTTTTTTATGGTTACTTTTGCTGTGCAAAAGCTTTTAAGTTTAATTAGGTCCCATCTGTTTACTTTTGTTTTTATTTTAATTACTCTAGGAGGTAAATCCAAAAAGATGTCCTGGAATTTATTTCACAGAGTGTTCTGCCTGTGTTTTCCTCTAAGAGTTTTATAGTTTTCAATCTTACCTTTAGGTCTTTAATCCATTTTGAGCTTATTATTATGTATGTTGTTAGAGAGTATTCTAATTTCATTTGTTTACATGTAACTGTCCAGTTTTCCCAGCACCACTTACTAAAGAGACTATATTTTTCTCCATTGTATATTTTTGCCTCCTTTGCCATAGATTAGGTGGCCTTAGGTGCATGGTTTTATCTCTGAACTTTCTGTCCTGTTATGTTAATCTATATTTCTCTTTTCTTGTGCTGGTACCAAACTGTTTTGATTACTACAGCTTTGTCATACAGTCTTAAGTTAGGGAGCCTGAATTCTCCCCCTGCATTTTTCTTTCTCAAGATTCCTTTGGTTATTTGGGATCCTTTGTAGTTCCGTACAGATTGTAAATTTTTTTGTTCTAACTCTGTGAAAGATGCCTTTGGTAATTTGATAGCTATTGCATTGAATCTGTAGATTGTTTTGGGTAGTGTAGTCATTTTGACAGTCGTGATTCTGCCAATCCAAGAACATGGTATGTCTCTTCATCCGTTTGTGTCATCTTTCATTTCTTTCAATAGCACCTTGTAGTTTTCTGAGTACAGGTCTTTTGTCTTCTTGGGTAGGTATATTCCTAGTTATTTTGTTCTTTTTGATGTGATGGTAAATGTAATTGTTTCCTTAATTTCTCTTCCTGATCTTTCATTATTAGTGAATAAGAATGTGAGATATTTCTGTGTATTAATTTGGTATCCTGTAACTTTGCCATATTAGTTGATTTGCTCTAATAGTTTTCTGGTATCATCTTTAGGATTTTCAGTGTATAGTATCATGTCATCTACAAACAGTGATATTTTTACTTCTTATTTTACAACTTGAATTTGATTTCTTTTTCTTCTCTGTTTGCCATGTCTAGAACTTCCAAAAGTATATTGAATTAAAAGTGGTAAAGAGTCAGCATCCTTGTCTTGCTAATCTTAAAGGAAATGCTTTCATTTTTTTCACCACCGAGAATGATGTTATCTGTGAATTTGTCATATATGGCCTTTATTATGTCAAGTTAGTTTCCCTCTATGCCCACTTTAAAGAGTTCTTTTTTTTTTTTATCATATATGGGTTTTTGAATTTTGTCTGGATTTTTTTCTGTATCTATTGAGATGATCATGTGGTTTTTATTCTTCAATTTATTGATGTGATAATCACACTAGCTGATTTGTGGATATTGAAAAATCCTTTCAGCCCTGAGATAAATCCCACTTGAACATGATGTATGATTCTTTTTTTTTTTTTTTCTTTTAATGTTTTGTTTGATCATGTTTACTAGTATTTTGTTGAGGATATTTGCATCTATATTTATCAGTGATATTAGTCTTTAAATTTTTTCTTTTAGCTCTTCATCTGGTTTTGGTACCAGGGTGATGGTGGCCTAATAGAATGAACTTGGGAGTGTTCCTTCCTCTGCAAATTTTTGGATGAATTTGAAAAGAATAGTTGCTAATTCTTCTCTAAATGCTTGATAGAATTTGCCTATGAAGTCACTTGGTCTTGGGCTTTTGTTTGTTGGAAGATTTTCCATCTCAGTTTCAATTTCATTACTTGTAATTGATCTGTTTATATTTACTATTTCTTCTTGGTTCAGTCTTTGAAGGTTGTACCTTTTTAAATAAGAATTTGTCCATTTCTTCCAAGTTGTTCATTTATTGACATGTACTTGCTTGTAGTAGATGCTTATGATCCTTTATATTTCTGTGGTGTTGGTTGTAATTCTTCTTTTTCATTTCTCCTTTCATTATTTTGAGTGCTATCCTTTTTTCTTGATGAGTCTGGCTAAAGGTTTGTCAATTTTGTTATGTTCTCAAAGAACTAGCTTTTATAGTTTTATTGATTTTGCTATTTTTTAAAAATTCTATTTCATTATAATTTCTCTCCTACTAACTTTGGATTTTGCTTGTTTTCCTTTCTCTGGTTGCTTTAGGTATAAGGTTTAGGTTGCTTGTTTGAGTTTTTCTTGTTTCTTGAGGTAGGGTTGAATTGCTATGACTTTCCCTCTTAGGACTGCTTTTGCTGCATCCCATAGGTTTTGGGTAATTGTGCTTTCATTGCCATTTGTTTCTACATTTTGGTTCCCTTTGATTTCTTCAGTGGTCTCTTTGTTATTTAGTAGCATATTGTTTAGCCTCCATGTGCTTGTGTTTTTTACAGTTTTTTCCCCCATAATTCTTTCTTTTTTATTTATTTTAATTAATTTTAATTGGAGAATAATTACTCTACAATCTTATGATGGTTTTTGCCATATATTAACATTTCTAATCTTACAATGTTGTGGTCAGAAATGCTACTTGATATGATTTCAGTTTTCTTATATTTACCATGGTTTGATTTGTGTCCTAAGATGTGATCTATCCTGGAGAATATTCCGTGTGCACTTGAGAAGAAAGTGTATTCTGCTGCTTTCTGATGGAATGTCCTATAAGTATCAATTAAGCCTCTCTGATTAATTTTGTCATTTAAAACTGTGTTTCCTCATTTATTTTATGTCTATATATTCTGTCCACTGGTACGAGTGGGGTATCAAATTCCTCCTCTATTAATGTCTTACTGTCAATTTTCCCTTTTTCGGTTATATAAAGTTTTTCTCCTTATGTATTGAGATTCATGGGGTCGCAAAGACTTGGACACGACTGAGCGACTGATCTGATCTGATTGAGATGCTTCTATGTTGGGTGCCCTTATCAGACATATCATTTAGAAATATTTTCTCCCATTTTAGTAGATTGTCTTTTTGTTTTGTTGATAGTTGCCTTTGCTGTGAAAAAGCTTTTAAGTTTAAATAGGTCCCATTTATTTATTTTTGCTTTTGTTTCTTTTGCCTTAGGGTACAGAAGAATAAAAAATATTGCTACAATTTATGTCAGAGAGAGTTCTGTTGGTACTGTCTTCCAGGAATTTTATGGTTTCAGCTCTTACATTTAGGTAATTTATTTTGAGCTTATTTTTGTATACGGTGTAAGAGAAATATTCTAACTTCATTCTTTCACATGTAGCTGTTCAGTCTTTCTAGCACCATTTATTGAAGTTTTATCTTTTACCCATTGTGTATTCTTACCTCCTTTACTGGAGATTAATTGAACATAAGTATGTGAGTTTATTTCTCATCTCTGTATTCTTTTTCAGTGTTCTGTGTGTGTTTTTTGTGCCAGTTTCAAATACTGTAGCTTTGTAGTACTGGGGCATGATATGTCCATTTTTGCTCATTTTTCTCAATATTGCTTTAGCTATTTGGGTCTTTTTGGTTATATAAAGTTTAGGATAATTTGTTCTAGTTTTGTGAAAAATATCATGAGTATTTTGATAGGGATTGCATTAAATTTGCATTTTGGGTAATATAGATGTTTTAATAATGTTAATTCTTCCAACACATGAATACAGTGTGTGTTTCCATTTCTTCCAATTGCTTTTACCTATGTATTATAGTTTCCAGAATATACGCCTTTAAACTTGGTTGTTTATTCCTAGGTATTTAACTCTTTTCATGTGATTTTAAAGTGGAGTATTTTCTTACTTTTTCTCCTTCGGATAGTTCATTATTAGTATACAGAAAAGCACAAATTTTGTATATTAATTTTGTATTCTGCAATTTAATGATTTCATTAATTAGTCTTTTGGTGGAGACTTTTGTGTCTTCTTTATATAGTATCACTTCATTTAGAAATGCTGATCATTTTGCTTCTTCCTTTCCACTTTGTATGCATTTTATTTCCTTTTCTTGTCTGATTGCTATGACTAAGATTTTCAATACTATATTAAATAGAAGTGGTGATAATGGACATCCTTGCCTTATTTCTGATTTTAGAGGAAAAACTTTAAGCTTTTCACTGTTGAGTATGATATTACTTGTGGGTTTGTCATAAATGGCCATTACATGTTGAGATACGCTCACTGTATACCAATTTTGATGAGAGTTTTTATTATGAATGGATATTAAATTTTGTAAAATTCTGTTTTCTGTGTCTATTGAGATTATTATGTGATTTTTACCCTTCCCTTTGTTAATGTGTTATCTGACAGAGATTGATGAATGGATATTAGCTATTCTTACCTCCCTGGGAAAAACCACTTGATCATGGTGTATGATGCTTTTTGTATATTGTTGAATTAGGAATGCTAATATTTTGTTAAGGATTTTTCCATGTGTATTCCTCAGATATATTGGCCTGTAATTTTCTTTTGTTTTAAGGTTCTTTATCTGGTTTTGGTGTCAAGGTAATTGTGGCCTTGTAGAATGACTTTGGGAGTGTTCTCTTCTCTTCACTTTTCTGAAATAGCTTGAGAAGAATAGGTGTTAGCTCTTCTTTATATGTTTGGTAGAATTCCCCAGTGATGTTGTCCAGTTATGGACTTTTGTTTGCTGGGAATTTTTTTATCATTAATTACATTTTACTACTAGTAATTACTTTGTTCAGATTGTCTATTTCTCTGTCATTCAGTCTTGGAAGATTTAATGTTTCTGGAAATTGAAATGACCTGTTTGTCCTCATATCCTCTTGCTTTTAACTTCACTGACTCTGTTCCAGTTGTACGTACCTCTGTGCTGCTTCTCTAATAGGTCAAGAAGAATTCTAGCTTTGGGCCTCAGAATTCATTTTCTCTGTCTGGAATATTTTGCCCCATATATCTGTATAATTTATCTCATTCCTTCCCTGATAGCTCAGTTGGTAAAGAATCTGCCTGCAATGCAGGAGACCCCAGTTTGATTCCTGGGTTGAGAAGATCTGCTGGAGAAGGGAAAAAGCTATCCAATCCTGTATTCTGACCTGGAGAACTCCATGGACTGTATAGTCCATGGGGTCACAAAGAGTCAGACAGGATTGAATGACTTGTGCTTAGTTCCTTCAGGTCTATACTAAAACCATACTTTACCAGAGATGTCTTCCCTGACCACTCTATGAAAGATAGTAGCATGCCACCCACCCTCAACATCAGGCTTCTTGCTTCATTACACTCTTATTTTTACTACTGCAGTTATCATCACCTGACATATTTACATATTTATTTGCTTATTTTCTGTCTATCCTCATCAGAATATAAGAGCCAGGAATGTTGTTCACTGATGTTTTCCTAGAACAGGACCGCCCCACTGTAGATACTATAGTCTTTCTGAAACTACCATTTATGGAGTGGCCGTCCTCGCTAGACTGTGTAAAATGCTTAAAATGTATTTTCTATTTACATCATACTGAGACTTTGAGAGAGAAGCATAAAATTTTAATAGAGAAGTAAGCAGTTGGACTGTAGGCATGTTACATATAAATTAAGTAACTTAGTAATTGAATAACATGCAACCAGATTTTAAACTTCAAGAGAATGAATAGAATGGACATATTAAGAAAGGTGAAAGACAGTCTTCTAAAGGAAGAATCGAAAGTAAATCTATTAAATGGATTGTACAAATTTGATCTGACAAAGGTGATGAAAAGAGTATGAGTGAAAAGCCGAAATAGGAAGAGTAGACAAGGATTCATTTGCCCATTAGGTATCACCTCCATTTCCACTGGTTTGCAGTTATAACATGATTTTATTCAAGAAAATGAAGCAGAAAACCAGTAACCAATAACCATACTCTGACCATTGTGGACTTATAATACAAATTCTGACTTAAAAAGGATCAAGTTGAGTTAATAAGTCTATGAACTGATTTTTTATTGAAATATGAGAGCTTGCCGTGTCTAGCCTGTATCACAACTTACTAGCCGGTATTATAATAAGTTGTGAAATGAGAAAGTGAACTATAATAAAACAGGAGATATGTTGAAGAGCACTTATTTTTCCATGATTCTAATACAAAATTTTATTTTAAAAATTAGGATAATTATGTTACTTATTTTTATAACTATTTCATAGGGTGGATAAAGTACTTTAATTCAGTTCAGTTCACTTCAGTTCACTTGCTCAGTCATGTCCGACTCTTTGCGACACCATGGACTATAGCATGCCAGGCCTCCCTGTCCATCACCAACTCCTGGAGCTTGCTGAAACTCATGTCCATCGAGTCGGTGATGCCATACAACCATCTCATCCTCTGTCATCACCTTCTCCTCCCTCGTTCAATCTTTCCCAGCATCAGGGTCTTTTCCAATGAGTTAGTTCTTTGCATCAGGTCGCCAAAGTATTGGAGTTTCAGCTTCAGCATCAGTCTTTCCATTGAATATTCAGGACTGATTTCCTTTAAGATTGACTGATTTGATCTCCTTGCTGTCCAAGGAACTCTCAAGAGTCTTCTCCAACACCACAGTTCAAAAGCATCAATTCTTCAGCACTCAGCTTTCTTTATAGTCTGCATAAATTTAGATGAACACTACTGAACTGATAATAAAGAATGTTGTAGAGTAAACTATGGAGAGCTAAGGTTTGACAGTTTTCAGTTTTCTATTTTTTTCTTCAAAAGAATGCTTTGGTGAGAATGGTAAAATTAAAAGTATCTGTATTCTAGGAAATTTGCATTCATAATATAACCATTAAAAAAACAGATGTTGAAGTGTTTACTTTCAGGAAAATGGATTACATATATTTCTACTTATTCTTCCTGGTAAGTACAACTAAAAACCCTAGTCACAGGAAAAAATGTAACATTCTGAAAGGTAGATAGAACAAATTAGGCTATGAGGACTCAGGAACCTAGGAATGACATAGTTATGAGTTCCCTGGATTATATGTTTGCTTCACACATCTCAGACTTGAAGTGGAAAAGGTCAACAACCCAGAAATGTTAATGGGTATAGGCAAAACAGGGGCTTCCTAGGTGACCATAGTGGTAAAGAATCGGTCTGCCAGTGCAGGAGTTGTCAGATGAGGGTTTGATCCCTGGATCAGGAAGATCCCTTGGAGGAGGAAATGCCAACCCACTTCAGTATTCTTGCCTGGAGAATCCCATGGACAGAGGAGCCTGTCCATAGGATCTCAAAAAGTCCGACGTGACTGAAGCAATGTAGCATGCACGCACGCATAGACAAAAAACAAAAGAGTAAAACACCAATTAGGTCCATGCATTCAAGCCAAAGGATTAGGAAAAGGACAACCTAGTGAATAGGTAGGTAGCTTTTATATAATAATCACTTCATTCCAGTGAAACACCACAGGAAAAGCTATAGCCCCAATCTCAACCATACTAACAAAGGCCAGGTAGAGAGCCTAGATTTCCATCCACGGGTGGGTATAATGAAGTAATCTCATACTGACACTGGTGTGGTGTTAGAGAAGGCCAAGCAGGGAACCAGGAATTTCATCCCCACTGGCCAGTAAAGCGGTCCCTTCCTCCAGCCCTGCTGTCAATGGATAACCACACCCACCTGGTAGTTTAAAGGCACCCTGCATCGCCCCACCACAGTGGTATCAGGGGAAGCCTAGTGGAAGGTCAGGACTTTGACCATCAGTCAGTGGCAACCAGGCTACCCCTCTGCGGTGTCATATTTCTACCTTCACCTGACAGTAACGAAAAAACAACCCCTTCTCCCTAGCAGAAGCAGTGTCAGAGAAAGTCAGCTGAAGGTTTAAATAAAATCCAGAGTCTCATAATATAAAAAGGTTCAGATTATTAAGAAAAGCACTTTCTACATCTAGAGACAGGAATATCTCAAGCTTAATGAAAAACCATCAATAATGCCAACACTGAGATGACAGAGATGTTAGATTATCTTACAAAGATTTTGAAGCAGCTCTGATAAAACTTTTTCAATGAATAGTAGTGAACATTAAAAAAAAAAAAAAACACTGGAATTGCTCAGAAAACAAACAGAAATTCTTAGCAAAGAAATATGAAATATAAAGAAACACCAAGCAGAAATTTTAAAACTGAAAAATACAATAACAAATGAAAAACCTCAGTGGATGTGCTTGACTGAAGACTGGATGAAACAGAGGAAAGAATCAGTAAAATAGAAGATAGAGCAATAGAAATTCCCTAAGCTGAACAGCAGGGAGACAATAGACTGACAAAAATGAGCACAGCCCCTGACACTTGTGAAACTATAGCAAAAGATCTAACATTTGTGTCATTGGAGTCCTGAAAGAAAAGGAGAAACAAGGTGAGAATTTAAGAAAGCTCTCAAAGAAATGTGGCTAAAAAATTCCCAAATATAGGATAAGACATAAATCTAGTCTAAAATAGGGTACATAAAAATCATCGAAATCTATGTTAAGACGTATCATAATTAAATTTCAGACAACAGAAGAGATTTTTGAAAGCTGTCACAGAATAATGATACTTTAATGGAAAAATAATTCAAATGAGAACAGATATCTCATCAGGAAACAGAAAGAAATGGCATGACATTTTCAAATACTGTAAGAAAAGAATTGTCAACCCAGAATCCTTTGCCCAGTGATCATTTCCTTGAGGAATAAAGTGAAGATAAAACATTCTCAGATAAATGAAAACTAAGAGAATTTGTCACCAGCTGACTTAGTTTAACAGAATGACTATAGGAAATTTTCTAAATTAAAAGGAAGCAATAAAGGAAGGAAGCTTGAAACAACGGGGAAAAAAAAAAAAAAAAAACATGGTAAGCAAATATGTTGTTGCTGTTGTTTAGTTGCTGCCACATGGCTGACTCTTTGAGACCCCCATAGGCTGTAGCCCTCCAGGCTCCTCTGTCCATTGGATTTCCCAGGCAAGAATACTGGAATGGGCTGTCATTTCCTTCTCCAGAAGATCTTCCTGACCCAGGAATCAAACCAGCATCTCCTGCATTGGCAGGCAGACTCTACCGGTGAGCCAACAGAGAAGCCTAAGTAAATAAGTAGGTAAATGCAATAGGTTTTTCTTCTACTCTTTGGTTTTCTAAATAATTTCATTGCTGAAGAAAAAAATATAGCAAAGTCTGATATGTTTCTAAAAGTATATAGAATAAATACTTAAGAAATATTACAAACTAGAGATTAAAGGGACATAAAGGAATATAAGGTTTCTATCCTTTACTAAAACTGGTGAAATGATAGCGCCACCAGAAGTTGTGATGTTACATATATGTACTGTAATTTGGGCATCAACCATGAAATGCTATACAAAATGATACCCTCAAAACAACTTAGATAAATCAAAATGAAATTCCTAAGAAATGTTAATACAACCCATAGGATGGCAGAAAAAAAGAACATAGAGATAAGAAAATAATGTAGATAAACCGGAAAATGATAAATAAATAGCATATATTAACATATCAGTAGTTAAATTAAATTTGATAACACCAATTAAAAGACAAAAATTAGCACAGTGGACAAAAAATCATAACCCAACTAAATACTCCCTACCAGAAAGTAACATTAAACATATTTTAATCAATGGAAAGTAGGAGTAGCTCTGTTAATTTCACATTAAGCAGTACAAGGAAACATTCGTTATGTTCATTACAAGGAAACATATCAAAGATCAAGAAAGGTAGTGAATAGAGAGTTTAGTTCTTTTAAGAAGATGTAACAAACTTGAATGTGTTTATACCTAAAAAGGGAGAATCACAATACACAAACCAAAAATGGACAGAACTGAAAAAAGAAATAGATGACTACTTTATTACAGCTGGAGATTTTGACACACTTCTAATTGATAGGTCAAGCAGCATTTCCCACACTTACTCTCGCCATCCCAAACAAGAAACACAGTGGTGTTTTTCAGAACACGATTTGGAAAAAACTTTTCTGGTTGATCAGTAATTATCTTGAGCTGTGGGACAGGGTGAGAAACAATTCTTAAGATCGTCTTGATTTCCTTTTATCCCCTCATTATAGTCATTTATACTGCCTTCTTGTTTTTGCGGGCTATCTTTAAAGCTTAGGCCTTGAAAAGACACATACATAATCCTTGCTTTGTGTCTAAAGAGATCTTTTTATGCCTTATGGAAGTTACACAGCAAAGTTTAAAAATCTAGATAAATTCCCAAGGTCTTGATTAAATATCTGCTTAAAAAACAAGCAGGGACCTCTACACCCCATAACTCCAACTTACTTTCACTGTGCTTTACTAGAAGATAAAGAGATGTATTTTTATTCTATCTTCAGTGTTGGAGAAGGCAATGGCAACCCACTCCAGTACTCTTGCCTGGAAAATCCCATGGACGAAGGAGCCTGGTGGGCTGCAGTCCATGGGGTCGCTAAGAGTCGGACACGACTGAGCGACTTCACTTTCACTTCTCACTTTCCTGCATTGGAGAAGGAAATGGCAACCCACTCCAGTGTTCTTGCCTGGAGAATCCCAGGGACGGGGGAGCCTCGTGGGCTGACGTCTCTGGGATCGCACAGGGTCGGACACGACTGAAGTGACTTAGCAGCATCTTCAGTGTACACTGTTAGTACTTGGTATGACTATTTGGGCTTTTGTCTCTTTAATTTGCAGGTTCTGGTTATGTTTAGAAAGACCAGTATTTTCTGTGATTCTACTTTTGTTCAAGGGCCATAGAAATCTGAGTAAGAACCTGAAAAGAAAATGTAATCAACCACATAATTTGTTTTTGCCATCTCATCTACAAATGCATTTAAATATCCTTTTTTCTACCTTTTTAAAGTGTTGTAGACCAAGGCTTAAAATGTGTTTCCGATTTAGCAAAAGCAAAAATTTAGCAAATGTACTGTTTTGATTAGTAGTCTCCCAATGGTCTCTGGATGTCAGGGACGTTATTAGGTCTGGAAGATTGGGAGATGTGCTATTATAACTTCAATCCTGTTTAAAACTGTGACCACAAGTAATTTTAATTCTATAAAAACTGGATAATCTTTTCTAAATGAAGCTGATATATAAAAAACCAGACATAGGGGCGCCGCGAGGCGGGGAAGATGGCGGCGCGGCCCGCCCCGGGCCAGCCGCGAGAGGCAGCGGTGCTGTGCGCTCTCTCGGCTGGGCCGGGGAGGCTAGAGCCGCGCCTGGGCCCGTGCGGCACGGCTTCCTCCCCGCCCGCAGCCGCCACCACACCTGACCCACTCCTCGCCACCGCGCCCCGCCCCGCGCGCCCCCCACTCCCTGGGCCCGGCCCTCCCCCGCCTCGTGCTCACCCGGGTTGGCCTTCGCGCCGCAGAGCTCAGGCGGAGCAGCTGCGACCGCGCTCCAAGGGCGCGCGTGAAGGGGCCACCTGGGGGCCGAGTGGGCGCCGTCCGGGTCTGGCCCCTGAACCGACGAGAACTGGAACTCAACACCAAGTGGGTGGTGGAGATGGAAGGGAATCAAAAGGTTCTGCACCCTCCTTCTTCTAACACCAAACAGGAGAAAGGAAACCTCCCAAGGTATTTGAATTTGATTATTGCTTTTGGTCCATGGATGAATCTAACACTACAAAATATGCTGGTCAAGAAGTAGTTTTCAAGTGCCTTGGGGAAGGAATTCTTGAGAAAGCCTTTCAGGGGTATAGTGCTTGCATTTTTGCATATGGACAGACAGGCTCAGGAAAATCCTTCTCCATGATGGGCAATCCTCAGCAGCAAGGCCTCATCCCAAGGCTCTGCTTTATTTCTAAGGATCTCTCTGGAGCAGAATGAGTCACAGACCTTTAAAGTGGAAGTATCCTATATGGAAATTTATAATGAGAAAGTCCAGGATCTTTTAGACCCCAAAGGGAGTAGACAGTCTCATAAAGTTTGAGAGCATAAAGTTTTGGGACCATATGTAGATGATTTATCCCAACTGGCTGTATCATAAGAGACTACTATCAGCAATTATATGCCAATAAAATGGACAACTTGGAAGAAATGGACAAATTCTTAGAAAACTACAACTTTCCAAAATTGAACCAGGAAGAAATAGAAAATCTTAACAGACCCATCACAACCATGGAAATTGAAACTGTAATCAGAAATCTTCCAGCAAACAAAAGCCCAGGTCCAGACGGCTTCACAGCTGAATTCTACCAAAAATTTAGAGAAGAGCTAACACCTATCCTACTCAAACTCTTCCAGAAAATTGCAGAGGAAGGTAAACTTCCAAACTCATTCTATGAGGCCACCATCACCCTAATACCAAAACCTGATAAAGATGCCACAGAAAAAGAAAACTACAGGCCGATATCACTGAACATAGATGCAAAAATCCTTATCAAAATTCTAGCAATCAGAATCCAACAACACATTTAAAAGTTCTTACATAAGGACCAAGTGGACTTCATCCCAGGGATGCAAAGATTCTTCAATATCAGCAAATCAATCAATATAATACACCACATTAAAACAAATTGAAAAATAAAAGCCATATGATTATCTCAATAGATGCCGAGAAAGCCTTTGACAAAATTCAACGTCATTTATGATAAATACTCTCCAGAAAGCAGGAATAGAAGAAACATACCTCAACATAATAAAAGCTATATATGACAAACACACAGCAAACATTATCCTCAATGGTGAAAAATTGAAAGCGTTTCCCCTAAAGTCAGGAACAAGACAAAGGTGCCCACTCTCACCACTACTACTCAACATAGTTTTGGAAGTTTTGGCCACAGCAATCAGAGCAGAAAAATAAATAAAAGGAATCCAAATTGGAAAAGAAGTAAAACTCAGTTTGCAGATGACATGATCCTCTACATAGAAAACCCTAAAGACTCCACCAGAAAATTACTAGAGCTAATCAATGAATATAGTAAAGTTGCAGGATGTAAAATCAACACACAGAAATCCCTTGCATTCCTATACACTAATAATGAGAAAATAGAAAGAGAAGGAAACAATTCCATTCACCATTGCAACAAAAAGAATAAAATACTTAAGAATATATCTACCTAAAGAAACAAAAGACCTGTATATCAGTTCAGATCAGTCGCTCAGTTGTGTCTGACTCTTTGCGACCCCGTGAATCACAGCATTCCAGGCCTCCCTGTCCATCACCAACTCCCAGAGTTCACTCAGTCCCATGTCCATCAAGTCAGTGATGCCATCCAGCCATCTCATCCTCTGCCGTCCCCTTCTCCTCGTGCCCCCAGTCCCTCCCAGCATCAGGGTCTTTTCCAATGAGTTAACTCTTTGCGTGAGGTGGCCAAAATATTGGAGTTTCAGCTTCAGCATCAGTCCCTCCAATGAACACCCAGGACTGATCTCCTTTAGAATGGACTGGTTGGACCTATATATGCTGCTACTGCTGCTGCTAAGTCGCTGCAGTCATGTCCAACTCTGTGCGACCCCATAGATGGCAGCCCACCAGGTTTCCCCGTCCCTAGGATTCTCGAGGCAAGAACACTGGAGTAGGTTGCCATTTCCTTCTCCAATGCAGGAAAGTGAAAAGTGAAAATGAAGTCGCTCAGTCGTGTCTGACTCTAGCGACCCCATGGACTGCAGCCTACCAGGCTCCTCCGTCCATGGGATTTTCCAGGCAAGAGTACTGGAGTGGGGTGCCATTGCCTTCTCCTGGACCTATATATAGAAAACTATAAAACACCAGGACACTAATAACTATAGTTACTTATAGTTTTTTATAAAAACTATAAAAAGAGGACACTAATAGATGGAGAAATATACTGTGTTTATGGATCAGAAGAATGAATATAGTGAAAATGAGTATACTACCCAAAGCAATCTATAGATTCAATGCAATTCCTATCAAGCACCAACAGCATTTTTCACAGAGCTAGAACAAATAATTTCACAATTTGTGTGGAAATACCAAAAACCTTGAATAGCCAAAGCAATCTTGAGAAAGAAGAATGGAATTGGAGGAATCAACCTTCCTGACTTCAGGCTCTACTACAAAGCCAATGTCATCAAGACAGTATGGCACTGGCACAAAGACAGAAATATAGATCAATGGAACCAAATAGAAAGCCCAGAGATAAACCCACACACCTATGGACACCTTATCATTGACAAAGAAGGCAAGAATATACAATGGAGAAAAGACAATCTCTTTAACAAGTGGTGCTAGGAAAACTGGTCAAACACTTGTAAAAGAATGAAACTAGAACACTTCCTAACACCATACACAAAAATAAACTCAAAATGGATTGAAGATCTCAACGTAAGACCAGAAACTATAAAACTCCTAGAGGAGAATATAGGCAAAACACTGTCAGACATAAATCACAGCAGGATCCTCTATGACCCACCTCCCAGAATATTGGAAATAAAAGCAAAAATAAACAAATGGGACCTAATTAAAATTAAAATCTTCTGCACAATAAAGGAAACTATAAACAAGGTGAAAAGACAGCCTTCAGAATGGGAGAAAATAATAGCAAATGAAGCAACTGACAAAGAATTAATCTCAAAAATATATAGCAACTCCTGCAGCTCAATTCCAGGAAAAGAAACGACCCAATCAAAAAATGGGCCAAAGAACTAAACAGACATTTCTCCAAAGAAGACATACAGATGGCTAATAAACACATGAAAAGATGCTCAACATCACTCATTATCAGAGAAGTGCAAATCAAAACCACAATGAGGTACCATTTCATGCCAGTCAGAATGGTGGCTATCCAAAAGTCTACAAGCAATAAATGCTGGAGAGGGTGTGGAGAAAAGGGAACCCTCTTACACTGTTGGTGGGAATGTAAACTAGTACAGCCACTATGGAGAACAGTGTGGAGATTCCTTAAAAAACTGGAAATAGAACTGCCATACGACCCAGCAATCCCACTGCTGGGCATACACACTGAGGAAACCAGAAGGGAAAGAGACATGTGTACCCCAATGTTCATCGCAGCACTGTTTATAATAGCCAGGACCTGGAAGCAACCTAGATGTCCATCAGCAGATGAATGGATAAGAAAGCTGTGGTACATATACACAATAGAGTATTACTCAGGCATTAAAAAATTACATTTGAATCAGTTCTAATGAGGTGGATGAAGCTGGAGCCTATTATACAGAGTGAAGTAAGCCAGAAAGAAAAATACCAATACAGTATACTAACACATATATATGGAATTTAGAAAGATGGCAACGATAACCCTGTATGCAAGACAGCAAAAGAGACACAGATATATAGAACAGTCTTATGGACTCTGTGGGAGAGAGCGAGGGTGGGATGATTAGGGAGAATGGCATTGAAACATGTGTAATATCATATGTGAAAAGAATTGCCAGTCCAGGTTCAATGCATGATACAGGATGCTCGGGGCTGGTGCGCTGGGATGACCCAGAGGATGGTATGAGGAGGGAGGTGGGAGGGGGGGTTCAGGATGGGGAACATGTGTACACCCATGGCGCATTCATGTTGATGTATGGCAAAACCAATACAATATTGTAAAGTAATTAGCCTCCTATTAAAATAAATTTATATTTTAAAAAAAAAACGAGACATAACAACACTCAACTGGATGTTATTCACGTTAGAAAATAATTTCCTTAAAAGTATACACATTCATATACAAACACCCCAGTGAATTTCTTTGCGTATATACCATGAAGTTCTTTTGCATAACTCTTTTATTACACATAAAGAGTGGGTTTATTCACACACAGAGAGATGTATTCATACTCTGCCCTTCAGGAATATAATAATTTCATAGAACAGAACACATTTATATTTATAACAAAGCAGAATAACATGCTCATTTCATTCACAATTTGACATGCTTTTGAGTTCTACCTCCTTCCTCTTCTCTTTTTTTCTGATGGAAATATAAACACTAAAGAATTAAAAGAAGCTATGGTTTAACCTGTTGTTTTGTCTGCCAAGTACTCAAATTTCTGGACACTCTTTTGTATATGCCTCCAACCAGTTTACCAATGTTTGTGGTCTCACTTTTCTTGCCACAGTTGATTGATGCAGGAATGAGTTCCTTCCCCAAACTTAGACCACCACCATCCCCCGCCCCCCTTCCGGCCACCATGAGAAATTAGGAGTTGTGCCTACAAAATTTTAGTCTCAAACTTCTTGATGCCTTTAATGAAGGAGATGTAAACCCAGAAACTATGAGCCCTCATGATCCACCTTGTAGGAGAGAAACAACAGAGGCTGTTTTTTAGAGAGAAGTATATCCAGAGAGGAACCATGAGGAACTCTCATATCATCAGAGTCCTGTTTCCATTTTTCCTTGTAGCCTTATGTATCCTTTTGTATCCAAATGTATCCTTTTCCTTTGGCCCAAAGTTGTTGTTGTTTAGTTGCTAAGTCATATCTGACTGTTTGCGGCCCTGTGGATGGTAGCCCATCAGGCTCCTCTGTCCATGGGATTTCCCAGGCAAGAATACTGAAGTGGGTTGCCATATTGTACTGCAGGGGATCTCCCCGATCCAGGGATCAAACTTGTGTTTCCTGCATTGGCAAGTGGATTCTTTACCCCTGCGCTACCTGGAAAGCCCTGTTTTTTCAGTTCAGTTCAGTTCAGTTCAGTCGCTCAGTCATGTCCGACTCTTTGAGACCCCATGAACCGCAGCATGCCAGGCCTCCCTGTCCATCACTAACTCCCGTAGTCCACCAAAACCCATGTCCATTGAGTCAGTGATGCCATCCAACCATCTCGTCCTCTGTTGTCCCCTTCTCCTCCTGCCTTTCAATCTTCCCCAGCATCAGGGTCTTTTCCAGTGAATCAATTCTTTGCATCAGATGGCCAAAGTATTGGAGTTTCAGCTTCAGCATCAGTCCTTCCAATGAGTATTCAGGACTGATATCCTTTAGGATTGACTAGTTTGATCTCCTTGCTGTCTTTGGTTGCTTACAAGTCCTCATATATCATATTTATAAAAATTGAACAATATTTTTCTTTTGATGAACTTCATTTTCAGGTTCGGGTGGGGATAGTTATAGTTGTCACTTGTGAGGGGATTTGCTGTAATCTGGAGAGGCTATATGGCCTGAATGGAAATACAGTAGCCTCAGCATAGAACCTAGTCCTGGTCTTGTCACTCAGCATTGGAGCAGTCTTGAGGAAGCCCCTTTACTACTCAAGTCTGTAGCATGGGTGAGGAGATAGTATTTATGTCTAAATGTCTTTGATTCTTTCTTTAATTATGGAGGGTGTCCTGAAGTGATTGCCTTGGAAAGGGAAGATTATCACTATGAAGAGAAATTATGGTAGCTGAAAACTATATGCCAGTCAAATATCTTTGTATGACCACTGCCTTTGTTTTATAAATTCCCTTAGAGTAGGATATGAGGGGAGAAATCTTGCTGTTTGTTCATTCATCCTTTTAACACTTGCTCATCACCTTTTATATGTCAGCCACTGGTCTGGGTGTTTTAGATCCAGGGATGAGTAACACACACCCCGACTTCCAAGGAACTCAACAAGCAAGGGAAAGACAGACAAAAATTAACAGAGATCGATAAAACCATTGACAAATATAATGAATGATGAGGATATTAATAGGTTTTAAAGGAGAAACAGATTACCTGGTAAGGTGGAGGTGAGGGTGAGAAGAGTAGGCTTCCTGACGTAGGTAATATATGAACTGAAGTTGATGAAGTCAGCTGGGATTAACTGAAGGAAAAAGAGACAGAATAGCATAAGCAGTCATGGAAGTAAAAACAATATGGCATGTGGAGAACTATGAGCAGTGTGTGAGGATCACTTGCTTGTTTTGCTTGTTTTCACTTCAAATCATAGATTATGGGATTATCAGATCAGATCAGATCAGATCAGTAGCTCAGTCCTGTCCAACTCTTTGCGACCCCATGAATCACAGCACACCAGTCCTCCCTGTCCATCACCAACTCCCGGAATTCACCCAGACCCACGTCCATCGAGTCAGTGATGCCATCCAGCCATCTCATCCTCTGTTATCCCCTTCTCCTCCTGCCCCCAATCCCTCCCAGCATCAGAGTCTTTTCCAATGAGTCAACTCTTCGCATGAGGTGGCCAAAGTACTGGAGTTTCAGCTTTAGCATCATTCCTTCCAAAGAAATCCCAGGGCTGATCGCCTTTAGAATGGACTGGTTGGATCTCCTTGCAGTCCAAGGGACTCTCAAGAGTCTTCTCCAACACCATAGTTCAAAAGCATCAATTCTTCGGCGCTCAGCCTTCTTCACAGTCCAACTCTCACATCCATACATGACCACAGGAAAAACCATAGCCTTGACTAGACGAACCTTTGTTGGCAAAATAATGCCTCTGCTTTTGAATATGCTATCTAGGTTGGTCATAACTTTCCTTCCAAGGAGTAAGCGTCTTTTAATTTCATGGCTGCAGTCACCATCTGTAGTGATTTTGGAGCCCATAAAAATAAAGTCTGACACTGTTTCCACTGTTTCCCCATCTATTTCCCATGAAGTGGTGGGTATATACAATAATATAATTTACACTGCTTATGTTAAGTAGAGAGAACACATAATTTTGTAACCCTAAAAGTGATAGATGCTCTAAGATTTCAAGACAAAAGCACAGATCAAGGCTCAGCTTTCCAGAAGCTGCAGTGACAGGGACGACTTTTATCTCTTAGGGTATAAGATACTGTTACATCTCTTAACTAATTTCACATTGTAGCTAATTGATAGCTCTAATGCAATTTAAAATAAAAACAAAACAAAACAAAACATCCTACTTGTTACTCTGATGTCCTCAGTATAAAGATAAATGAAACGCTGAAGTATTCTGCATATATACATTTGTGCATGAAAATTTTAGCAGATCTGCCCACTTATTTATTAATGTATGACAACCCACTCCAGTATTCTTGCCTGGCAAATCCCATGGACAGAGGAGCCTGGTAGGGTGCAGTCCATAGGGTCGCTAGGAGTTGAACACGACTGAACAACTTCACTTTCACTTTTCACTTTCATGCATTGGAGAAGGAAATGGCAACCCACTCCAGTGTTCTTGCCTGGAGAATCCCAGGGACGAGGGAGCCTGGTGGACTGCCGTCGATGGGGTCGCACAGAGTCCGACACGACTGAAACGACTTAGCAGCAGCAGCAGCCCACTTATTTGTTAATGTTAAAGATAAAGCTTAGAAATTGCTACAAAGGTGCTGTTCCTCCCTCTACCCCTCCTGACTATAAAGCCATTGAATCAGTTGTTAATGTGACTATGATAACACATTTCTCTTTCAATCTCTTGGTTCCATAAGATGCTGGAACTTTTTTCTTTCCTTTCTCTGTCTCTAATTGTCTCAACTGGGAGTTAAGGTCTTGCTAACATAGGTGCCTAATAAATGAATATGATGAACATGATATGAATATGATACATTTAACAATAAAATAATAATTCATAATGTGTTAACTTAAAGCCATAAATATATTGGGTGATCACACAACAATAAAACCACTATGATTATACTGACAAGCAATCAAACTGGCTTTTTTATGCTGAACTGAGACTACCTCTGTGACAGAAATAACCAAAAACCAGGCCAGTAAAATAAGTTTCTTGTTTCTTGTATTAAATGCAATTTCAAAAAGTAGGCTTCTTTGCATTTCTTTCTGTTCAGGAAAGTAGGGTGGAGGAAGAGAGAAGAAAACCTTGAAAAAAAAAAAAAACTTTTTCTTAAGATATTTTAAAATCATCTTTCACAATAAGAAAAAAATATAGTCCTGGAACCAATATTTGGCTCTCTTCAAAAGAATAGACATTTTCCAATGGTTGCTTGTATATTTTCCCTAAATAGATGCTCAACTGTGAAAAATAAGCAGGGTGCCTGGAGATAGCTAATAACATTTAGGTACTTGAAATTCTACATTGGTCAAGTAGCACTACATACATATTTGAAAAGCTGAGTTTCTGCTTTTTTCAAAAGGGAAGACAACTCCTCAAGATAACTTAGGGTGTTAGTGGCAAGTTAGGCACAACACTTTGCAATATCCATGCTCTTGTGAATGGTTTCCTGTCCTTCATTTCCTCAGAGCTTTCTTTAGGATCTAGATGAATCCATCATCTCAAATGCATTTAAATCATTAGCAGTTTTAAAGGAACAGCTATGAAAGAGCACAAATTCGATTCAATATTTGCAAAACACGTGCTTATTAAAGGCTATTTTGGGTGTAAATGTTTTCATAAATTTTAGGAAATTTCATAAACATTGTCAAGTTTGATAATCAAGTTTATTTTAAAATTAATTTGGACCCATTCTGTTTTAAGCAACTGGAATCATTTGCCCGCTGTTAATGTCATTTACCAGATCTCAGGTGGGTAGGCTACAACCCTACCAAGTCTCCAAGAGAGGTAGAAATGGAATCTCGATTTTCACAGAATTTCATCCATGCAGTGCTGAGGCAGTTTACTGAGTGTGTATAGCTGTTTACATTACATATTTTTTGTTGTTGTTATTTTATGTAGAAATGAATTACACTGAAAACCAAGTTAAACAGAAATGAACCTCTTAGGTAAATCTCCTCTTCTGGAATCTCCCATTTCCTACCATTCTGTTCATCCATAATGCTTCTGGACTGGAAACCTTTAGTCCTCATAGTTCCCCAACTGGCCAACTCCAACCCTAATTAGTCACAAGTCTGATTTTGTTCTAATTCTCTTGTACACTGAACTAGCTCAGGGCCTTTCAATCTTGGATCACAACTGGCAGAAATGTTGACTACTCTGCTTTTCTTTTGACTGGCTTAAGGCTCTCCATGCACACTGCCAAAGGTGAGGATCAAGGGAAGGTCTACTGTGTAAATCAATCTTGAGTGTCTTGAAAATAGTGGAAAGACCTTTCAGTCAAAGAGAATAGTACTATAAAGGCTTGAAACACAAAGGAGTTTCAAAAACTGACAGCACATTTGGGTTGACTTGAGAGTAGATATAGGGATGGATGGAGCAAACCAGAAATTAGACAACTATCATCTTATAAAGTATTGGCTTTGCCATACTAAGAATTGTGCTTAAAACATAGTAGATACTCAGCAATCATTCATAAAGTGAATAAATAAATGAATCACTTTATCCAATACTAGTATATTAAATCTTTCTGTTTAAACATTTCATATTTAATAATGACTAGTTTGCACTTGACTCATTGAATGAAGACAATGTATTCACACTATTTTCAACACATCGTGTGTGGCTGATCCTTAATCTGTTATAATAATTAGAAACATTCCTTCTCTTATGAGTGCTGTTAAATGTTCTTGAACTTAACATATATAGATATTCACATATATTTGTGTTTTTCTTTTTTTCTTATTCTAGGGTCAGATATCGTTCAATGGTTAATAAAGAACTTAACCATAGAAGATCCAGGTAAATAAATCATTTTCCCATAGAATTATTTTCTTTGTGGTTTTAAGAAATATGTTTCCTCAGGGCTAACATGACAAACAAACTTGGCAAGCAAATCTGAAAAATTATAATTATATTTAACTATATTTTTCACATATATACAGATTTTATGCTGATCAATGTATATTTAACTAAAAACTATAGTATATTTAACTGTATTTAATTCAGTTTACTATAATTTTTTCAATATGTAATATCCTATTTTATAATATTTAACTCAAGTGATTGGTGACTGTTAGAATGGATGAGCATTATACATGTCCAAAATAATTATACATATAATTTATAGAAAGTGATTATGAAATAATGAGATTTCTCTTATGAAAACACACAGAACTAAATCTCGTTAATTTTCCCTTAACTATGTTTTTTTGTGTGAGGTTTGAAAACAATTTTATTTTTAATTCCAACTTCTTTTTATCATGCCTATATTTTGTTTTTAATGGTCTTATTGCAGTCATGGACTCATTCATTGTGATAGACATTTAGTGTATTCTGCAACACAAAACCAATATGCAGAGTTTGAAAACAGTTTCTAGGAGCACACTTTTTCATTGCCTAGAAAGTGAAAGTGAAGTCACTCAGTAGTGTCTGACCCTCAGCGACCCTATGGACTGCAGCCTACCAGGCTCCTCCGTCTATGGGATTTTCCAGGCAAGAGTACTGGAGTGGGGTGCCATTGCCTTCCTAATTATGAGGAATTTAATGAATTTTAAAAAGCGTCATGTAAGAAGAGCCTTCATGTGTCGCAAATTTTTCACATCCTTGAAATTAAAATGAGATGTATTTTGTTTAGAGAAAATACATTGAACTTACTAAGGCCCCGTGGTGTTTTTCTGTTTTACTGCCGGTTGCATGAGAATAATTCAGCTGTTCTCCTACCATTCTGAAGTATGGTATTCTTTGAGTTCTCTAAGGTCCTTTCTGCATGGGCACACCATTTATTCTTTACAGTATAAGCCTTCTGGTTTTTCAGGTCTCTATTGGGAAACAAGAAACAGGTAGTCTGTGCTCTTAGATAAAAGTAGTAACCTTTTGTTTGTTTTTTCCCCCATTGTTTGAAATAGTATTCTATCATATCGATTAACTTTTGCTGTGTAACAAACTACCCTAAAACTTAGTGGCTTAGAATAAACAGCTCTGTGGATTGGCTGGTCACGTCTTCTGGCCAGTTTCCTTGGGTGATTCCTGCTGGACTTTCTTATGAACTGTAGCCAGCTGGTGGGTGGATGATCTAGGATTTCTGACATATTTGGTACTCAGTAGGCTGTCAGCCAGGTGCATCTCATTCTCTCATCCTCCAGCCTGCTAGCAGTGGCTTTTTACCAGGGTGTTTTCAGGGTTCCAAGGGCAACACAGGCTTCTGCTTGTGTCGCATTTTCTCTTGTTTCATTTGCCAAGGCAAGCACCGTGGCTAGGAACAGAGCCAGTGTAGGAAGGTACTATCCAAAAACATGGATGCAGAAGGGTGCAAGCCAATTGGGACACTTACTAAAAAATCTTCCACATTTATATTCCTTCTGCCTTTCAGATCTGCCCTCCTATGATATGTCCTACTAGCTTTTGGTTTGGAGTTGCAAAATCCACCCTCCAGCACCTGTTCATCTTTTCTTAGTAAATATGCTTTGTATCCAATATCAGATCATACTAATTGAATGAATTTATCAAAAGATAAAGCTTCAGTGAATTTTCCATCCTTCACGAAATAATTGACAAACCATCAATAACTCCTTGATATCACCCTGCTCATCTGTGATCCTTGCTGCCTCTCACTGGAAGGGTCACTGTTACCAAACTCTTGAATGATACTGATCAAGGTGAGTAATACCTCAGACTAATGAGTAGTGAAGATTTGACTTGAGTCTCACTATGACCTCTGGAAATCAAAGACCATTAAACGTGTAAATGTTCCCTAAGTGGCACCCTAACCACTCTACTTTTCTCTTATCAGCCCATGCTTCTTGAGAACCCAGTATTCCTTGAGAGGCATCCTGGAATTGAAGATGGGTCATGGGCTCTGCTGACATGCTTGAGCTTGAATCTCTATATATACTTACTCTCTATGGGGCATTGGGCAAGTTACTTAATTTCTCTGTTTTTACTTTTTTTCTTCTTCTCAGTAAGATGATTTTAGTACAGTGTTTTGTGAAGCTCAAATGAGTTAACATGCACGTGTGCCAAAATCCTAATTTTACTTTTAAATAGGCCAGATTCTTTTAAAACCCTGAACATTTGCAGGCACATTTAACTAAATTGAATTCTCTAAAAATGTATGCAATTTTTATATTAGCCTTCAAAAACACAACCTGTTGCATGAAACCTTTTATTTATCATTCAGCTCCCATTGGCTTTCCTTTACCATGAATATTTTCTAAGCATATTTACATTTGTTAGCTTAATTTTATTATCTTTTATATTTTATTTTACATGTTGGTCTTATTGCTTCAGTCAAATCTCAGTAACATAATGGCGGAGAACATACATCCTGTCCAGTCATTGACTGAAGTGCCAAGATTAATCAGTTCTCAGTTATCACTTGATTTTGTTTTAACTTATGGAATCCACGGAAGTGATATCAAATTTATGATAACTACTGATTTAGTTTGTGATCTCCTAAGTGGATGAGGAGAATTGAGGAGGAAGAAATTTCAAATAAACTTTTCTTCATCTAAACCAAACCCAAAGTAAAAGAAATGGTTTAAAATGCACACAGAAGAATAAGATTAAGGATAAATGTAGATTTATCCAGGATAAAAACTTAATTTTGAACAGTTGCAATTTTTTTCTTTAGAAGTATCATCTATGTAAAAAAAAAACCTGAAAATTGAGATTTGTACAAAATTGAGATTCACCTGGATATTTTATCAAAATTGAATCAATCTATTGTATTCAGCATTACAGAGTCTGTCATCTGCCCCTAAGTCCTGCCACAGGTCCTCTAGAGAGAGTGCTCTCTGGCAATGCTAGTTTTTACTAGCTAGCAGCATGCATCTGTAACTGACTGGCAGCCCCAAAGTTTTGTAACCTCCCTCAAGTTTACCTGATTGTCTGATTTTTTATATTTTACTTATAGTTGCCAACTGTTAAGGAATATACTAAAAGCATCTGGGAATGTGATTAGAATTGCAGTTTTTTTTGCTTGTAAAACTAGAATAAGCACAATGATAGCCTCGTTCAGTGTACTTTTAACTAGGTGATTAAATCCCCTTAGGAACATTTTCTGTCTCAGCAGAGCTCGATACTTCTATCATTTCCACTGGAAAAACTGGAAATATGGATTACTCCAGATCAAAGTGCCCTGTGACATTGTCTAAATTCTTTTAGGAGCTGATTGACCTGATTGCTGTCTTCTTCTTTTTAGGTCTTCACTTTATTTTTTTTAAATCTTTTTGCATACACATATTCCTGAATATTTTTATTTTGGAGAAGAAATGGGGCATGTACCACTTTTTAAAAAAGGAAAGGAAGGAAAATAGAAAGTAGAAAGGAAAGACAGAAAAAATTAGAAAGAGGAAAAGAAAAGTAAAAAGAATTAGTAAAGCTGATAAGGCTAGAGCATAAGATATCATTGAAAGTATCCCTATCATCAAAGTAGACTACTCAGAAAATGAAGGGAAGTGTAAGTAATTATATCTTATCCAGTGGAAACTGTAGACAGTTGTATAAGAACTATCTAAAAAGTCAAGCCCCTTTGTTTTTTATTAAATATAACAGTATTTTTTATCTCCTAGCTGGAGAATAAGTTATTTTCCCCTTTGTATTTGAGTTGAGGGCATTGCTACTTGCTTTATTTCTATATCATAATAGTGAAGCTTTTCCTTTTATTACCACTAAGAATGATCAGAAATGATAGCTACAATAGTACAGAAAACATGAGAAGTGCTGATAGAAGCTTTGTAACGTAAATATGGTCTTACTATGGCATGAATATACTGGTCTGTTCAGCTATCATTTGATCACAAACCATGCATAAAGATTGCTGCTCTCACAGTAAAAAAAAAAAAAAAAAAAAAAACCCTTTTAAAAATAATGTCTGAGAAATTCAATGTAACAAATAATATGATTTTTAAATTTTGAAAATTACCCTGTAAGTGAGGAATTCTTTCATCTAATAAAACTAAAATGCTTTTAAAAATTTTGCAGTTATATTAAAATTTAAGTGATTGCACCTTTTGAATTATCCAGAATTCCTCCTTCCTAATACCTGGGCACTGAGGCCCATTTGAATACATACCGTAGAATTCTGATTAACTCCATTTCACCTGAGGCACACACTCAGAATATGGTTTGTGTTATTTTTATATAAATAACTGCTCATATGATTTAATCTAAATTTTTGGAAAGAGAACTTCTAGGTGTCACTAACACTTTGATGCTATTGAATGGCCCAAAGAGAGTGTCAGTTTTCTGACTCTGGGGAATTACTTGTCTATTTCAGCAAACCTGAAGTTCGATTCTTCCTTTGCTGAGGTTCATCCTTGAAAACATATGTGGTTTCTGTAATTGGGAGCTTCTGTAAGCAGTGATAAACATACAACTTCTTTAATCTGTTTCTGGCTGTTTGACCAGTGAAGCTTTCAGTTCAGTTCAGTTCAGTCACTCGGTTGTGTCCAACTCTTTGCGACCCCATGAAGTGTAGCATGCCAGGTCATTTCCATCACCAACTCCCGTAGTTTACTCAAACTCATGTCCATTGAGTCGGTGATGCCATCTAACCATCTCATCCTCTTTCATCCCCTTCTCCTCTTGCCTTCAATCTTTCCCAGCATCAGGGTCTTTTCAAATGAGTCAGTTCTTCACGTCAAGTGGCCAAAGTGTGGGGAGTTTCAGCTTTAGCATCAGTCCTTCCAAAGAATATTCAGGACTGATTTCCTTTAGGATCAACTGGTTGGATCTCTTTGCAGTCCAAGGGACTCTCAAGAGTCTTCTCCAACACCACAGTTCAAAAGCATCAATTCTTCAGCACTTAGATTTCTTTATATTCCAACTCTCACATCCATACATGACCCCTGGAAAAACCATAGCCTTGACTAGATGGACCTTTGGTTAGCACAGTAATGTCTCTCCTTTTTAATATGCTGCCTAGGATGGTCTGCCGTCTGTGGGGTCGCACGGAGTCGGACACGATTGAAGCGACTTAGCAGCAGCAGCAGCAAGATGGTCATAACTTTTCTTGCAAGGAGCAAGCGTCTTTCAGTTTCATGACTGCCGTCACCATCTAGAGCGATTTTGGAGCCCCCTAAAATAAAGTCTGACACTGTTTCCACTGTTTCCCCATCTATTTCCCATGAAGTGATGGGACCGGATGCCATGATCTTCGTTTTCTGAATGTTGAGCTTTAAGCCAACTTTTTCACTCTCCTCTTTCACTTTCATCAAGAGGCTTTTTAGTTCCTCTTCCCTTTCTGCCATAAGGGTGGTGTCATCTGCATATCTGAGGTTATTGATATTTCTCCCGGCAATCTTGATTCCAGCTTGTGTTTCTTCCAGCCCAGCGTTTCTCATGATGTACTCTGCATATAAGTTAAATAAGCAGGGTGGCAATATACAGCCTTGACATACTCCTTTTCCTATTTGGAGCCAATCTGTTGTTCCACGTCCAGTTCTAACTGTTGCTTCCTGACCTGCATACATATTTCTCAGGAAGCAGGTCAGATGGTCTGGTATTCCCATCTCTTGAAGAATTTTCCACAGTTTATTGTGATCCACACAGTCAAAGGCTTTGGCATAGTTAATAAAGCAAAAATAGATGTTTTTCTGGAACTGTCTTGCTTTTTCGATGATTTGATGGATGTTAGCAATTTCATATCTTGTTCCTCTGCCTTTTCTAAATCCAGCTTGAACATCTGGAATTTCACGGTTCACGTACTGTTGAAGCCTGCCTTGGAGAATTTTGAGCATTACTTTACTAGTGTGTGAGATAAGTGCAATTGTACGGTACTTTGAGCATTCTTTGGCATTGCCTTTCTTTGCAACTGGAATGATAACTAATCTTTTTCCAGTCTTGTTGTCACTGCTGAGTTTTCCAGATTTGCTGTCATATCGCATGCAGCACTTTCACAGCATCATCTTGTAGGATTTGAAATAGCTCAACTGGAATTTTATCATCTCCACTAACTTTTTTTGTAGTGATGCTTCTTAAGGCCCACTTGACTTTGCATTCCAGGATGTCTGGCTCTAGGTGAGTGATCACATCATCGTGATTATCTGGATCATGAAGATCTTTTTTGTATAGTTCTTCTGTGTATTCTTGCCACCTCTTCTTAATATCTCCTGCTTCTGTTAGGTCCATACCATTTCTGTCCTGTATTGAGCCCATCTTTGTGTGAAATGTTCCCTTGGTATCTCTAATTTTCTATCTTCTAAGACTAGAAGAGATCTCTAGTCTTTCCCATTCTTTTGTTTTCTTCTATTTCTTTGCACTGATCTCTGAGGAAGGTTTTCTTATCTCTCCTTGCTATTCTTTGGAATTTTCCATTCAAATGGGTATATCATTCCTTTTCTCCTTTGCCTTTCACTTCTCTTCTTTTCACAGCTATTTTTAAGGCCTCCTTAGACAACCATTTTGCTTTTTTGCATTTCTTTTTCTTGGTGATGGTCTTGATCCCTGTCTCCTGTATGGTGTCATGAACCTCCATCCATAGTTCTTCAGGCACTCTGTCTATTAGAGCTAATCCCTTGAATCCATTTCTCACTTCCATTGTATAATCATAAGGGATTTGATTTAGGTCATACCTGAATAGACTAGTGGTTTTCCCTACTTTATTCAATATCAGTCTGAATTTGGCAATATGGGGTTCATAATCTGAGCCACAGTCAGCTCCTGGTCTTGTTTTTGCTGACTATATAGAGCTTCTCCATCTTTGGCTGCAGATAATATAATCAATCTGATTTTGGTATTGACCATCTGGTGATGTCCACATGTAGAGTCTTCTCTAGTGTTGTTGGAAGAAGGCGTTTGCTATGACTCTTCATTAAATGATCTGCCAGTTTTTCCTTAGGTATTTCCTCAAGTATACCTTCTGCTCTGCTTGGTGGGTAGTTCAATATATCTTTTGGGAGGATAGATGTCAGATGTCACATGTAGTACTTTAGTTGTATACATTTTTCTTAAAATATTCTGAACTATTAAAAAGCAATATAAATCTACCATAAATACTTTAAGAAATGTGAACAAATATAAAGAGGAGAATAAAAAGTTCTCATAAAAAGCAGTCAGGTAATCACCACTAAAATTCTGGCACATTTTTTTTTTTTCAGTCTTTTCTGATGGCCTAAGTTATTTCTGACTTTTTTTAGCTGGAATTTGTCTTACTCAGTGTCTTTCCCTCCCTATGTATGGGAGTTTTCCTGGGCCACTCAGGAGCCAGTATCTCATGTCCCCTTTGCCCTCATCAGTTTGTGAGGCCCACATCCTTGCCACAGCTTCAGTTGTCCTTATAAGGTTGCTGTGTCCCAGCATGATGACCCCCTGCCACCACAGTTTGATCCCAGCTAAGGGCACCATTCCTGCCTAGAAGCTATGAAGTCTGTACTTCTTCCCAACTTCCACTTTCGTCTCTCAGACTAACTTTTCACAAGATTTGTTTGAGTCTCATGGAGAGTAGTAGGGAAATACATCAACAAGTGTAGCTATCACCCCTTCATAGTCAAAATTTGTCTCTGGGTCCTTTAGAAGCTGACTCCCTCTTGCCCTGCTCATGTCTAGTGACAGTGGCCAACATCCCCAACACTGACAATCTTCCAGGTATATTCAGGTCCAGTATCTGGGCTTTTTCACTCATAGTCAGTGAGAAAAGGATAGAATTTGCCTTCATTCTACTCTTAGCCACAGTTTCTAAACTCTCATTGCTGACTCTAGGATTGAGGTTTCCCAAGGACATCTGAGGACTGACCTTTGCTAAGGATAATTTTAGGATTGACCTCTTTCAAGAGCATGTTGACATAACACCACCCCTGTGCACAGAGGCCTGGGATGCCCTTCCGTTGTCACATGATGGTCTAATTTCAGGACATTTCCCAAAGTCTGAGGCAAATTTTCACTAGACTGTGAACTTTGTAAGTAGAAGGACTTTGTTTTGTTCTTTGCTCCATATCTGGCATCTTTACTGTGAGTCTCATACATATTGGAGGTTTAAACATTATTTAATTTTAAGCATTTTTAACAAAGAGAACATTAATATAAAAATAGACTTTTTATTTTAATATTTCACTTATCATTGTATAGAGGGCATTTTCATATATATTGTTCAAGCTCTAGTAGAGGTTTATCTCAAAGTATAAGCCCTAGATTCCAGTTACCCTACATGACATGAAGGGTTCAATTGTAGGACATAAAATGAAATATCCTGGGCTTATCAATTCATAGATTTCATGTCATATATTTTTGTCTGAGTAAAGGCAAGAATAAATGTTATCCAACCGTAAGAAAGTATTCTAAATGTTCTGAGGCAGCCTAAGGAAGTTGTTTTTATTGCATGGAAGTATGAGTTTTATGGGCAAGTGGTAGCTCCTGTTAGAAATAAAACATGGTTTATTGGTTGAAATATTGTAGCACTCTGGAAAAACCCAAAGTAAAGGCATAGTAAGGACATAATGAGAGTCTCAAAAAATCATAAAAAAGGCAACATAGTTTGGAAGTTTACCTTTAGGCCTCAAATAATATTGTATTAAGTGAAATAGCTGTTTTAGTAGTGATTTGATTATTTTTCTGAGAACTTTTCAAAAATATATAAGGCCATTAGAAAGTATCCTGAAATCTTTCAGGAATTCTTTTTTTTAACATGATTCAAGTCTGACCACTTGCATCCAGCTTAGAAAAGTAGCAGTCAAAGACATTTCTTTTTCCTACAGTTCAGGAGAGAGAGTGAATCATCCTGTCTGGAATGACACATTTATACCAGCAGGTATTGTAAGATAAAATGATATTGCAGGTTGGAACACACGACTACTGAACTACTTACTCTTCTGGGACCTTTCTGCTCAACTGGCATGTAGAGAACAAGCTATAAAGGAAGGAGAACCTTGTCCCTGTATAATAGGCAAATTCCCATTGCCTCACTTTTTTACAAACATGCACTCTTAGATTTATTAATGTCTTCTAGTTCCCAACTAGAAGATGTCCTTTTCATCATAGGGAACTGGAATGCAAAAGTAGGAAGTCAGGAGATACCTGGAGTAACAGGCAAGTTGACCTTGGAGTACAAAATGAAGCAAGACAAAGGGTAACAGAGTTTTGCTAAGAGAATGTGCTGGTTATAGCAAACATCCTTTTCCAACAACGCAAGAGACAACTCTGCACATGGACATCACCAGATGGTCAATACAAATCAGATTGATTATATTCTTTGCAGCCAAAGATGGAGAAGCTCTGTACAGTCAGCAAAAACAAGAATGGGAGCTGACTGTAGCTCAGATCATGAACTCCTTGTTGCCAAATTCAGACTTAAATTGAATAAAGTAGGGAAAACTACTAGACTATTCAGGTATGACCTAAGTCAGATCCCTTCGGTTATACAGTGGAAGTGACAAATAGATTGAAGGGACTAGATCTGATAGGCAGAGTGCCTGAAGAACTATGGGCAGAGCTACGTAACATTGTGCAGGAGGTGGTATCAAAACCATCACCAAGAAAAAGAAAGGCAAAAAGGTTGTCTGAGGAGGCCTTACAAACAGCTGTGAAAAGAAGAGAAGTAGAAAGGCAAAGGAGAAAAGGAAGGATATACTCATCAGAATGCAGAATTACAGAGAATAGCACGGAGAGATAAGAAAGCTTTTTAAAGTAAGCAATGCAAAGAAATAGAGGAAAACAATAGAATGGGAAAGATGAGATCTCTTCAAGAAATTTAGCGATATCAAGGGAACATTTCATGCAAAGATGAGCACAATAGAAGAATTATACAAAACAGATCTTAATTACCCAGATAACCACAACCATGTGATCACTTACCAAGAGCCAAGTCAACTGAGCCTTAGGAAGCTTCACTACGAACAAAGCTAATGGAGGTGATGGAATTCCAGCTGAACTATTTCAGATCCTACACGATGTTGCTGATAATGTCCTGCACTCAATATGCCAGCAAATTTGGAAAACTCAGCAGTCACCACAGGACTGGAAAAGGTCAGTTTTCATTCCAGTTGCAAAGAAGGGCAATGACAGAGAATGTTCAAACTACCACACAGTTGCACTCATCTCACACTTTAGCAAATGCTTAAAATCCTTCATGCGAGGCTTCAACAGTACATGAACCATGAACTTCCAGATGTTCCAGCTGAATTTAGAAAAGGCAGAAGAATCAGAGAGCAAATTACCAGCATCTGTTAGATCATAGGAAAAGCTAGAGATTTTCAGAAAAGCCTCTGCTTCTGCTTCACTGACTACACTAAAGCCTTTGACTCTGTAGATCACAACAAACTGTAGAAAATCTTACAGAGATGGGAATAACAGACCACTTTACCTGCCTCCTCTGAAATGTGTATGCAGGTCAAGAAGCAACAGTTAGAACCAGACATGGAACAATGGACTGGTTCCAAATTGGGAAAGGAGTATGTCAAGGCACCCTGCTTATTTAACTTATATGCAGAGTATATCATGTGAAATGATGGACTGGATAAAGCACAAGCTGGAATTAAGATTGCTGGGAGAAATATCGATAACCTCAGATATGCAGATGACACCACCCTTATGGGAGAAAGCAAAGAGAAACCAAAGAGCCTCTTGGTGAAGGTGAAAGAGTAGAGTGAAAAGTCTGGCTTAAAACTCAACATTCATAAAACAAAGATCATGGCATCCGGTCCCATCACTTCATGGCAAATATTTCAGGAAACAATGGAAAGAGTGACATACTTTATTTTTTGGGGCTCCAGAATCACTGTGGATGGTGAAATTAAAAGAATATATTAAGAATAGAAGGAACAAAATAGAAAGCCCAGAGATAAATCCACGCACATATGGACACCTTATCTTTGACAAAGGAGGAAAGAATATACAATGGATTAAAGACAATCTCTTTAACAAGTGGTGCTGGGAAATCTGGTCAACCACTTGTAAAAGAATGAAACTAGAACACTTTCTAACACCATATACAAAAATAAACTCAAAATGGATTAAAGATCTCAACGTAAGACCAGAAACTATAAAACTCCTAGAGGAGAACATAGGCAAAACACTCTCTGACATACATCACAGCAGGATCCTCTATGACCCACCTCCCAGAATATTGGAAATAAAAGCAAAAATAAACAAATGGGACCTAATTAACCTTAAAAGCTTCTGCACATCAAAGGAAACTATGAGCAAGGTGAAAAGACAGCCTTCAGAATGGGAGAAAATAATAGCAAATGAAGCAACCGACAAACAACTAATCTCAAAAATATACAAGCAACTCCTACAGCTCAACTCCAGAAAAATAGATGACCCAATCAAAAAATGGGCCAAAGATCTAAATAGACATTTCTCCAAAGAAGACATACAGATGGCTAACAAACACATGAAAAGATGCTCAACATCACTCATTATCAGAGAAATGCAAATCAAAATCACTATGAGGTACCATTTCACACCAGTCAGAATGGCTGCGATCCAAAAGTCTACAAATAATAAATGCTGGAGAGGGTGTGGAGAAAAGGGAACCCTCTTACACTGTTGGTGGGAATGCAAACTAGTACAGCCGCTATGGAGAACAGTGTGGAGATTCCTTAAAAAACTGGAAATAGAACTGCCTTATGATCCAGCAATCCCACTGCTGGGCATACACACTGAGGAAACCAGAAGGGAAAGAGACACGTGTACCCCAATGTTCATCGCAGCACTGTTTATAATAGCCAGGACATGGAAGCAACCTAGATGTCCATCAGCAGATGAATGGATAAGAAAGCAGTGGTACATATACACAATGGAGTATTACTCAGCCATTAAAAAGAATACATTTGAATCAGTTCTAATGAGGTGGATGAAACTGGAGCCTATTATACAGAGTGAAGTAAGCCAGAAGGAAAAACACCAATACAGTATACTAACGCATATATATGGAATTTAGAAAGATGGTAACGATAACCCTGTATACGAGACAGCAAAAGAGACACTGATGTATAGAACAGTCTTATGGACTCTGTGGGAGAGGGAGAGGGTGGGAAGAAATTTTTTTAATTTGGAAAAAAAAAAAAAAGAAGAAGAAGAAAAAAAAGAATAGAAGGCAAGAATACACAGAAGAAATGGGAATACCAGCCCTTTAATGTCACTGCAGCCCTGAAATTAAAAGACGCTTGCTTGTTGGGAAAAAAAAAAAAGCTATGACAAATCTAGACAGCCTATTAAAAAACAGAGACATTACTTTGCCTACAAAGGTCTGTATAGTCATAACTATGGTTTTCCAGTAGTCATGTATGAGCTGGGCAATAAAAAAGACTAAGCACCAAAGAACTGATGCCTTCAAGCTGTGGTGCTGGAGAAGACTCTTGAGGGTCCCTTGAACAGCAAGGAGATCAAATCAGTCCATCCTAAAGGAGATCAGTCCTGGGTGTTCATTGGAAGGACTGATGCTGAAGCTTCAGAACTTTAGCGACCTGATGCCAGGAGCCAACTCATTGGAAAAGATCCTGATGCTGGAAAAGGTTGAAGGCAGGAGAAGGTGATGACAGAGGATGAGGTGGTTGGATGGCATCACTGAATCAATGGACATGAGTTTGAGCAAACTCTGGGAGATAGTGAAGGAAAGGGAAGCCTAGGATGCTGCAGTCCACGGAGTCACAAAAAGTCAGACACGACTGAGTGACTGAACAACAAAGCTCCCAACTGGCCTCCTAAATTTAATAAATACACCTAATTTACTAAAGGGCTTCCCTGGTGGCTCAGCGGTAAAGAACCACCTGCAATGAAGGATAGCACCTCCAACGCAGGAGACGTGGGTTCGATCCCTGGGTTGGAAAGATCCCCTGGAGATGGAAATGCAACCCACTCCAGTAGCCTGGTGGGCTACTCTTCATGGGGTCTCAGCAGTCGGACATGACTTAGAGACTAAACCACCACCCCAAGTTACTAACAGATATGTGATGACAACCTAATAAAGATGCAATATCATAAAAGGGAATAAATTATTGAAAGTAGGAAAGACTTCTTAATCCAGTGCCTTAACTTGCCTTTCATCACATCCCCACTGTCCCACTCAGTCCTTTACAAGAAAAGTTGTTGCAAATAGTTGAGCATAAATGTCTGGAAACTTGGGGCCCCTCCTCAGTGGTGGTGTTGAGAGGAAGGGGATCATAGTAGCTGCTTCTCAGGCCTGTGCTCATTGTCTTTCTGTACCTTCTGCCAATTCTGCCTTTCACTTTGTATGTTCATTTACTGTAGGGAAATCCTAGGGCCATGGCTTGCAGAAGCTGCCACCAGAAGTTAAATAAAGCTGTGCAGTTGGGAACACCTCTGTAACTAATAACTGAAACATCTTAACACATTATCCATCCCGGGCATATCATGTCACAGAAAAAGATGCAAGCAAATTGACAGTGATGTGGACAGTTTAAAAATAAAGAATAGGATAGAAATATAGCTGTGTGCATAGATTATATCATACAAACAATGCAAAACTTTCCCATCTTAAACAGGACCTCTGTAAAATATAACCTGTAATGAAAACAGAAGTGTCGGAGAGAGTTCATTGTGAAGTACAGAAGTTATTAAAGAGTTAGAAAATAAACTTATGAGAACAATAGAATAGGGCTAAAATATTTTACTGGGAGGTGCAAAAGTAAAGAAGACAATTTAATGCATGAATCTTTTCAATTCTGAAGAGTTCTGATGGTGACCAAGCTACATATTCATGCAGAGCACACAGCCAAGCTTTATGCAACACATGAGACAATAAATGTATGAAATAAATAAAATCAGTGGGTTCAGGCAAGGCAAAGGGATATTCTTTTGAAGAACTCTTTAGAAATAGACTTTGTCCCTTTATCTCTGGTAGTCAGAAGGTAAATTGAGTAATATTTTATCTCCAGTTAGAGTAAAATAACCTTTCTGTCTGCCGTAAAGTAAACAAACTAAAAACTCCCTGTGGTATGATGCTGTGATAAAATAATAACAGGATAAACCAGGATTTCAGACAGGACCACTCATACATTTATTAATTCCACGCATGCAAAATGCATCTGTCCAGCAGTGGAAATGCAGTAATGATCAGTGTGTACATATAATTCCCCTCTCACCAGCAAGATAGACATTGGAGAAGTCATTACACCAGCAGCATAGCAATCAGCGTCTTCAGCTCACAAATGCTCTGAATTTCCCCTCAGCGTGTCCTTCCAACAGAGTCTCTGACAGAGTGCTTAATCCTGGCTCACTCTCATTGTGTTCCTGTGTTTGAGATGAACTAGTGCATGTGCTACTGAAAAACCACTCAGTGCCATGGCTGATCAACACTAGGATGTCATGGCTTCAGATCCCAATCATGCCTTCAAGATTTCCTGGCAATCACAGGTTTGAATCATAGAAAATGACTTATCCAGTGGGAGTGATTATTTGTAACCTGCATTTTCCTAAAGTTCCCTGTCGTGTTCATTCTCAGTCATCCTCAGCATCGGACCAGGACTTTTCAGAGAAAATAATAAAGAGTAGCTTTCTCAACTTTCTAACTCTTCCTACCTCATAGAAACATAACCATATGTATACTTGTTGTTACCTCCTCTCCTATCTGAGTTATATTGCCCCAGGGTTCTTCCTGTACCCTTCACATTTCTATTTTCTGTTTTAAACTACCATATATTTATTGGTTTACTCACCACAGTTCTCTCCCGTCATAAACGCCTTGTTGACCCGTGATACACTCTACCTACTCTTCTATCTCTCCTACTTTTACAAATTCATTTTCACTTGCTATCTCTAATTCTTCTCTCTCCAATTTCTCAATTCATGTAATCTTGCTTGTGTCCTTCACTTATAAACTTTTATTCAGTGTGGTGAGTGATATTCTTCTTTTTGCTAAATTCAGTGATCAACTTTCAGTCCTTAATTGACATTCTTGCAGTGTTTATCACACTTTTCTGTATTTCATTAGTCCAGTCTCCAGTTTGTACCATCATTTTCTAGTCCTTCAACTTAGTATCATTCCCAGATTTCTCTGCTTGTGTCAAAAACTCTCAGGGTTTTTGAGACCCAAGCATCTTTTTTCCCCATTTATTGGCTCTATGGAGTCCATATACTTCCTTATTTTATCCACTATTGCTGTGAATACACATATAAAATCCCTTCTGAGCCCCTCATCTATAAATCCAACTGTCTAATAGAAATTTCCACTTGGATTTTTTATCAGGCATCTAATGTATGCAAAAAAATAAAATTTACCTCAACATTTTGTTCCCAAATCTGGGTAGACTTTTCCTCCTAAATATCTCTCAGATTTGCCTACTTATCTCCATCATCTCTGCATCTTTCCTAATCTGTACACAGACACATCTCACTGGGAACTACCATTATCTTCCAATTCATATCCCCTCTTTCCTTGTCCCATACCCATATATTCATTTCAATGCATCTAAGATGATCTTTCCAAAATGCAAAGCTATGTCTGTTCTAAAGTTCAATAGATCCCCCATTGTCCTCAGGATAAAGTCCAAACTTTTAAGATTGAATGTAAAACCCTTTTTGATATAGTCCTGTTTATCATGGCCTTTATTCAGATGCCAACTTTTTATGCCCTCCCCCACTGTACTTTCTAGTCACCAAATTGATGTCTGTTAAGTGACATTATACTCCTAATTACAAGCCTTTGAATATACTGCTTTTTTGATAAAACTTTTAAATTTATTTTTTTTTTATTTTTAATTGGAGGAATAGGCTGCTTTCTTTGCTTGGAACCTCCTACTTCCTTTATATTCTTTTTCATTAGAACTTGTATTATGTATCAATACATAATGAGCTGATTATGTATCAGCTCCTCCAGGAAGGGTTCTTGACCTCCAAAGATTTCACTGGATGTCCATTTAATGTGTTTCCAGAACACACTGCACTTGCCTCATTGGCATTTTTATCACAAAGTATGTTTGCAGGCCCATTTATACACCCAGAATTTATTAAGGATTGGGCTGGCACTTTGTTTAGTACATTTTCCCATGTATGAGCTATATACATTTGGTAGTAAAAGCTATGAAGTTAGAGGAGCTTACCAAAGAAGAAAGAATATAGAAAGAGCAAAGGAAAATGGGAGCCATTGCAAAGACAAATTTCAAAATATCTCCTCACTGTGGTTTGGGAGGAGAAAGGGAAGAAGAGGTCAGGAGTCAGAGGGAAAAACACTAAGGTACATAGAGTATGATGGAAGTCAAACAGGGGGTCCCTGGAAGAAATTGATCAGTAGCTTGTTGAGCAAAAAGGATTGAGGGAGTGGGCATAAACTAGGAATTTTGCACTGGGAAGTCATTGGTGACCCTTTGAGAGAGCAAATTTAGTAAAGCTTTGGATTCAGAGGCAGGGTAAAGGAAGCTAAGGAAGAGGTTGAGAGCAGGAAGTAAGGGACATGTGCACAGTACTCTTTCAGGAAAAGTGACCTCAAAAGGAAGGGGACCAAGGGGTGATAGGGTGGTACTTGGGACAGTAGCAAAACCAAGAACAGATTCTCTCCTTCCCTTCCCTCTTCCTTCCTTCCTTCTTGCCTCCCTCCTTCCCTCCCCTCCTCTTTCCCTCCCTTTCTTCTTTCCTTTGACTCCCTCGCCTTCCTTCTTTCCCTTTCCTTCCTTCCTTCTTTCTCCTCTTCTTGCTTCTTTTTTCTTTAAAATCTTTCAGTATACTTATAGTACTAATGAGAAGAAAACTGAATGAGCATAAAAAACTTGATGACTCAGCAAGAAAGGTTTACTTGACAAAGTCTCTGAAACTGTTGAGTGAGCAAAGCACTCATAGTGAAGAGAATTGGATTAGGAGTACAGAATGAGACAGTCTTGGAAAATAAGATAAATGCCCCATTTATGAAAAGAGAGATTTAGTGCAAGGATAACATTCAGTGTGTGTTTGAAAAATAATAATTAATGGATTTCGAGTCATTGAAATCTATATTTTCAACAAGTTCAATTCAGTTCAGTTCAGTCACTCAGTCATGTCCAACTCTTTGTGACCCCATGAATTGCAGCAAGCCAGGCCTCCCTGTCCATCACCAACTCCCGGAGTTCACTCAGACTCATGTCCATCGAGTCAGTGATGCCATCCAGCCATCTCATCCTCTGTCGTCCCCTTCTCCTCCTGCCCCCAATCCCTCCCGGCTTCAGAGACTTTTCCAATGAGTCAACTCTTCGCATGAGGTGGCCAAAGTACTGGAGTTTCAGCTTTAGCATCAGTCCTTCCAAAGAAATCCCAGAGCTGATCTCCTTCAGAATGGACTGGTTGGATCTTCTTGCAGTCCAAGGGACTCTCAAGAGTCTTCTCCAACACCACAGTTCAAAAGCATCAATTCTTTGGCACTCAGCTTTCTTCACAGTCCAACTCTCACATCCATACATGACCACTGGAAAAACCATAACCTTGACTAGACGGACCTTTCTTGGCAAAGTAATGTCTCTGCTTTTGAATATGCTATCTAGGTTGGTCATAACTTTCCTCCCAAGGAGTAAGCGTCTTTTAATTTCATGGCTGCAGTCACCATCTGCAGTGATTTTGGAGCCCCCAAAAATAAAGTCTGACACTGTTTCCACTGTTTCCCCATCTATTTCCCATGAAGTGATAGGACCAGATGCTATGATCTTCGTTTTCTGAATGTTGAGCTTTAAGCCAACTTTTTCACTCTCCTCTTTCACTTTCATCAAGAGGCTTTTTAGTTCCTCTTCACTTTCTGCCATAAGGGTGGTGTCATCTGCATATCTGAGGTTATTGATATTTCTCCCAGCAATCTTGATTCCAGCTTGTGTTTCTTCCAGTCCGGTGTTTCTCATGATGTACTCTGCATATAAATTAAATCAGCAGGGTGACAATATACAGCCTTGACATACTCCTTTTCCTATTTGGAGCCAGTCTGTTGTTCCATGTCCAGTTCTAACTGTTGCCTCCTGACCTGCATACAAATTTCTCAAGAGGCAGATCAGGTGGTCTGGTATTCCCATCTCTTTCAGAATTTTCCACAATTTATTGTGGTCCACACAGTCAAAGGCTTTGGTATAGTCAGTAAAACAGAAATAGATGGTTTTCTGGAACTGTCTTGCTTTTTTGATGATCAAGCTGGTGTTGGCAATTTGGTCTCTGGTTCCTCTGCCTTTTCTAAAACCAGCTTGAACATCTGGAAGTTCACAGTTCACGTATTGCTGAAGCCTGGCTTGGAGAATTTTGAGCATTACTTTACTAGTGTGTGAGATGAATGCAATTGTGCGGTAGTTGGAGCATTTTTTGGCATTGCCTTTCTTTGGGATTGGAATGAAAACTGACCTTTTCCAGTCCTGTGGCCACTGCTGAGTTTTCCGAATTTGCTGGCATATTGAGTGCAGCACTTTCAGAGCATCATCTTTCAGGATTTGAAATAGCTCAACTGGAATTTCATCACCTCCACTAGCTTTGTTCATAGTGATGCTTTCTAAGGCCCACTTGACTTCACATTCCAGGATGTCTGGCTCTAGGTGAGTGATCACACCATCGTGATTATCTGGGTCATGAAGATCTTTTTTGTGCAGTTCTTCTGTGTATTCTTGCCACCTTTTCTTAATGTCTTCTGCTTCTGTTAGGTCCATACCATTTCTGTCCTTTATCGAGCCCATCTTTGCATGAAATGTTCCCTTGGTATCTCTAATTTTCTTGAAGAGATCTCTAGTCTTTCCCATTCTAATGTTTTCCTCTATTTCTTTGCATTGATTGCTGAGGAATGCTTTCTGAAAAGGCAAAATGATAGGATACCGAAAGAGGAACTCCCCAGGTCAGTAGGTGCCCAATATGCTACTGGAGATCAGTGGAGAAATAACTCCAGAAAGAATGAAGGGATGGAGCCAAAGCAAAAACAATACCCAGTTGTGGATGTGACTGGTGATAGAAGCAAGGTCCGATGCTGTAAAGAGCAATATTGCATAGGGACCTGGAATGTCAGGTCCATGAATCAAGGCAAATTGGAAGTGGTCAAACAAGAGATGGCAAGAGTGAATGTCAACATTCTAGGAATCAGCGAACTAAAATGGACTGGAATGTGTGAGTTTAATTCAGATGACCATTATATCTACTACTGAAGGCAGGAATCCCTCAGAAGAAATGGAGTAGCCATCATGGTCAACAAAAGAGTTCGAAATGCAGTGCTTGGATGCAGTCTCAAAAATGACAGAATTATCTCTGTTCGTTTCCAAGGCAAACCATTCAATATCACAGTAATCCAAGTCTATGCTCCAACCAGTAACGCTGAAGAAGCTGAAGTTGAACGGTTCTATGAATACCTACAAGACCTCTTAGAACTAACAGCCAAAAAAGGTGTCCTTTTCATTAAAGGGGACTGGAATGCAAAAGTAGGAAGTCAAAAAACACCTGGAGTAACAGGCAAATTTGGCCTTGGAATACGGAATGAAGCAGGGCAAAGACTAATAGAGTTTTGCCAAGAAAATGCACTGGTCATAGCAAACACCCTCTTCCAACAACACAAGAGAAGACTCTATACATGCATATCACCAGATGGTCAACACCAAAATCAGATTGATTATGTTCTTTGCAGCCAAAGATGGAGAAGCTCTATACAGTCAACAAAAACAAGACCAGGAGCTGACTGTGGCTCAGATCATGAATTCCTTATTGCCAAATTCAGACTGAAATTGAAGAAAGTAGGGAAAACAACTAGACCATTCAGGTATGACCTAAATCAAATCCCTTATGATTATACAGTGGAAGTGAGAAATAGATTTAAGGGACCAGATCTGATAGAGTGCCTGATGAACTATGGACTGAGGTTCGTGACAGGAGACAGGGATCAAGACCATCCCCATGGAAAAGAAATGCGAAAAAGCAAAATGGCTGTCTTGGGAGGCCTTACAAATAGCTGTGAAAAGAAGAGAAGCGAAAAGCAAAGGCAAAAAGGCAAGATATAAACATCTGAATGCAGAGTATTTTCAGCAAAGTATCAGGTAAATACAAGCACAGATTCAGAGAAACAACCTTGATATCTGAGCTTGAGTAAAGTGCAAAGTTTTGAACAATGTATTAATCAGTTAAAGATAGAATGTGAAATATCAAAATTAGGATGGATAAAGACTTCAAACTCTTAAAGTTTCAGAACTCTTAAAATGTTTTAATGCCCTTGAAAATGTTCCTCCTCCTATAAATTGTTATCTTCAGAAAGATGCAAATTTAATACCAAATGCCCTTTGGCCCCCTTTAGGTAGACTTCATTACATACTCTCATTGTAGACAGGGAATGTTACAAATTTAAAATTAGAATATGCCAATAGATAGCATGCTGCTTGTCAAATAAAATTTTCTGGAATCAACCATGTGTTATTCATGGCTTTTTTTCTTTTTTATACCACTTTCAAAATTTCTCTCAGCATTCAAATTCAAATTATAAATGTACTAAAGTATTAATGTAATTAAAATTGATTCTACCATTAAACATATCTTTATTCATAACTGTACTTCATAAGTCATTCCAGAAAGACATTTTGGTAATTAGACTGAAGTTCATTGGAAGTAATTTTTTATGTGAATAAAAGATATTTGCATTTCACCATAGTGAAGTCTCAAGCTGTGTTGTTCTTATAAAGAAAATTTTCACATCCAGTATTTGCTTCAGTTAGTTTCTTCTTAAAATGTGTTTTCATCTGTCAGGAAATACAGCATCACTTCTCATGGGCAAAATTAAGGGACTATGAATAGGTTAGTTTATGTCATCCATGAATGGGTAAGGTCTAAAGCTCCATGAGTTTTGTCTCAGCTACCATTAATCTACTGAGTTTTTTATTGAATTTTTCAAGCTGAGCTCAAGATGTATGGAAGAAATATAAAGGGATCTTTTTAGTCATTTCCTGATCCAAATGTATCGAAGCATGTACTTGAATTTCAAAACATGGATTTGTGGGTTAAAATAATTTTTGCATTCACACTAGGTATTCATTAAAAACAGGGAAGATGACATTTCAAGTTTGTTACCCTCTATACTGTTTTAGAAATTGAACAAATTCTCAGAACTTCTTCTGGAAATGTGTGATTTTTAGATACAAAGTAACAAGTATAAAATTCTTACATATAAATTCTGTATTTTCTTCATATTCTTAGAGCAAGCATTAGATGTGCCGCTTGTCTCAAGACATTGTGACTCTTTTAATTTAGTCCTGCAGAGGTAATATATCACTTCCAAAAATGCAGGCTTTTAATCATATCTGGTATCAAAGCACAGTGGGTATATGAGTATTAAAGAAACACTCAAAAGTGAATATTTTTTTTAGAAACTAAATTTCTTTTCCTTGCTTTATTTTAAATACAAATGATATATTATTCCACTTTACAATTGTGAATTGTTTGGCCAGGGGAGAAAAAAGAGTTTAAGCAGAGTTCCTGTATTTCAGGATGTTAGAGAAATAATAGGAAACATGGAGAAGGCAATGGCACCCCACTCCAGTACTCTTGCCTGGAAAATCCCATGGACGGAGGAGCCTGGAGGGCTGCAGTCCATGGGATCGCTAAGAGTCGGACACGACTGAAGTGACTTAGCATAGCATATAGCATAATACCAGAACAAAATTAGTTACAATAAATGACACCAGGTACTGGGGGCTCATTGGAGGGTGAGCTTGATACCAACAGAATCAGAAAAGCCTTCATGAGGAAGGGCTATATTTGAGTAGATCCAGGGAATTACATAGAATTCTACTTGGTAGCAAGGAGGCCTTTCTGGCAATAATGGCACAGAGGAGAGAATTATCTTCTCCAGATCACTAAGTGATCCAGTTTGACTAGAAGAATGAATGTATGAATGTAGTATAAAGGCAGGGTTTGGCCATAATGAGTTCTGGGGAGCCACTTTCTTATAGGGGAGGGATAAAAGGTGTCCTGTAGGACATCATTAAGGAGTGAATTGGGTGATGGGCAGAAGGTGGAACTTTGAATAGATTTAACTTGGAAAATAGAAAAGTAATGTCCACATTTGTTTGTTTCTACTATGTTCCAGATACAGTTAGATATTTTAGTTCATTATCTTTGATCCTTACAGCAAAACAAGGTTAGAGCTTGTCCTTTGAAAGATACTGTGGAGAATATATTAGAAGGCAACCAGACTAGGAGCCCACTGGGGAGGTGACTCATGCATATTTCATCTTTTTTTCCCTTTTATTCTGCATATGTGAGAACAATTTCAACTCTCCCACATTCTTGATTACCACTCACATTGGTTGCTGTCCACACGCTCTCCCACTTTCGGTTTCCCTTGTTGTTAATGGCTTACATTTGTATGATACATTAGTCAAAACTAATGAGCCAATCAGTTCAGTTCAGTTGCTCAGTCATGTCTGACTCTTTGCAACCCCATGAATTGCAGCACACCAGGCCTCCCTGTCCATCACCAACTCCCATGGAGTTCACCCAAATTCATGTCCATCGAGTCAGTGATGCCATCCAGCCATCTCATCTTCTGTCATCGCCTTCTCCTGCCCCCAGTCCCTCTCAGCATCAGGCTCTTTTCCAATGAGTCAGCTCTTCGCATGAGATGGCCAAAGTATTGGATTTTCAGCCTCAGCATCAATCCTTCCAATGAACACCCAGGACTGATCTCCTTTACGATGGACTTGTTGGACCTCCTTGCAGTCCAAGGTACTCTCAAGAGTCTTCTCCAACACCACAGTTCAAAAGCATCAATTCTTTGGTGCTCAGCTTTCTTCACAGTCCAACTCTCACATCCATACATGACCACTGGAAAAACCATAGCCTTGACTAGACAGACCTTTGTTGGCAAAGTAATGTCTCTGCTTTTGAAATATGCTGTCTAGGTTGGTCATAACTTTCCTTCCAAGGAGTAAGCGTCTTTTAATTTCATGGCTGCAGTCACCATCTGCAGTGATTTTGGAGCCCCCCCAAAATAAAGTCAGCCACTGTTTCCACTGTTTCCCCATCTATTTCCCATGAAGTGGTGGGACCAGATGCCATGATCTTCGTTTTCTGAATGTTGAGTTTTAAGCCAACTTTTTCATTCTCCTCTTTCACCTTCATCAAGAGGCTTTTTAGTTCCTCTTCACTTTCTGCCAGAAGGGTGGTGTCATCTGCATATCTGAGGTTATTGATATTTCTCCCAGCAATCTTGATTCCAGCTTGTGCTTCTTCCAGCCCAGTGTTTCTCATGATGTACTCTGCATATAAGTTAAATAAGCAGGGTGACAATATACAGCCTTGACGTACTCCCTTTCCTATTTGGAACCAGTCTGTTGTTCCATGTCCAGTTCTAACTGTTGCTTCCTGACCTGCATATAGGTTTCTCAAGAGGCAGGTCAGGTGGTCTGGTATTCCCATCTCTTTCAGAATTTTCCACAGTTTATTGTGATCCACACAGTCAAAGGCTTTGGCATAGTCAATAAAGCAGAAATGGATGTTTTTCTGGAACTCTCTTGCTTTTTCCATGATCCAGCAGATGTTGGCAATTTGATCTCTGGTTCCTCTACCTTTTCTAAAACCAGTTTGAACATCTGGAAGTTCACAGTTCACGTATTGCTGAAGCCTGGCTTGGAGAATTTTGAGCATTACTTTACTAGCATGTGAGATGAGTGCAATTGTGTGGTAGTTTGAGCATTCTTTGACATTGCTTTTCTTTGGGATTGGAATGAAAACTGACCTTTTCCAGTCCTGTGGCCACTGCTGAGTTTTCCAAATTTGCTGGCATATTGAGTGCAGCACTTTCACAGCATCATCTTTTAGGATTTGAAGTAGCTCAACTGGAATTCCATCACCTCCACTAGCTTTGTTCATAGTGATGCTTTCTAAGGCCAATAGTGGTACATTATTAACTGAAGTCCATACTTTATTGACATTTTCTTTGTTTTTACCTAATGTCCTCTTTATGTACTACAGTCTCATCCAGCATACCATGTTACATTTAGTTGTCATGTCTTGGTGCATGCATGCTGCTCAGTTGCTTCAGTCGTGTCCAACTCTTTGCGACCACATGGACTGTAGCCCACCAGACTTCTCTGTCTATGGGGTTCTCCAGGCAAGAATACTGTAGTAGGTTGCCATGCCCTCCTTCAGAGGATCTTCCCGACCTAGGGATCAAACTCGCATCTCCTGCATCTTCTGCATTGCAGGCAGATCCTTTACCACTGAGCCACCAGGAAAGCCTGTCATGTCTTGGTAACTATCTCTAAACTGTGAGTTTCTCAGACTTTCCTTGTTTTTGATGACCTTGACAGTTTTGAGGAGTACTAGTTAGGTGTTTTATAAAAATGTCCCGGAACTAGGATTTGTTTAATGTTTTTTTTCTCATGATTTTTCTGGGGTTTTAGGTTTGAGGGAGGAAGACCACAGAGATAAGTGTTCTTTTCATCACATCAGAAAGCCATTGATCTGTTTTGTTGTTGTTCAGTTGTTAAGTCGTGTCCAACTCTTTGCGACACCATGAACTGCAGCACTCCAGACTTGCCTGTCCTTCACCATCTCCTGGAGCTTGCTCAAACTCATGTCCATTGAGTTGGTGATGCTATCTAACTATCTCATCCTCTGCTGCCCCCATTCCTCTTTTACCTTCAGTCTTTCCCAGCCTCAGAATTTTTTCCAGTGGGTCAGCTCTGAGTCTTTTCCAGTGGGCCGGCTCTTCACACCAGGTGGCCAAAGTATTGGAACTTCAGCTTCAGCCTCAGTCCTTCCAATGAATATTCAGGGTTGATTTCTTTAGTATTGACTGGTTTGATCTCCTTGCTGTCCAAGGGACTCTCAAGAGTCTTCTCCAGCACCACAGTTCAATAGCATCAATTCTTCAGTGCTCTGCTTTCTTTATGGTCCATTTCTCACATCTGTACATGACTACTGAAAAAAAATCATAGCTTTGACTATATGAACCTTTGTCAGCAAAGTGATGTCTCTGCTTTTTAATACGCTGTCTAGTTTTGTCATAGCTTGCTGATCTGTTTACTATCTCTATTATTCCTTTTTCAGAATGTCATATAAATGGTGTCAGACAGTCGATAATCTTTTTACACTGCCTTCTTTTGATTAGTAATATGAATTTAATAAGGGAACACAGAATGTTGGAGGTATGCCAAAGGGACACAGAAGCCAATTGAGAGAGTTCCCATTGGAAAGATGAAGACATTTTGCAACAAATAAATTAAGTAGTATTGTTGTATTGGGGAAAGAACAGACAAATAGATCAATGGAACAGCCCAGAAAGAGACCCACACAAATACAGTCATCTGACCTTAGAAAAAAGTGTAAAGGATATTTAATAGAAGAAAAGGATTCTTTTCAGCTTTTTAAAAATTGTTTTACATAACAAATTGCTATGTTTTTTAAAAAGCAATGAACCTAAACTTGTAATTTATGTTGATGATATAAATCTCACTGTAAAGTGACATTTTCCCCTCCTTTTTCATACTTACTCTTTGGAAAGAAATTCCTAAATGTAGCTCAGACTAAAGGAGTAAGAATTTATGCTCCAACTCATTCAGGGTGAAATGTATACATAAATTACTCCATTTTTTTTTTTTTTTTGATGGGGAACTTTGTCCATATCCTCCACTTATTCAGTCACTTATTTATATCAGCATGAACCTCTGGGTTTTTTATACTTCCTCACAAAGTTTGGGAGAAGGAAGACAAGGAAGATTGAAAAAGAATCCTTTTTTATTGATTGTTGAATTTTATTTGATAATATTTCATTGAGGATTTTTTTTATGTTAGTAGGAGAAAGTGGCCTGTCATTTTCCTTCTTGTAATGTCTTTCTCTGAGTTTAGTATTTAGGTAATACTAATCTTATAGAAACTGTTAGGAACTGTTCTATCTGCTTGTAATTTTCTGGAAGAAGAACTGGTAGCACTTCTGGCCTAAATATTTGGTAGAATTTACCAGCAAAACTTTCTAGAACCATTGCTTTTTTTGAAGGGAGGTTACTATTGATTCCTCTCTTTGAAAAAATAGAGCTTTTCAGGTTACCTGTTGCCTCTTCTGTATGTTTTGGTTTATATCTTTCAAGTAATTGATTATTTTACTTAAGTTATCAAATTTGTGGGCACAGTGCTGTTAATAGTGTTATTTTATTATCTTTTTAATATTCATAGGTCAGTAGTAATGATCCACAGTGTCTCCCCTATCATTTCTGATATTGACAATTTGTTTTTTCTTCTTTTCCTGGTTAGCCTGGCTGGAAGTCTATCAATTTCATTGATTTTTCTCTATTGTTTTCTGGTTGCTTCTGTAATTTTATCCTTTCTTTAGCTTTAAATCACCCTTCTTCCTCTAGTTTCTGTGAAACTAAAGTCCCACCTTAGGTTATTGATGCATTTAGCATTATAAATTTCCCTCTAAGCGCTGCCTTTGCTATAGAATACAAGTTTTGATAAATTATATATTCATTCAGCTCATTATAATGTTTAATTTCTCTTGAATTTTTCTTTGACATATGAATTACTAAGATGTGTATTATTTATTATGTGTATTATTTCAAACTTTTGGGTATTTATCAATTATCTTTATTTTATTGATATTTAGTTTAACTTTATAATATATGTAATTCTATTATAATCATACTTTGTATGATGTTTATTCTTTTAAATACTTTAAGATTTGTTTTATGGCCCAGAATGTGATTCATCTCTTTGAACATTGATGAATATTTCATGTATGTTACAGAATAACTCTGCTATTGTTGGATAGAATATTATATACACATCAGTTACATCAAGTGATGGATAGTGTTCTTCAGGTTCATCTAAGTCTCACTGATCTTTTTGTCTGTTTTATGTATCTATTACTGGAAGACTGGTGCTGAAGTTTACAACTATAATAATGGATTTGTATATTTCTCCTTTCAGTCCTATCACTGTTTGCCTTACATATTTTGACACTCTTAAGTTTATAGACATTAACTTGTTCTGTCTTCTTGGAGAATTGACCTCTTTATGATTATTCATCATCCTCCTTTAACTCTGACAATCCCCCTGTTATAAAGTTTGCTTTGTCTGAAATTAATATATCTACTATAGTTTTTGCAGGGAGGGAGTGGGGATTCCCTGGTAGCTTAACTGCTAAAGAATCCACCTGCAGTGCAGGAGGCCCTGGTTTGATTCCTGGGTTGGGAAGATCCCCTGGAGAAGGGACAGGCTACCCACTCCAGTATTCTGGCCAGGAGAATTCCATGAGCTGTATAGTCCATGGGGTCACAAAGAGTCAGACATGACTAAGCTACTTTCACTTTCATAGTTTTTTAAAGAAAGCATATTTTGTAGGTTCGTTGGTCAATTCCTTTAAGTTAATTAAGGTAAAGAAACCTTTTAAAATTTATAAGCTAATAGTTACCAAACAATGCAAATTTGTTTGTTAACCTCAAAATTATCAATGATGAATTCAGCAAGGTAGCAAGATCCAATATTAAAATACAGAAATCTGTTTCATTTCTTTATACTAACATTGACATATCAGAAAGAGAGTCAAAAAACAGTACTTTTAAAAATCGCATTAAAAAATAAAATATTTAGGAATAAACCTGACCCAAAAGTTGAAAGACTTACATACTGAGAACTATAAAACATTGATAAAGGAAATGATTCAAAGAAATGGAAAGATATACTGTGCTCTTAGACTAGAAGAATTAATATTGTTAATATGTGCATACTATCCAAAGCAGTCTACAAACTTATCGTGATCCCTATTAAATTACCTATGACATTTTTCACAGAACTAGAACAAATAATCCAAAAATTTATATGGAACAATAAAAGACCCAGAAGTGTCAAAGCAATCTCAAGGAAAAAGAACAGGATGCTGTTCTGAACATTCTGCTGGATGCAGAATCCTCCCAGATTTCAGATAGTACTGCAAAGCTGTAGTACCCACAACAGCACAGTATTTGTGCAAAAAGAGACATATGGATCAATGGAACAGAATAGAGAGTGTAGAAATAAACTCACACACCTATGGTCAAAAAATCTTCAGCAAAGGAAGCAAGAGTATACAATGGAGAAAACACAGTCTCTTTGGCAAGTGGTGTTGGGAAAGCTGGATAGCTGTATGTTAGTCAGTGAATTTACAACACACACACACACACACACACACACACCATACACAAAAATAAACTCAAAAGGGCTTGAATGTTTAAATATCAATAGAAGGCTTGACATTGTAAAACTCTAGAAGAGAACATAAATTAAACATTCTCTTACATAAATTGTACAAAGACAATAAAAATAAAAACAAAAGCCATTAAAAGGAATGAAACAATTTCATTTGCAGAGCTGTGGATAGACCCACTATCATACCATATAAGAGTGAAGTAAGTCAGAAAGAAAAAGAAATACTGTATATTAATGCATACATATGGAATTTAGAAAGATTGTACCAACAATCCTACACGCAGGGCGGCAAACGGGAACTTCTTTAACCTGGAAAACGAAAGAGTCACCTAAGTCCAGGAAGTGCAGAGAGTCCCATACAGGATAAAACAAGGAGGAACATGTCAAGACCCATGCTAATCAAAATAGCAAAAATTAAATATAAAGAAAAAGTATTAAATGCAACAAAGGAAAGGCAGCAAGTAATATATGAGGGCATCCCCATAAGATTTTCAGCTGATTTTGTAGCAGAAACTCTGCAGGTCAGAAGGGAGTGGTGTGATATCTTTAAAGTGAGGAAATGGAAAAACCTACAACCAAGAATACTCTACCCAGCAAGGCTCTCATTCAGATTCATCAGAGAAATCAAAATCTTTACAGGAAGAAAAGCTAAGAGAATTGAGCAATACCAAACCATCTTTACAACAATTGCTAAAGTAACTTCCCTAGGTGGGAAAGGGACCAGCAACTTACTTTCTACATATATAGACTGTTAAACAAAAAACTTATGGGGAATGCAAGCTAAAGAACTACAATATATACACAAGCAAAAAAGGAAAAAGCATCCCAAACAGAACACTAAAGATGGTCATCAACAAGAGAACAAAGAAGAAGGAAGGAAAAAAGACCTATAAAAATGAAGCCAAAACAATTAAGAAAATGGCAATAGAAGAAAATCCCTGGTGGTCCAGTGGCTAAGACTCTCTGCTCCCAATGCAAGGAGCCCGGATTCGATACCTGATCAGGGAACTTCTACATGCCGCAACTAACTACATGCCACAACTAAGAGTCGGCCTATACCTGAAGATCCCACATGCCACAACTAAGATCCAGTGCTGGCAAATAAATAAATATTTTTTAGACGAAAATGGAAATTTTGCAGAATGTATATTGAACTTTAGAAGGAATGTTGCTTTACACTGTAATTTATTATTGCCTTGGCTCTTGTGATTATTACACTTTCCTTACACTATCCTTGAATAAACTCAGTGTGATTTTTCTCTCCTCTGAATACTGTTCTACCACCTAACTACACATATAAATAAAACAGAATCTTGTTGAAGTGTGGCTCATTTTATACAATGATGCACCTACCAGTTTTACAAAAGGATATACTGTGTCAGTGAAATGAACATCCTGATATAACATAGTTACCAGATACCATGTTTCTTAAACCAGTCCTCCACACCGATATCACAAAGATATCACCTATGGGATATCTTTCGCTTTTAAAATATTTCAGCGCTGTTCTTCATATTGAAATAATTTCCTAAGCTTTTGTACTTACCCATATGAGGCAACTAGGCTACTCTACCCTGTGTGTGATAAGGGCCATTGATGTATGATCTTATTACTCTCAGTACTACCTTTTAATGAGTTTTTTTTTTTTTTTTTTTTGAGTCCTGGGAAAATATTATGCTTCCTTAAGAAAGCACCTCCATTGTGTCTGCTGGCGCCGCGCTTCCTCTGTCACCGTTGTTTTTCAGCATTGCCAGGTTCTGTGTCCTTGCCACCCTCTGGTCTTTCCCACCCTCTCTTGAATTGGGGGAGTTCTCACTGATCTGTTGCATTTTCATGTTTCAGATTGTAAATCCCATGTGCAGAATATGTTACCTTTGGAAAATTTGTCCTATAACTATGATACCAAATCTTTAGAATTGGGGTAGTGTTCTTTGCTTCCTAGGAATAAATGTAAGTGTATTCCAGAGCAGAATCATCACCTATACACTAAAGATTCCAGTTGGATCATCTGGAGGACTTTAAAGAGTGTTCAATTGGAAGTGTTCAATGTGATCTGGAGCGTGGATCAATACCAGCTACCAGGTTCCCCACTGCCTTTTCACTAAGTGCTTCCAAATGTGTTCTCTCATTAATATTAGCCAACTCTAATAACTCACATTTTAGGGCTCTTCTATGTGACTGGCCTTATTTTAAGTATTTCTCATTTATCTCAATTGATCCTCATGACAATCTTTTAACATCAGTGTTTTATTATTGTCTTCTTTCTACAAATGAGGACTCTAAGGTCCAGAGAATGTATCTTCTGCCCCAGTTATACAGCCAGCACATGAGGGAATCAGGGTTTGAACCCAAGCAGCTGGCTTGCATATTCTGGTTGCTTCACCCCATACTGGGCTCCTTTGTTTGGAAATATTATTTACCTGTTTTAATTACCTAGTGTCATCTTCAAAGTTGATATAAATTAAGCTTGTTTTTATTTCTCCCAAGTAAAATCCTTTTATATCATCTGTATACCATATTATACACTTACAAACCCTGGTTTGTGAGTACTAAAAAGCAAGTGGCACTTCATTTTCCTATGTGAAAACGATGTTTTTTTAGAAAAGGAGGAAAGCCTGAATACTTACTGCTTTCACTAACTCTTAGTAATGAGAAGATAACCTTAACCTCAGAAGTCCCTATTGTCATTATTTCACTTTTATTTGACCTTGTTGGAGAAAAAAATCTGCATATGTGATTTTTTGCACATGATTCATCTTACCTTGCAAATGCCTGTTCTATAAAAGTATAATATTTTTAAATATTTCTATAACCACTTCCCTGTCTTCTTAGAGAATAACAAGTTTAACAAAATCTTTCCTTTATGACTCAGACACATGAAGATGAATGTCTGTTATTTTATTAATACTGTTTAATGACTTACCTGTGACTACTTTTTAGCTTTTCTTGCCTTAATGTCATATTATCCACTGTCTTTTTTTCTGTCTTGAGTGGATTTCCTTCTAAAATACTTCTCCCCATACACTAATCATACTTGCTACATCATGTATGCTGTGTTGATAAATGAATCACATTTGCTGATTTATATACCCATAAAATAAAAGTAAAAATGCATAACAGAAATACAAATGTAATTCTTAGTGAAAATTATTATTATTATTTTCTTGACTCAGAGGCATTGTTGTATCAGTGTCAAAATATAGGGTATATCTGGGAGGTACTGAGACTGCCAGCAGTGGGACTGCTGGATAAAGAAAATATACTGAGTTCTGAAAATATGTTATAATTACAAATTTAATATAGAAATATATATATTTCTACATATGGAAATACAGAACTGAACAACACAAACCTCTTTTATAGTATACTTTTTATCCTTTTGACTTTCTGAAGTAGTTATGGTTCCAAAGCAAATTACACCATGTAGAATTCCTTTTGCTTTTAAACGATTTTGATAATTCTATTATTTAAAGGTTCGAGGTGAAGTAATGAAATTAGTACATCTGGCTTAACACAGCCACATTACACTGTTCACATAGTAACAGTTGTCTAGAGATGCAGTTTTACTCCTGAGTTTGTTCATGCTTGAATATCCAGATGAAAAATAAACTGGAGTCTTACAGTAAATTTGTTGTTGAACTTTATTTAGCTGTGTGGGTGATGTGGATAACACATGTACAAGATGATTAATTATTTTGCTGAGAAGCATAATGATGTGGAGCCATCTGCTGTGCCATTATTGGGAGGGTGATCTTGATAGATTACCCACTAAATTCTTTCAACACTTAGATCCAAGACTGCCAGTAGTCCTCCAGATTCTCGTTAAATTAAGGCTATTGTGGAGATTCAGGAGCAGCTGGACCATGTGGAAAAATGTCTCCATGTTGTTATTATCAGTAATTCAACCTTGCGAAAACTATCTCAAGCCCACTCTAAGATCTTTTAGTGGGATTTCAGCCATTTATATCACTGTTATCTTTTCCCATATAATATACCCACAACAATCCCACTTCAAAAGCTTTAAAAGTATTTTGAAAAGATGTTTTGAACATCTACATTATCTTGGCAGAGCTTCTCAAATGAAGACAAGCTCAATGATGGAGGAGCTTCTCAATGATGACAAGCTCCTCATCATCAAACACACAATAGCTTGTATTTTTTGTGCAATACTATGTTTTTAAAATTCCATATACCATTTATTCATAAATTTGCTTATTCACTCATTCAGCAAACATCAATTCAATAGCTACTTTTGCTATTGCTATGCTAAATGCAAGGTTATAGTCTTAAATGAAACAAAATTCACCATGATGCCCTGATTTTTATCTTAGCATTCATCTTGTCCTGGAGTCATGTTCTCTGGAGGTCCTGTGACAGAGCATTATAACTCCTGTAATCTCAAACTTTCCAGGTTACTATTTGACCAATGAAATTAAAATCATTTTAAACGGTTTACCTGTGGCAGATTCATTTTGATATATGAAGACCAATACAATATTGTAAAGTTAAATAAAATAAAATTTAAAAAAATTAAAAAAAAGAAAAGAAATTCAGTCCTCTTAAATATTAAGTTAAATAGTTTGACTTGACCTCTGCGTTGAACTTTGTGTGGGCCATGTAGAAACTGAATTTTGATCTTATTGATACTCTCACAAATGTGTATCTGTTGGATTCAGGGCATTTAAAAAACCTATCAAAAACAATTTTCCTTATTAATAAAATTATGAGCCTGAGAATATCTTAGAGGGTTGTAAAATGAGAATATATATGATTAAACCCAATAAAATGGAGTATTTGTACCTCAAAAGCGGGAGGCTGAGATTGCTTGCTAATTCACTATTATTCTTTCCAGCAAGCATTTAATGCAGGCCTAATTACGATAGTGAAGAAAGAATTCATCTTGCTCTCTAGAAATGTTTGATTTATCATATAATTAGTAACTATTGAATACAGTAAGAACTTATTCATTTTCTTCTGATTTTCTTTTCTTCAGCTTCCCTATATTTAGTTTCACTATGTTTTTCTAATCCTCATCAGCATGTTAGCATCTTTTTTTTTATTTGGTGTTTCTTTGTTTTATTTTAGTCACACTCTTTCCTGTGTTTAGAGTTGAGAAGCTCTTTACTGTTAATCTTTCTGGGCATCTCAGTTTTCCTTTTTGTATCTATATTCTGAAAATTTCCTCATGTGCCATGACTCAATTTCTCTTTCTGGAAAATAGGACTAATAATATTTTCCTAGGCCACAGATTGTTGGAATAAAATGAATAAAGACGGTTGTGACAATATAGGTACTACCTACCTAGCAGATAAGTAGGCCACCTGACTTTGAAATCCTCAAAAATTGTTCTTTCTAGTGCTGCCAACATGAGTAACCAGGGATTCTGAACATGACCCAGGCTGTGAGCACCTGCTCATTGTTATAGGCCAGCACGCCTCACAGATATGCTTGCCATTTTAGTTTTATAAATAACACACAAAAAGAAGATGTGACTGGCTGATGCTATTTAGGAATGCCAGATCCTCTCACTCAGCCTAGTTAAAGACCAATTATGGAAGTGGATTTCCTGAAAGTACTTTGGAGAAAAGTAAAAATCATTTGGTGTATAAGTAATGAAGCACAATGTGCTCTGTGCTCAGTTGTGTCCAATTCTTTGTGACCCCTTGGACTATAGCCTGCCGGGCTCCTCTGTCTATGGAATATTCCAGGCAAGAATACTGGTGCAGTTTGCCATTTCCTACTCCAGGAGATCAAACCTACATGTCCTGTGTCTCCTGCATTGGCAAGCGGATCTTTTACCACTGAGTCACCTGGGAAGCCCAGTGAAGCACAAGAGCTACCATATACTGAGTATCTACTATGCACAGGATACTAGTCCAACTTCTTCTCTTTAAATTTTTTTTTTATTTTTTTTAAATCATTTTTATTTATTTATTTGGCTGCATCGGGTCTGCACGTGGAATCTGTCCACATGGTGCCTGGACTCTAGTTGTGGAGTACAGGCTCAGTAGTTGTGGCCCACAGGCTTAGTTGCTCCAGGGCACGTGGGATCTTAGTTCCCTGACCAGTGATTGAACCCACACCCCCTGCATTGCAAAGTAGATTCTTTACCACTAGGCCACCAGTAAAGTTCCCCAACTTCTTTATATATATATGTATTATTTGATTTTCGTATGAGCTGTGCAGGGTGGGTTTATTACCTGTATTAATGGATAGGAGAGGCACTGCTACTGCTAAGTCACTTCAGTCTTGTCCGACTCTGTGCAACCCCATAGACGGCAGCCCACCAGGCTCCCCTGTCCATGGGATTCTCCAGGCAAGAACACTGGAGTGGGTTGCCATTTCCTTCTCCAATGCATGAAAGTGAAAAGTGAAAGTGAAGTCACTCAGTCGTGTCTGACTCTTAGCAGCCCCGTGGACTGCAGCCTACCAGACTCCTCCATCCATGGATTTTCCAGGCAAGAGTACTAGAGTGGGGTGCCATTGCCTTCTCTGCAGAGAATTTAAGTAACAAAAGCTAAAAAGTGTTTCCAAAGGTTTTGTTCTTCCCATCATATAACACTACCTTCTCAGCTTTAATGACAATCACAGAATATGTGAGTATATACTTATAAGCAGCACAGACTTTGAGAAGATCTTGATTTTGAACTAAAAGGATGCATAAAGGATGAAATCCTTCTTGGTAGAAAAAGAACACTCTATGGAGAGAGGTGTATAACTGATTGGGTGTGTAAACAAGATAACTGGGTCACTTAATAACGGTCTTCCAGGCTCATGGTCAAGAGGATGGTCAGCAGTTGTTCTTTCTTATTGACAAGAATGGTAGAGTGGAGGCCGGAGGTAGAAGTTACCACTTAAAATTTTGCAATATGCTAGATAATATTAAAAGGGGCACTATAGTACCCAACTACAGGTTAAATAAATTGAACAATTATTTCATTATTAGCCAATATAGACGTGTGAAGGGGATAGGAAGAGATTCTTATGCTTAGGTAGGTGGGCCATAGCAAGCAGTTTAGGGACTCAGTACTAGCTGAAGTGTGAAAATTACCTGTGATTGACAGATGGAGATAGAGATAGAGTCCTGGAAAGTCTGTTAGAATCCTAGAGTTAAAGAATCATTTTAGCTGTTTATCTAAAAATAGAACTAAATCTATAAATTGCACATTAAAGTGTAAAAAAGTGTCAGTTGCTCAGTCGTGTCTGACTCTTTGCAAACCCATGGACTGTAGCCCACCAGGCTCTTCTGTCCATGGAATTATCCAGGCAAGAATACTGGAGTGGATAGCTGTTCCCTTCTCCAGGGGATCTTCCTGACCCAGGGATTGAATCCACGTCTTCTGCATTGCAGGCAGATTTTTGACCATCTGAGCCACCAAAAAATTGCACCTAAAGATACACAAACAAATCAATAAACCTAACTTTTTTATTTTCTATATACATATATGCTTATGTTGGACTAAAAAGCTATCTTGAATAGTTCCATGGTTTCTAAGCTTCGAGTTAGCAAACTTTATGTTGTCCCTGCACAAATGCAGTAATAATCCTAGTGAAAAAATTTTCTTATCCTTTTTATTGGGAGAAACCATTGACTGCTCTAGAAGGAGTGTGAGTATTACAGTATTATGTTCCAACTATTTCTCAGACTACTGGGAAAATATAATGTTTTCACTGTTATATAAATCTCTACATAGTCCATGTCTAGAATATTGTATATAGAGTCGTAAAAGCTAGAGCAATCTAGCCAACCACAGACTGCAGGCACACTTAGCGCAGTAGAAATTGTTCTAGATGCCTAAACATTGCCTATTAACGTTATCTAGTAATGATCCATGTCATTAGAAGAATTGTTAATAGTATTGGATATTCATATTACAGGACAGTTCAGTTCAGTTCAGTTCAGTCCCTCAGTCGTGTCCGACTCTTTGCGACCCCGTGAATCGCAGCACGCCAGGCCTCCCTGTCCATCACAACTCCCGGAGTTCACTCAGACTCATGTCCATCAAGTCGGTGATGCCATCCAGCCATCTCATCCTCTTTCGTCCCCTTCTCAAGTTTAAAGTGCTATGTAAATGCCAAATATATTTGTTTGTGGAAGATTATTAACACATAGCAAAACATGTCCCATCTGTAAAATGAAGGAAGCAGATTCTTTGATTACAGAAAGACGTTCAGCTTCAACATTCCATAGCTTTATGTTCTCATGGTCTGATCACGTGCGCGGTTGGTCATTGTGGTCACTATCAGGAAGCAGAGCCATCTTGGTACCTTATGTGAAAGAGCTGAAAGAAGTACAAAGACAGGCTTTTCTGGGATGCTGAGTATTCCAATGTAGGAATGTGCTCAAAAGAAACAAGATAAAATTCTACATGCCTATAAATGAACAGTTTTAAAGAGTTATGTATGTGTTTTTCCATTTGTTTTCATGAACTAGTGGAGGCACTCCATTTGGGAACGCTAATGGCTGCCCACGGCTACTTCTTTCCAATCTCGGATCATGTCCTCACACTCAAGGATGATGGCACCTTTTACCGGTTCCAAGTAAGTTTATTAAAAGTATTATTTAAAAGTAAAAATATGTCTGCATTTTCATTGTTTTTACAGAAATTTTGAGACTTGGCTTATTTTACTTTGACTTGAGCTAGTTAGAATCTAATTAATTAATGATTTGTGAAAACTAAGTTATGTGATGATTGAAGTTATATTTTAAATAAAAAGTTTGGGAAAAATTCAGAGTGCCAGTGGAATTCAGGAAGATGAGACAGTCATCTGTAAATTATATTTATTTGCTAGGAAGGAAGTTGAGAGATGGTAACTAAATTTGTTATACTCTAGACCCTGTGTCATCCAGAGCCATCTACAGTCCAAGCAAACAGTCATGGGAATGCTTAAAGCTCCAGGATAGAAATAACTAATAAATACATATCCTCTGCATGTCTAAGACCTTCTATAAGTCTGTGGAGAAAGGGGCAATAAAGGATGAGATGGTTGGATGACATCACCGACCCAATGAAATGGAGTTTGAGCAAACTCCAGGAGATAATGAAGGACAGGGAAGCCTAGCGTGCTGCAGTCTATGAGATCACACAGAGTTGGAAATGACTTGGTGACTGAAAAAGTCTGTGAAGGACACGCATGATGCTTTGCGTGTGTATACTCAGGAGGCCATCTTAGATAACTTATGAACTGACAAGAGTTATTCTAGGTCATTTTCAAATGAGATACCTATAAAAAATAATTTTTGAGGAAATGATTATGGACTCCAATTTTGGTCATTGGGCACACAGTCGACACTTGAGTTACGATGATTTACCTGAAGTGTATTCTACATTTCATTAGACATTATGATTCATTAGTAACTGACTAGTGGATTCCAGTCTGTAAAATTAAGGCTCATATAATGCCAGAGTTCAAACTCTAGCTCTAGGTTCTTTCAGAGGATTCTTCCCATTGTCCCACTTCTAGACATCGGAGCATCCTTCTCACTAGCTCTGATTTATTGATTAAATAAGTGACTTGAGTGCCTAAGGACTTGCTTGGGGAAACAGAGAACAGAGGGAATATGTTTTGAAAAAAGTTGTTCTCAAAGGTCATTGTCCTCCTAGAGTATTCTCACTGCCACAGAGCACTTCTATCCAAGGAATAATCATTGGATTTTACACTGAATAGCTAGGAAATAATGCAACCTCCTGAAATTGTGATACTGACCTAAGTATTCAAGCAATTGAAATTAGTTGGATCACTTAATTTTAAAAGTCTTTAAAATAATGAAGCTTTATCCTTAGAACAGTTAAATTTTAAGTAATAGTGCTTAAAATAGCTTATTATTAAGTTAGAGTAACTTGTGGTCCTAAGGTTAGCATTTTAGTGAATAAAAATTATTAGTTATTAGAAAAGAAATTTAATATGTGCTACTAACACTTTTTGATTTTTTAAAGGAGTTACTTTGGTATTGCAGGGTTATATTTTCCATAAAATCTTATTTTCTTATATGAATTTTTCATATACAGACTATAAAGTAAACATTTAAGCCTAAATTTTTTTTTTTACAAATTCTAAATAAAAGATATTTTTTGATAAAATACCAATTTTTATCCATCTTCACTGTCAATTTACAAGTAAAATCATCTATGTATAAGATTAATATATCTGTAAGGGAGGCATTGCAGAGAAGGCAGTGGCACCCCACTCCAGTACACTTGCCTGTAAAATCCCATGGACGGAGCAGCCTGGAAGGCTGCAGTCCATGGGGTTGCTAAGAGTCGGACACGACTGAGCGAATTCACTTTCACTTTTCACTTTCATGCATTGGAGAAGGAAATGGCAACCCACTCCAGTATTCTTGCCTGGAGAATCCCAGGGATGGGGGAGCCTGGTGGGCTGCCATCTATGGGGTCCCACAGAGTCGGACACAACTGAATCGACTTAGCAGCAGCAGCAGCAAGGGAGGCACTGAATATAATCTGCATGTGTGTGTGTGTGGCAGGTTGATTCAGGCATGTCTGAGTCTTTGCTGTCCTATGGACTGTAACCCACCAGGTTCCTCTGTCCATGGGATTCTCCAGGCAAGAGTACTGGAGTCGGTTGCCATTCCCTCCTCCAGGGGATCTTCCCAACCCAGGAATTGAACCCTGGTCTCATGTCTCCTGCATTGGCAGCTGGGTTCTTTACCACAAGTGCCACCTGGGAAGCCCTGAATATAATCTACCTCTTGACAATTATTGAATTCAAAAATTTCCCTCAAAACAAACTAGCTGAGGCATGGCTGAAAATTAGTAGTGATGTCTTGAAAGTGAAAGTGAAAATGAAAGTCGCTCAGTCGTGTCCAACTCTTTGCGACCCTATACAGTCCATGGAATTCTCCAGGCCAGAATACTAGAGTGGGTAGCCTTTCCCTTCTCCAGGGGATCTTCCCAACCCAGGGATCAAACCCAGATCTCTTACATTACTTCTAGGTACAGGCAGAAGATTGCCAAGTTTGATATACCTAAATAGATGATCAGTTCAGTTCAGTCACTCAGTCGTGTCCAACTCTTTGAACCCCATGGACTGCAGCACACCAGGCTTCCCTGTCCTTCTCCCACTTGTGGAGTTTACTCAAATTCATGTCCATCGAGTCGGTGATACCATCCAACCATCTCATCCTCTGTTGTCCCCTTCTCCTGCCTTCAATCTTTCCCAGCATCAGGTCTTTTCAAATGAGTCAGCTCTTCCCATCAGGTGGCCAAAGTATTAGAGTTTCAGCTTCAAAATCAGTCCTTCCAATAGATGATAGATAATCTTTTAAATTATATGAATTAATGTTAAATACTTTAATGACATATACACATGTTCAAAATAGGATATAAATATGATATATTTGTAAATCTAATAACCATACAATCTTAAAACCAAGGTTTTAAAAGCAAACAAAAGAAACCTCACCAAAGTCAGGGATAATTTAATTCCTGCTACAGTGTCTACCAAGGCATTAATTAATCTATACTTGAACAGCTCTAGAAATAGAAAACACATTATTGTTCAAGGTATATACTTCCATTTTTGCATTGGTTCCAGGCAGCATTAAGTTCTTTATTACATTAAATTGAAATTCAACTCCATGAAAGGATTTTAAAATTCATGAATTAAACTAGGAAGCCTGCAATATTGTGTTTATAATTGCTTCAGGAAATGATTGAGATTCTGGCCATCATTAGGAATCTGAAGAAGCTTTGGGGCATAAGTTTGAGACAAACAGTTTCACTGATATGCTGCTGCATTGTGTAAATTTTCAATCATGTGATTTTTGTATGCACTGTAAACTTGTAATTGTCTATTCTCCTTAGCTAACTGAAATTGAGATCTGACATGATTATCCAGATCACTTTCATGACTTTCATCACATTAGAATATGTGCCAGAGATTACTGAGTGATGGCTAGACAGTTTTGGATCTGTTTAATCACGCTAAAGAACCCAACTCTGAAAAACAAAGAAACTCATACACTAAAGTGTCCTAAAGTCTAGCTGAACTGTGAAAGTAAATTTTTAAATTCCAGCAAACTATAAGGTTTGTTATTCTTTAAATGTCTTTCGTGCTGTGTCCTGTGCAAGTCACTTCAGTCATGTCTGACTCTTTGTGACCCTATGAACTGTAGCCCACTAAGCTCCTCTGTCCATGGGATTCCCCAGGCAAGAATACTGGAGTGACTTGCCATCTCCTCCTCCAGAGGATCTTCCTGACCCAGAGATCAAACCCATGTCTCTTACGTCTCCTATATTGGCAGGCAGGTTCTTTACCACTAGAGCCATCTAGGGAAGAAATTGTCTTTTCAGTTCAGTTCAGTTCAGTTGCTCAGTTGTGTCCGACTCTGCGACCCCATGAATCGCAGCACGCCAGGCCTCCCTGTCCACCACCAACTCTTGGAGTTCACTCAGACTCACGTCCATCGAGTCAGTGATGCCATCCAGCCATCTCATCCTCTGTCATCCCCTTCTCCTCCTGCCTCCAATCCCTCCCAACATCAGAGTCTTTTCCAGTGAGTCAACTCTTTGCATGAGGTGGCCAAAGTACTGGAGTTTCAGCCTCAGCATCATTCCTTCCAAAGAAATCCCAGGGCTGATCTCCTTCAGAATGGACTGGTTGGATCTCCTTGCAGTCCAAGGGACTCTCAAGAGTCTTCTCCAACACCACAGTTCAAAAGCATCAATTCTTCGGCACTCAGCTTTCTTCACAGTCCAACTCTCACATCCATACATGACTACTGGAAAAACCATAGCCTTGGCTAGATGGACCTTTGTTGGCAAAGTAATGTCTCTGCTTTTCAATGTGCTATCTAGGTTGGTCATAACTTTCCTCCCAAGGAGTAAGCGTCTTTTAATTTCATGGCTGCAGTCACCATCTGCAGTGATTTTGGAGCCCAAAAAAATAAAGTCTGACACTGTTTCCACTGTTTCCCCATCTATTTCCCATGAAGTGATGGGAAAAGATGCCATGATCTTCGTTTTCTGAATGTTGAGCTTGAAGCCAACTTTTTCAGTCTCCACTTTCACTTTCATCAAGAGGCTTTTTAGTTCCTCTTCACTTTCTGCCATAAGGTGGTGTCATCCACATAGCTGAGGTTATTGATATTTCTACCGGCAATCTTGATTCCAGCTTGTGCTTCTTCCAGCCCAGAATTTTTCATGATGTACTCTGCACAGAAGTTAAATAAGCAGGGTGACAGTATACAGCCTTGACGTACTCCTTTTCCTATTTGGAAACAGTCTGTTGTTCCATGTCCAGTTCTAACTGTTGCTTCCTAACCTGCATATAGGTTTCTCAAGAGGCAGGTCAGGTGGTCTGGTATTCACTCCCCTCTTTCAGAATTTTCCACAGTTGATTGTGCTCCACACAGTCAAAGGCTTTGGCATAGTCAATAAAGCAGAAATAGATGTTTTTCTGGAACTCTTTTGGTTTCCTAGAAAAAAATATTGCAATATTAGTAAAGAGTGTTAGTTTTATACCTTTTCCACTTAATGTTGTTGTTGTTCAGTTGCTCAGTCGTGTCTGACTCTTTGTGACCCCATGGACTGCAGCACACCAGTCGACCTTGTCTTTCACCATCTCCTGGAACCTGCTCAAATTCATGTCCGTTGAGTCAGTGATGCCACACACCCAACCATCTCATCCTCTGGCGCTCCCTTCTCCTCCTGCCTTCAGTCTTTCTCAGCATCAGGGTCTTTTCTAATGAGTCGACTCTTTGCATCAGGTGGCCACAGTATTGGATCTTCAGCTTCAGCATCAGCCTCAGTCCTTCTAATGAATATTCAGGGTTGATTTCCTTTAGCATTGACTGGTTTGATCTCCTTGGAAGACCTGAAAACATCTTTCCACATAATATCACAGGATAAAATAGTTTCATTTATTTATTTTTACAGTCAGGAAGTTTTCACTAAGTAAATGATAGAAAAATAAATAAAAATTGTAAGAATACTGGTGAAAACATTCCTTGCAGTTTTGAGGAAAAAAAAAAAGTTATGTGTCTGACCAGTCTGACTAGAGTGTATATTTTTAAAATTAAATAAATATGCTTGCACACACACACATCCCCCAAACTAAAGAAGCAACCCAAAGGGAATAATGCATTCTCTGAGAAGTATCTCAAACACTAGCAGCCCACATGAAAAGAAGATTTTTTCTATTTTGTTTCTCTATGCTTCCCCTAGAATAGTGACCCAATTTTGCCCTCAAATTGGGTTAAGTGAATTTATTTGCCAATGAGGGGGTGCTGTATAAAGCCTTGATATCCCCCTTTATCTAGTGCTTCAACCTTTTTACCCTCTAAATTTGTTCACCTGTATACAGAATTAATATTAGTAGCCTTCTTTATGATACCAGAGCAATTTCCAAGAAAGTATAGAGAGTGAATCAAATCCCCTGGGAGTCCTGAACTGTTTGGAAGGACCCTCTCTCAGAGATTCAAAAAGTTTTCCCAACTACCCTTTTCCCCTCCTTGAGAATCCCTCTTCTAAGAGGCAGAATTATCAAACCAGTAATCAGAGATTGGGCTTCCCAGATGGCACAGGGGCAAAAAATCCGCTTGCCAAGGCAAGAGAGTTACGAGACGTGGGTTCGATCCCTGGGTTGAAAAGATCATCTGAAGAAGAAAACGGCAACCCACTCCAGTATTCTTGTTTGGAAAATTCTATGGACAGAGGACCCTGGCTGGCTACAGTCCATAGGGTCGCAAAGAATTGGACATGACTAAGTGACTGAGCATGCATGCATGCAATCAGAGATTACACCAAATATGCTTGCTACACACAGATTGTTAATGTAAAATTGAAAAATATAATCAAATCCACAAGTCTGGTATCTACAGAGACTGTTCCATTGAATCCCAGGGCCATCATCATCCAAGGAACAATTTGAAAGAGCAGACAGATAGTCATGGAGTTTGCTTAGGGTTTGGAGTCAAGCATGTCCAGCCATCAGGGCTAGAAAAACCCTATCAGAAAATATAACCTGCTGATGATAATAATTGGTTTTCTCAATCAGACAGTTTCTTTATAGTTTCATCAGTCAGTTTCTAGAATTTCACAGAATCATATATATCTATTGTTAAGCAGTCAACTAAGATATTAGTTTAAAAAACTGATCTCTGACTTGTGCAGATTAAAAATTTAGAGCAGTAAGTGTGTCTATGAAGAAATGTTTTTTAAAGTGAAGGAGAAAAGTTGTTTTAATCTAGCTGGATAATGTTGAGAATTGCATTATATAATTAATAGAGCCAAGCAACTGTTTGCCCATCTTAAGGAAAGATTCTGATGGTTGTGCTTTTGGATATATGGAGGGCAACGATGAAATACATGAATCAACAAAATTAATTGTCTAAATATAAACTTATTTCATCATGAGTCTCAGTGAATATAATACTTTGCTTTCAGTCTTTGTGGATTAACACTTCTATTAACACTTCTGTGTAAATAGTGCAATCAGTCCTTTTACCTTTATGTCAGATGACATGCAACTGTAGCAAAGGCACACTGTTTTATATACATGCTGTACTTATTTAGAGGCTGAACAATTGATTAGCAAAGTAAATTTAAAAGGAAAACCTTACAGTGCCTCTCTGAGTATTTTTTTCTAGATAATAAAACACATTGTTAGCAAACTGTTCTAGATAATTGCTAAAGATAAACACGGCTCATAAACCAGGAGCCCCACTAACTCTTCATGTGTTTAACCTAAGTTCCACTTCTTTTCATTCCACAGACACCCTATTTTTGGCCATCAAATTGTTGGGAGCCGGAAAACACAGACTATGGTCAGTGCACTATCTCTTCATTTTGTTGTTGACAATACCATTATGTATGGATAAATATGTGCTTGCATTTTATTGTTTGTCACTGAGAAGAGAATACTAAAAATTTCAATAGGGGGTAATATTTCTAACATTGAATTTATAAATGACCTTGTTTGGAAAGTCACCAAATCTGGTGGCAGCTTATTCCGTGTTATAGTGCCTCCTGTGACTATTAAAAAAATACTTTTCCTTTGAATAGATTAAAGAGCTATAAATAAACCTAAAAGGATTATTATTATTGTTGTTACTCTACTGGAAAGAGTAACAAAGGGGTTCAGAGAGCCAGAATTTTTGTTCACCTCTTCTATTTAGCTATGATTTGTAGTAAGTCCCTTGCCTTCCACACTGCACTTTTCTCACTATTATTTGAGGGATCTTGTGATCCTGTTAGCAGAAGGTTTTGTTAAACATGAAAGGCCAAATGCAAACAAGAGAAAAGATACAGTAGGAAATTCAATCATAGTGAATCAAATTCAGTCTACTTCAAATGAACTCAGTTCAACAACCATGATTTTAATTAAACTCTTCAAGGAAACAGGCTCCTAATAAGTGCTGCTTCTTACATTTTCCTGAAGGCTACAGTTTTAAAACATTGTAATATTTCATGGTTTTTAAATATCATTTTTACGAGTATTTATTGAAGATTTGTTTCAATGCCAAGGGCCATAGTAGGTACTGGGATAAGGAGACTCTGACTTTATCTACACTATTGAGTAACTCATAGGCTAAGTGAGAAAAGAGAATTACACAAAAGAAGTTGCTGTGAAGTGCCTAGTGAATGTTAATAGTGGTATATGTAAAATAGATGGAAGTTTGTAAGAATAAGAGAATTACTTTGAGGGTTTCCAGAGTGATCTCACAAAAGAACTGAGAGCATTTGAGGTGGATTTTAAAAGAGGGGAAATTTTTCAGGAAGCAAGGCAGAGAAGGCATTTGAGGCAGAGAAAGGGCCAGCATATGCAAAGACAGAAACTTGACAGCAATCTGGCTTTCTTTGCCTCCTGGAAAGACATTTGATAGAAAACCATAGGAAAGTCCATAAAAAACCAATGAAGTCAACGCTCATTTTTGTCAAACTTGGATTTCATAGTTCATCCAGGTGGTCATGTGCCAACCAAAAATTCAAACTAACATAACTTACAGAAAACAATCTAAAAACCAGAGTACTTAACAATTAATAGAATAGATGATTCTTTTCTAGTGAGGGGAATGTTGCTTTTTTTCATCCAGGGTACACAGCAGGGTATAACTTCCCTAGTGGCTCAGACGGTAAAGAGTCTGCTCACAATGTGGGAGACCCGGCTTCAATTCTTGGGTCGGGAAGGTCACCTGGAGAAGGAAATGACAACCCACTCCAAGTATTCTTGCCTGGAAAATCCATGGACAGAGAAGCCCGGCAGGCTATAGTCCATGGGATTGCAAAGAGTGGGACACAACTGAGCGACGAACACTTTCAGGGTACGCATTCTTCAAAACTGAGACACTTAAAGAGAAAAGTTACTTAAAAAAAAAAACACAGCTTTCTGATTGGTATGTCTGAGTTGGAGAACTTTGTGGAATGTTTTGTCTATCCTGGGACTGTTCAGTTCAGTTCAGTTCAGTCGCTCAGTCGTGTCTGACTCTGCAACCCCATGGACTGAAGCACTCCAGGCCTCCCTGTATCACCAACTCCCGGAGTTTACTCTGACTCATGTCCATTGAGTCAGTGATGCCATCCAACCATCTCAATCTCTGTCATCCCCTTCTCCTCCTGCCTTCAATCTTTCCCAACATCAGGGCCTTTTCAAATGAGTCAGTTCTTTGTATCAGGTGGCCCAAGTATTGGAGTTTCAGCTTCAGCATCAGTCCTTCCAATTAATATTCTGGACTGATTTCCTTTAGAATGGACTGGTTGGTTCTCCTTGCAGTTCAAGGGAATCTCAAGAGTCTTCTCCAACACCACAGTTCAAAAGCATCAATTCTTCAGCACTCAGATTTCTTTATAGTCCAACTCTGACATCCATACATGACCACTGGAAAAACCACAGCTTGACTAGACGGACCTCTGTTGGTAAAGTAATGTTTCTGCTTTTTAATATGCTGTCTAGGTTGGTCATAACTTTTCTTCCAAGAAGCAAACATCTTTTAATTTCATGGCTGCTGTCTCCATATGCAGTGATATTGGAGCCCAAAAAAATAAAGTCTGTCACTGCTTCCAGTTTCCCCGTCTATTTCCCATGAAGTGATGGGACCAGATGCCATAATCTTAGTTTTTTGAATGTTGAGTGTTAAGCCAACTTTTTCACTCTCCTCTTTCACTTTCATCAAGAGTGAAAGTTCTTCTCTTTCTGCCATAAGGGTGTTGTCATCTGCATGTCTGAGGTTACTGATATTTCTCCCAGCAATCTTGATTCCAGCTTGTGCTTCATCCAGCCCAGCATTTCTCATGATGTACTCTGTATATAAGTTAAATAAGCAGGGTGACAATATACCACCTTGACGTACTCCTTTCCCTATTGGAACCGGTCTGTTGTTCCATGTCCAGTTCTAACCTGGGATGGTGCCTGGGAATTATTTCACCAAAGATTATGGCGTACTAGTGAAGAAAACACCTGGACATCCGAAAAGGAGCTCATGCAGAAAAACCCAGGCGATGGAGGCAGACGGACCTGAACTCAGTTGGTGTGTCACAGCAACATACTAACTGTGTAACTTTGGTCAAGGCTTGTTACATCTCTGAGCCTGTCTGCTTGCTTTTCAAGAAAAAATAATAATAATACTGACTCCCTAAAATTGTTGAATGAATAAAAATGAATATGCCTAAGAAAACTGGCATTGTTCCTCTCATACTTAATGGATCAAAATTGTTTTCGCTTGTCATTATAATTTACTGACAGATGCACTTTCCCTGTTCCTTGCATAAAGGCAAATTCTTATTCTTAATGTTCTCTCCATACATCTTTTGTGTTTTTCTTGAATATGTTAATGTTTACAATGGCAGTTCATATTTCAACACTTCATGATAGATTAATGTTTTAGTGCTAAACACGAGGAAATGGCATGGCTTACACAGAAAATAATTTATGGAACATCTCTCAAAGTCAGTCATCTCAAAATGATTAATGTCATTCGGTTTAACATTAGCTCTTGTCAGAGTCCATTTAATGAGAGTCATTGTCTAAACTTTCTCCCAAACCTGGAGAGCATTTAATTTTTAACTAAAAGTAGGCATAGTCTTTATTATTCTGTTTGTTTTTTCCCCCTGAATAAACATATACCAGTTTATGTCTCATTTGCTTGGTTTATTATACAAGTGAAGATTAATATGCAAGTGTATTATTATACAAGTGAACAATAAAATAAATATTCAATAAAAGGTTATAGATGGCTGGATGGCATCACCGACTCAACGGACGTGAGTTTGAGTGAACTCTGGGAGTTGGTGATGGACAGGGAGGCCTGGTGTGCTGCGATTCATGGGGTCACAAAGAGTCAGACACGACTGAGCGACTGAACTGAACTGAACTGAAAAGGTTATAGACAAAGAGAAAGTAAAATGATAATGATCTCAGACACTGTACCACTCCTATAGGCAATGATGCTTTGTCTTCTGTGATTTATCTTTTTACATACAAGTATAGAAGCGATTCAAATTATCCAACTTTGAATTTCCCACCACTGTTTGTCGAAAGAACATTTATAAAGCATGAACACTTTCTTATAAAGAGGATGTTGATGCTGTAATTGAGTTGGAAGTCCCAACAGAAATAATAGTGATTACTTAGCTGTTTTTTTCTGAGACAGCATGGAACAGACAATAACTTATTGATTAAAGAAGATTTAAAGAATGCTTCTTATACTCTGTCAATATCTAATGTCTGTTTTCATCACCAATTTAAACTTGCTGGAAAGCCTCTGGAGAACATAAACATCTACAAGCCAGTTTATACGGAGAAACACTTTTCCATGGTTACCTTGGTTTCATAGAAAAATAGAATATGTTGATTGTGTTTAGTTACTAAGACAAGCCAATATGAACTAAAGGGCTATGGAAAAAACACCGTTCTTTGACAATTAAGTTGTGTGAGATTTCTGATATTTTTTCACCCAAGTACAAAAAAATAATCCAATCCAAGTAAAATGGAGTCAGGAATGAATTTCCCATGTATTTACATCAAGAATCATCTAGTATAAAGGGATTGCAATGAGAGCTGGAGGCCAAGACCCAAGGAAGTTTTTAAGAGAACTGTGGTAAGGAGTAGAGACTGTAGTGGTGGTAGAAAACTCAAGCAGAAGCGAGAGATGGGAAGTTCACTGATATTATAAGCAAACAATGCACATTGAAATTCCTGCAGATGAACACACATCAACCAACATCTTTCATCTGGCTTCTTTTGAGGGTGCAATCTCCAGTATTCAAATAGAATGTGGACCTCAAGAAATTGAAATTTCCAGTAAAGACAGGAGCTGATGCTATACTTTTATGACTCACCTCATTCACTTCACCCAAATCCTGACCCTGTTGGAGCATGTCCTTATTGAATACTTTTATATTTTTTTCATTGCTGCTGCTGCTGCTAAATCGCTTCAGTCGTGTCTGACTCTGTGCGACTGCATAGATGGCAGCCCACCAGGCTTCCCCATCCCTGGGATTCTCCAGGCAAGAATACTGGAGTGGGTTGCCATTTCCTCCTCCAATGCATGAAAGTGAAAAGTGAAAGTGAAGTCACTCAGTTGTGTCTGACTCTTCGCAACCCCATGGACTGCAGCCTACAAGACACCTCCGTCCATAGGATTTCCCAGACAAGAGTACTGGAGTGGGGTGCCATTGCCTTCTCTGATATGTTACATTAAAGTATTATTTATTTTCTTGATTAATGGGTAATTTGGCAATCTCTTGACTTACCCTGTAGGCAAATGCCTCACTCATCTCATCCTAGGGGCAACTGAAACCAATGTATGCCAACTGCAGAAAGGCAGACATGTTCTCAACATAAGGAACTTTTGACAATTTAACAATGAGAATTGTCCAGAACTTACCTTATTTTGCAGAATGATGGTTTGTGCCCCAAAATATTCCACCAATGCTCTATTTCCCTCAGGATGTTTTGAGGACCTTTAGCCTATATAGAAAGGTTCTTGGACTTCCCAGATGGCTTAGTGGTAAAGAACCTACCTGACAATGCAAGGGACATAAGAGAGGCGAGTTTGATCCCTGGTGAAGAAGATCCCCTGGTGGAAAAAATGGCAACCTACTCCAGTTCTTGCCTGGAGAATCCCTTGGATGGAGGAAATTGGCTACAGTCCATTGGGTTGTAAAAGAGTTGGACACAGCATAGCAACTAAACAACAACAAAAAAAGGGCTTTGACAGTGTCAGTGTACAACCAAACTTCCCATTTTGCTTAGGCTTAATAACTACAGGAAGCATATTTATTTCATTTAAAGTTTTACTAAAGAAAAATAGTTAATTATGGTGACCATGAAAATAATAGACTGCTTACAATCCTTATATAGACTTTTTGACAATCAAAGAATGAAAGGGAAAATTTAAAAATAAAAAAAAGATCTCATATAAATGAGATCGTTTATAATATTGTTGTTCAGTCCCTCAGTCATGCCCAACTCTTTGCAACCCCCTAGACTGCAGCACGCCAGACTTCCCTGTCCTTCACTATCTCCCAGAGTTTGCTCGAACTCATGTCCATTGAGTCAGTGATACCACTCAACCATCACATCCTCTGTTACCCTCTTCTGCTCCTGTACTCAATCTTTCACAGCATCAGGGTCTTTTACAATTAGTCAGAATATAAGTAAGCACTAATAGGCAAACCTTACCTGCCTCCTTAGAAACCTGTATACAGGTCAAGAAGCAACAGTTAGAATCAGACATGGAAAAGCAAACTGGTTCAAAATTGGGAAAGAAGTACATCAAGGCTGTATATTGTCACCCTGCTTATTTAACTTATATGCAGAGTACATCGTGTGAAATGCCAGGCTGGATGAAGCACAAGCTGGAATGAAGATATTTGATTGCTCTATCAACTATTAATAACCTCAGATATGCAGATAACACTACCCTAATAGCAGAAAGTGAAGATGAACTAAAGAGCCTCTTGATGAAGGTGAAGGAGGAGAATGAAAAAGCTGGCTTAAAACTCAACATTCGAAAAAGTAAGATCATGGCATCACTGACTCAATGGACATGAGTTTGAACAAGCTCCGGGAGATGGTGAAGGACAGGGAAGCCTGGCATGCTGCAGTCCATCTACGAATTAGCGATACTATTTCATGAAGACTCAATTTTCTCAAGTCTATCAATTAAAGCTGAAAAACATTCTTAGTGAATACACAAATCAACAACAGAGGCATTATGTTTCATTGTTTTAATATAGAGTGGCTGGTAAGGTGCAGACTATTGTTCAGTCAGTTTTTGGTCTTTGAAATTTTCTCAGCCTGGGAAGTTAAGCGACAGAAACTTCATACCCTAGGAGGTAAATATTCTATATCCTAAGACTTTCTGGATAGATAATAGAAATTTTTTGTGGCATAGAGCTGAAATAAGACTACTTCTAAGTCCAAGTGATTTGCCAAAAAAAATTTTTTTTTCTTTTAATTAAAACCTGCTTAACAAGAAATTTGGATGTCTGATTTCACATTGTCCTTGAGCAAGGAGAGGGTGTGGTTCATTCCAGCTTGTGCTTCATCCAGCCTGGCATTAGTATTCTGTTTCTACATTGTCTTAACAGAAAGGAGATTATGTTGTTATTGTTCAGTCACTCAGTCGTGTCTGGCTCTTTGCAACCCCATGGACTGCAGCACGCCAGGCTTTCCTGACCTTCACCATCTCCTGGAGCTTGCTCCAACTCATGTCTGTTGAGTCAGTGATGCCATCCAACCATCTCATCCTCTGTCATCCCCTTTGAAGGAGATTTAGATTGTTTTAAATCACACTAGACAAAAGCTCTTGTGGGAACCTGAAGAAAGTGAAGTCAGAGAGTAAACTTGAACACCTGGCAAGGTTCCAAATTTTCTTTTGGCTTAGCAATTGCATGCCTTGCTCTTCAACTCTTCCTTGACTCAGAATGTCCATGTCAGTGTGAAATCATGACTTTATCCAGTAATGAAATTTCAGAGCTGGAGGGAACCTGAGAGGTCATCCAATTTGACCATCTCAGCTAAGGATGAGGCAGCTGAGTTCCAGAGAGTGACAGGATTCATTTAGTCAAGGTCACAAGTTATGGGCCAAGTTTTCAATGCACGAAAAAGTGAGATAAATAGAAGATTGCTGATATCTAACTCATCAGAGCATTCAGTAAAGACTTTCAATAATATATTGAAATAGTTGTTATTGAATATATTGAATAGTTGTTACTTTTCTCAGCTATTAAGGACATATACCAAATGTGGGGCTTCCTTTGTAGCTCAGTTGGTAAAGGATCTGCCTGCAATGGGTTCAATGGAGACCTGGGTTCAATTCCTGGGTCAGGAAGATCCCTGGAGAAGGAAATGGAAACCCACTCCAGTATTCTTGCCTGGTGAATCCCATGGACAGAGGAGCCTGGCAGGCTACCGTCCATGGGGTCGCAAGAGTCAGATACAACTTAGTGACTAAAACACAACACACACCAATTGTGGGTCTTCCCTGGTGGCTAAGTGGTAAAGAATCCACCTGCAATGCAGGAGACACAGGTTTCATCCCTGGGTCAGAAAGATCCCCCAGAGATAGAAATGGCAACCCACTCCAGTGTTCTTATCTGGGAAATCCCACAGACAAAGGAGCCTGACAGCCTACAGTCTTTGAGATTGCAAAGAATCGGACATGACTTAACACTGAACAACAACAAAATAAAAACAAATGTGCTGTGCCTTTGCATTTCTATCATTGTTATGGAACAAATTCTGGCAAGATCAGTTTTCTGTGACTGACCTGAGCTATGCTTTCATGCTAAGTCTGAGGCGTCAGGTTCTTGTTAAAGAAGTTTCTTTTCAAGCCTAGAAATATGATTACAAGGCTGCTCAGTCTCCTACTGTTGCTCCTTTGTGAAGCTTTGGGCAGCTGTTATAATAAAAGTAAGTGATAACACACTGTACTCCCAAATCACCATGCTGTTTGTCAAGCTCCAGTACTATTCCTCAGGCTGATTTCCTGGAATGGGAGGCAAAGGGCCAGAATTGCAAAGCCATCATAAACATTTCTCTTTTAGATATAGTTTACCAGCTGGGAAAGAACAGCATCTCTGCTTAGTTTATAGGAAGGACCTAGAATTCTTCTGCCCAGCTGACTGACTGTTCAGTTCAAACCACCAGATGAAATGCCTTGGAGTTAAAATGTGTCAAGAGGAACTTCATAGAATGGAATCACTGGAACATGACTGAGCAGTTGCTGAGTGCTTTTTGGAGGTTAAATCCTGTCTAGAGGCCAATACAGTACCCTGAGAGAACTTTTAATGACATATGAAATGGTTACCAAGGTTCCAAACATGTCTATTTTCTTGTAACACCTTTTTAAATTACCATTGTGTTTGAGTGGCTCAGACAATAAAGAATCTGCCTGCAATTCAGGAGACCTGGGTTCAATTCCTGGGTTGGAAAGATTCCCCTGGAGAAGGGAATAGCAACCCACTCCAGTATTCTTGTCTGTAGAATCCCATGGACAGAGGAGCCTAGCAGGATGCAGTCCTTGGGGTCACAAAGAGTTGGACACCACTGAGTGACTAACACTTTCTCTTCACTTGAATTTCAGTAATGATGTTACAGATTATTTGTTTTGTCCCCCCAGAATGATAAAATCAGAAATTTACAATTTGAGGAAAAATGACAAAGACCAATATGCTTTGGTTTATAATGCTCTATTTTTTTTATTTTTAGTGCCTCAGTGTAAATAAGCAGGCAAGAAATGATTGTGTTTTTTTCCCCCTTTTAGCGGTTTACCTCTGCAAAAGAACAATGCAAAACAAAGCAAGGCTGGAGCTGGCCGACTATGAAGCTGTAAGTACCGAGGACTTCCTGGCAAAGGAAGGTATAAGATGAGCAAGAATAAGGCCAATGGTCATTTCTGGGCACTCTGAACTTTCTACATTTATGAATCTTAGAGATCAGATTTCCAGGGAGGGACAGCATAATTACTATATCCCTTACTTGCTTACTTCCTCTCATCATTCACAGTCATGATGAAATTCTAAATACACAAATTCGGGGAAGAAGTAGGAAGTATATATTATTTGCTAAAACTGATTTAATATAAAAGTTTTATGTATGTTGTCATTTGTTTTTAGTCACTCACTAAGTCGTGTTTCTTTGTGACTCCATGAATGTAGCCCTCCAGGGTTCTCTGTCCATGGGATTTCTGCCAGGCAAGAATACTGGAGTGGGTTGCCATTTCCTTCTTCAGGGGATTTTCTGACCCAGAGATCGAACCTGCATCTCCTGCATTGGCAGGCAGATTCTTTGCCATTGAGCCACCAGGAAGCCCAAAATCTTTATGTGTATACATATATATATATAGTAGTATATACTATATATATATATACTATATATAATGAAGATATCCAAACTTCGAGAATTAAAGAGTGTTTACACTGGGAAAATGGTTTTTGCAAAATCTTTAGGTTGGTCACCATCAACAGATTAAATTGACCTCATGTAATCTGTTCAGATGATTGCTATCTTCTGATTTACTAAACTTAGAGCACTATCTGTAAATAGGTAGTAGGGGACCAAAGGTTTACATTTTTCTCAAAAACCAGATAAACTTATTGAATCAGTAGTAGAAATGTACTGATTTCTTATTCAGTAAAATGGGCAGAGAAAAATCCAATGAATTACTCTTGAGCACTTTTTAATGTAAGTTTAGTATTTGGGGTTTTTAGTTATACTTGCTAATATTGATGTTTGTAATAGGCTTTCCTATGTCCTCTGTGACTGTTAATTTTAGGATTAGCTGCATTTAGTGAGCATGACTTATCATTCCAAGTACACTTACTCCAAGAAATTTTGATTTGTTTTCTTGGTAAGTACATATGGTACAACCGGGCAGAAACAGATAGCTTTTGGGCTTCCCTGTGGCCCTGCGGGTAAAGAATCCGCCTGCAATGTGGGAGACCTAGGTTCGATCCCTGGATTGGGAAGAGTCCCTGGAGAAGGGAAAGGCTGCCCACACCAATATTCTGGTCTGGAGAATTCCATGGACTGTATAGTCCATGGGGTCGCAGAGTTGGACACGACTGAGCGATTTCCACTTTCACTTTTCACATATGGTAGATAAACTAGAAGGGGGCATAGTAAGGCTGAGCTCCAGAATGTCTTCTCCGTGGTATATTTTACAGGAGAGCTTGGCCAGGCTACAGAGAGCATTTGCCCGGAAGTGGGAGTTCATTTTTATGCAAGCAGAAGCACAAGCAAAGTGAGTCCTTGTGAGTCTTTTGGAAGATTTGTTCAAGTTGTGGCCTTTTATCCACAGAGGCACTATGATTAACACTGCTTACTGTTCATTGCTGTGATGTTAACAGAGTGGACAAGAAGAGAGACAAGATTGAAAGGAAGATCCTTGACAGTCAAGAGAGAGCGTTCTGGGATGTACACAGACCTGTGGTGAGCAAGCACACGCACCAACATTGTCTGAATTCATAATTTCAGCCTTTGGAAAGTAAAGGAAGAATGTAGTAACTCCGTTTTTCTCCCCCCCGCCCCCGAAGTCGGTGAATTTAGAAGAGTGCCGCCGTTAAAGCGACTGGAGTTCAATAGTATAATATTTAATTTATAGGACTGCTTTTTTCTAACGTGACACTACTTGCATACTCACTTTTTGCTTCTGAGGTGCCTGATACTTTCATGCACTTGAAGGAAAGAAGTCTGCAACAAAGGAGGTTGGCATGGCTTCCAATCTACATTTTTTCTGAATTTATAGTAAAAGTCTGAGTTAAAATGTTATTCCTCCACTAATTTTTCTTTTTTAAAACCTACTAATAGCCTGCCTTGAATGACAGCTTTAATGGAAACATTTTAGGTGGCTCTGCTTCAGCTTAGCTCATATTTCTGATAATGTAACTGGTCATTGAATCTATATACAATAACTTAGCTGGCTTTCTTATATAGTAATGTTATAGTAATAGTAATGTTAAACCATATGAGCCAGAGTAACAAATAACAAACAACCTTGATTAATACCAGAAAACTTTGTGTAAGGAGTTAAACAATGGTTATGAGCTTATATCTTTAAACATAGACCTAGAGAATGGTATTTATATAGTATTATTAAATAACAGGATCACAGCAAGAGATGAATCAAGATTCTTTGAGACTATCTTAAAATTTTCCTCTCAGCTACCTGTGGGAATGGGCCAAAATAGGTCTGTTTTCCAAAGGTTTGTATACGCATGTCTATATATATATATGATTAAAATTTGAATTTTATATATATTTAAATTCTAGATATTAATTCAACTCTCAGATTTCATATGAAATTTTTTTGAATTCACAAAAAATTAGAATTGAAACTTAACTACTCAAAATTCAGTTTTATTGCTCATGGTGTGAAAAAGATTGTGAGGTCACATGCATAAGTATTGCAAGGATATGAAGTAGGATTTTTGCTTGTTTTAAGCCATCTCTAGAAACTGGTTAATAAGTTATGCCCTCATGTTCGTCCACTTTATGCTCCTGAACATCTGAGGGCCCATCTCTAGCCTAGTTTAAATCTGATGACTCTTGGCAACTCAAGAGGACTTGCTCCATGTCGGATCCCCTTCTCTGCCCACATCTATTCCACAGCAAAAAATGCTCTCAGATTATGTAAATTGATCCCACCTCAACACACTTGCCTGTTCAGTCGCCCAGGAATTACTCAGCCAGTCCCGTGCCTTCTCTGTGCCCTGTAACCATTGTGAGTAGGCTCCAGTCCTGTTTCTCCTCAGAGCAAGGCACTCATGAATGTTCTCCAGGGGGCCCCTGCTGTGCCCCTCACTAGGTGTTCATTTAGAAAGTCCTCCCAAAGAGCACCTGGAGGCAGAAACCACCCTGAAGCTGTTAGTTCCGTTTCCCTTATTCAATTTGTGGATGCCTCTGCTTGGCTTTATATCTCTTAAAATGAACATGTTATGCAATTCTTGCTTACTGTTTGTTTTCTAGAGGGGAAAAAAAACAGAGCTTTGGGTTACCTGCATGATTCTGAGAATGTAATGCGCCTAACCCAACCCTACCTTCAGTTATGTATGTTTTATATTACAACTGTGTATCCCTTTGGAAGAAATGTTTTTGAAGTGGTTCCAGGTGTGTGTGAAGTGATGACACTTGTCTGGAGGCCGTATCAGTCACACAGGTCCTGCCCTGTGTCTGGATTGTAGAATTCTGAGTGCCTACTGAGGATTAATTGACAGAGATGATGCTGGCAGGATTGTTAAGCAGGACACTCCTAAAAGAGTTTTTAATGGCTATCTCCCCAGCAAAATACACAAGCTATATTTCTATTCACTGGCTGTAGTGTTAATTAAACAATAAGAAGAAGAACTTTCTAAGATAACTATACCTCCAAAAATGTCCTTATTTTTATTTTGGTTTTAAAAAATTCTTATTACAAAATTATGAACACACTACTGCGTGTTTTTAAAGTATAGAAATTAATATTCTCATTGGAATAAAAGACTCTATTCAAATTTCACAGACTTATAACACAATTTAATTAAAACACTTTTAAGCTATATAGTTATATTTTTCCTGTATTGCTTTAGATTTATGAATATATTAAGTACCTTTGTTCTCAAAGACAAAAATGGAGTTATCCTAGCAGTACTGTTTGTTGATTTGTTTCATTTTATTTCCTCTTGCATAATCCTACTCTTTAACCTTAGCAGAGAACAATTAATCCTGATAAAGCTTTTACTAGTTTAAGTCAATAAGTAAGTGATACACTATACTGCATTTTGTTTGGTTTGCTTTGATTTGATCTGGTTTGATGCTGTCATTTATTTAATTAAAATAGGTTGGAAATAATTAGCGAGAAATATAGTCAGGAAGGAGAAATCTCAAAAAGAAGCTCAGAATCTTTAAAGTATACTTAAAGTAGAATATTGTAAAATATTATGAGTTTATAGTTAGAGATGTAGAAAATATATGTAATGTGATTTTTTTAATGAAATCACTTAACACAGTATACTCATTTATTGCATTTAATACCTTTTTAAAATAAATTTAGCTTCCCTAAGTACGTCCATGTTTACTCCCCCCCAAAAAAAGTTTAAGTCATAACACTGAGAAGGACTCTTCAGTTATTAAGGACTCCAGACAGAATTGTCAAACACTAACTACAGTAAGTGCCTACACATGAACCTTCAAGTTGCAGACTTGAGAACGTGCACCCTCGTGTCCGCACACATAAGTTAGTTCACTTGTCTGGCATACATTGTCATGTGCATGCATCCTCTGCAAGTGGTTATGTTTTTGTGTGCTTTACTGTACAGTAATGTATAGAGTTCAGTAGTATAGTATATTTACTTCAAGCTATTAGTTGATCTATAAGAGGACAACTTCATTGAACTCCTGGCTGTGCAGCACAGGGAGCTTACTAATGAAAACCTGATGGAATTGGAGCCCAGAGAAAAGACAAAGAGGGACAAGAGAAAGAAGAAGTAACTAATGAACAAGAGATTTACAGCACAGGAAATGGCAAGGGGATTTTCTTTATTTGAGAAGGCAAGGTTAGCTTTTGAGGCACAGGACCCAAACACAGAATGGTATATGAAGGTTGTAGCAGCCGTTCTGAATGAAATCCAGTGCTACTATGTCATCTATGATGAGAAAAAAAGGGCTACTACTCAGACATCCCTGGATCATTTTTTCAAGAAGATAGAATTGAATCCAACAAGGAACCAGAATTTTTGCCATCAAACTTAGGCATGAATGAAATTTCAGCTTGCCCTCCATCTCTTATTGCTGACAGTCCTTCAGCTCTACCATCTCCCACTTCCTCTTTCTCCTCCAGTCAGTAACTCTTCTTACCTGTTCACTTGATGCCAGCCCCTGTATGCCAGTTGTACGGTACTCCTGTACCTTTCAAGATACTGTATTGTAAGATTAAAAATGTTTTCTTTATTTTTTGTTTTTATGTATTATTTGTGTGAAAATTATTGTAAACCTGTTACAGCACAGTACTAGATAGCCAGTGGTGTTAGTTGGGTACACTGGCTAACAATGTTAGACTTAACGAAAAAAATTAGACTTCCCAAGGTGTTCTTGGAAGGAACTCATTTATATGTAGGGGACTTACTGTATTCAAGATAATAGTAGGGGAAATAGACCAAATTGTAACAAATGTCAAAGATAATTTGGGATATGGGTTGACTTGTGTATTTAGTGTTTTGATACTTTTATAAAAGCCCCTTCAAGGGCTAATGGAGTCTTGTTGTTGTTTAGTTGCTACATTATGTCCAGCTCTTTGCGACCCAATAGACTGCAGCACAGAAGGCTCCTCTGTCCTCCACTGTCTCCCAGAGTTTGTTCAAATTCATGTCCATTGAGTCGGCAATGATCTAACCATCTTAGTCTATATTAACTGAGTTCAAGCAACTAGTTGGGTGCCAGGTGGCTCATTTGTGTCCGATTCTTTGTGACCCCCTGGTCTGTAGCCCACCAGGCTCCTCCATCCATGAGATTCTTGAGGCAAGGATACTGGAGTGGGTTGCTATTTCCTTCTCCATTGAGCAACTAGTTAAATTGCAGTAAAAATTATGTTTGTCACAGTGCTAAAGAGTTTAACTGACACTAACTTCCAAGTATTTGTTTTAATATTTTCAGATTATAATTTCTCGAAGATCAGAGAGTTTGAAATTTTCTATACATTTCCTGTAAATCATTTTTTTATTTGAATAAATTAGTGTGGAGTGTCTGGTGAAGCATGTGTGTGTATGCACAAAGCCCATTAAAATTTGGGGTTTAAAAGTGTCTGAAGAAGAGGTTATAGATTTGCATAATAAGTTTGAGAAGTTCAATAAGATTCAAAGTTTTTATAACCTACTGAATTAGATCTAAGTGATTCTAAGGAAATACAACCATCATGGAGGGAAAAAAGTAGTCTAGTGAATTGGCCTTTCAAAGAAGAATGGTCCTGATATCTGGAACCAAACTTGTTCCTCACGGCCCTATTGTGGTGCCAGCTTATATCCTTAGCGCTGACTTTGGTTTTTTGTTTGTTAGTTACATTTTTTTCAGCTTAATGAGGTGTACTTGACAAACTAAATTGTAAGATACTTAAAGTGTACAATATGATGATTTTATATATGTGTTCTTTGTGAAAGGACTCCTGCCATCAAGTTAGTTAACCCTGACTTTGAAAGTTGATCTAAAGAGATGGAGTGTAGGGAACCTGGGCACATTCATATGTGCAAGGTAGAGTCAGCCGTATAGAGTGAATCACCTCTCCTCTCACCTTGGAAATCCATAGTGACCTGTGGGAGCTCTAGGGTTATACTTGAAGACAGTACTGTGGGTGAACATTATTTATACCACAAACTATAAAGCACAAGGCCACAATTATAAATATTCTTGCAGATACACTGTGACAGGCATCACCTTGGCACATTTTTGTTGAGGACCATAGAGGGGAACCTGGTATAAGGTTAAGATACAGATATTTAAAAAAAATTTTGTTCAAGTATACCATACATACTAGAAATGCATATCAAATCCATAATGAAATGGCACCTCACACCAGTTAGAATGGCAGTTCTAAAAAGATAAGAGATAATAAGTGTTGGTGAGGATATGGAGCAAAATTCTGTGCACTGTCCTGGTGGGAATGTAAATTGGTGCAACCACTATGGAAACAGTAAGGAGGTTTCTCAAAATATTAAAAATAAAACTGCAATATGATCCAGCATTTCCACTTTTGGGTATTTAACCAAAATAAATGAAAACATGAACTTAAAAAAGCACCCTCATGTTCAATGCAGCATTATTTACAATAGATGCAACCTAAGTGCTCATTGATGGGTGAGTGAATAAAGAAAATGTGGACACAGGGATACCTCAGGGATAGTGTAGGTTTAGTTCTAGAGCACCACGATAAGTCATAGAGAATGTTTGCTTTACCAGTGTATATAAAAGTCATGTTACATGATATGGTGATCTATTAAGTGTGCAATAGCATTATGTCTAAAAACTAATGTCCATGCCTTCATTTAAAAATACTTTCTTGCTCAAAAATGCTAACCATCATCTGAACCTTCAGCAAGTCATAGTTGTAATGTCAAAGATCACAGATCACCATCAGATCAGATCAGATCAGATCAGTCGCTCAGTCGTGTCTGACTCTTTGCGACCCCATGAATCACAGCACACCAGGCCTCCCTGTCCATCACCAACTTCCGGAGTTCACTGAGACTCACGTCCATCGAGTCAGTGATGCCATCCAGCCATCTCATCCTCTGTCGTCCCCTTCTCTTCTTGCCCCCAATCCCTCCCAGCATCAGAGTCTTTTCCAATGAGTCAACTCTTCACATGAGGTGGCCAGAGTACTGAAGTTTCAGCTTTAGCATCATTCCTTCCAAAGAAATCTCAGGGCTGATCTCCTTCAGAATGGACTGGTTGGATCTCCTTGCAGTCCAAGGGACTCTCAAGAGTCTTCTCCAACACCACAATTCAAAAGCATCAATTCTTCGGTGCTCAGCCTTCTTCACAGTCCAACTCTCACATCCATACATGACCACAGGAAAAACCATAGCCTTGACTAGACGAACCATTGTTGGCAAAGTAATGTCTCTGCTTTTGAATATGCTATCTAGGTTGGTCATAACTTTCCTTCCAAGGAGTAAGCGTCTTCTAATTTCTTGGCTGCAGTCACCATCTGTAGTGATTTTGGAGCCCAGAAAAATAAAGTCTGACACTGTTTGCACTGTTTCCCCATCTATTTCCCATGAAGTGATGGGACCGGATGCCATGATCTTCGTTTTCTGAATGTTGAGCTTTAAGCCAACTTTTTCACTGTCCACTTTCACTTTCCTCAAGAGGCTTTTGAGTTCCTCTTCACTTTCTGCCATAAGGGTGGTATCATCTGCATATCTGAGGTTATTGATATTTCCCCTGGCAATGTTGATTCCAGCTTGTGTTTCTTCCAGTCCAGCGTTTCTCATGATGTACTCTGTGAAAAAGTTTGAAATATTGTGAGAATTACCAAACTTACTCAGGGACACAGAATGCACAAGTACTGCGGGAATAACGGTGCTGATAGATTTGCTTGACGCAGGGCTGACACAAACCCCTTCAGTTTCTACAATGATGCAGTATCTGTAGCTCCCCAGCTGGCACAGTGGTAAAGAATCTGCCTGCCAATGCAGGAGATGCAAGAGAAGTATGTGGGTTCAATCCCTGGGTCAGGAAGATCCCCTGGAGGAGGAAATGGCAGCCCACTCCAGTATTCTATTCTTGCCTGGAAAATCCCATGGACAGAGGAGCCTGGGGGGCTATGGTCCATAGGGTGCATAAAGAGTGGGACATGACTGAGCACTGACATGCTCATGACATCTGTGAAGAACAATAAAAAGTGTGATAAAATGAGCTGTCCCTTATGTATGTACATATGTAAGTGTTTGTGTACACATATGTACATACACAAACACATTTGTAGTTCAGTCATAAAAAAATAAAATCTTGCCATTTGTGACAGCATGGGCATGTGAAATACGTTAGAGAATGACCAATACAATATCATTTCACTTATGTGTAGAACCCAAAAAATATACTCTTAGATACAGATTGGTGGCTGCTAGAGGTCGGGGGTTGGGATGCTGGGAGAAATGGTGTGAAGGGGGTAAACAGGGACAGACTTCCAGTTTTAAAAGAAGTAAGTCCTGGAGATGTGATGTATAGCACCTTGACTTTAGTCACTAATACCGAAGTGTATATTGAAAAGTTGCTAAGACAGTAGATTTTAAAAATACTCATCATGAGGAAAGAAGTTTAAACTGTGTGGTGATAAACGTTAAGTAGACTTATTATCTAGTTTTGCAATATATACATATATTGCAATATTATTTTGTAATATATACATTTATTAAATCATTATATTGTACACCTGAAGTGAATATAATGTTATATGTCAATTATATCTCAATAATAATTTTCTAAAGGATGGCCTACATACAGAAAATTGCACAAAGCTTAAGTGCACAATGAATTTTCAAGAATTGAACAGAACCAGTTCACCAGCCTTGACTGGCAAAGCAATGACAAACCTAGACAGCATATTAAAAAGCAGAAACATTATTTTGCCTACAAAAGTCCATTTAGTCAAAATTTTGGTTTTCCTAGTAGTCATATACAAATGTGAAAGCTGGACAATAAAAAAGGCCTGGTGCCAAAGAATTGAGGCCTTCAAACTGTGGTATTGGAGAAGACTCTTGAAAGTCTCTTGGACTGCATGGAGATCACACCAGTCAATCCCAAAGGAAATCAACCCTGAATATTCATTGGAAGGACTGATGCTGAAGCTGAAGCTCCAATATTTTGGCCACCTGATGAGAAGAGCTGACTCACTGAAAAAGACCCTGATGCCGAAACTATTGAAAGCAGGAGAAGGGGACAACAGAGGATGAGATGGTTGGGCGGCATCACCGACTCAATGGACATGAGTTTGAGCAAACTCCAGGGCATGGTGAAGAAGAGGGAAGCCTGGCATGCTGCAGTCCATGGGGTCACAAAGAGTCAGACACAACTGAGTGACTGAACAACAACAAAGGCACCAGGATCCCAGAGCCCTACCAGGGACCGTTCCAGTCACTGCTGCCTAGGTCAGTGGTAACTTCTCATACCATAGATACGTTTGCTTATTTCTGTCTTTATATAAATGGAATTATTAATATCACTCTTCTCATATTCAACATCTTCCTTTGAGAGTCTTTCATGTTATTGCATATAGTTATAATTTGTTTATCCCCATTACTGTATTAGTATTCTGCTATATGACAGTAGAGGGTTTCATGATATATTGATGCTAAATTAACTTCCATAGGGTTAACACTCCACTATTATATCCATAATTTTGATTTTCAATTTATTATTTTTACTAACTTGTTATATTCATGATTCAACTTAAGTTACTCCAGACTTTTGTTTATCACACAAAACCATCAGCTCAGTCTCTTTAATTTAGGTTCAAAAGCAATGCAGACCTCAAAATAAAATAGAAAAACAAGGTGAATGATATTATATGTTATCACATATAATAAAGGAGTAATCTTATTTATATATAGAACTCATATGTCAGTGAGAAAATATCAAAGAAGTAAAAAATGTAATGGGAAACATTTATATTTTTACCTATTAAATTTTCAAACAATTTTTAAAAGGTAATATGACCATATATCTGCATACAATCTCACACTCTTAGGTCCAAAGGTCTATTTGAATTCTTTGGTTGTTGCAAGAGGCATAAGTAAATAGATAGGTAGGTGGATGGATAGATAGGTATGTAGGTAGATAGACAGACAAGACAGAGGGACAGGCAGATGTGTAGAGAGAAGACTGAAAAGATATATACATGAATATCAACAATAGTTTATTTATGAATGCTGAAATTCTGTTGATTTTATCTTTTTATGCTAATCTGTTTTAAAATTAAAATTTAATATGTTTACGTATTCAGTAAGAAAAATCAATAATAGTTTTAAAAAATGAATCAAGACTTCCAGTCCAGCATTGAAAGATCTTGGAAATTATCACTCTCAGTCTCACAATAAGAAAAAGAGCTGAATAAACTGAAAATCAACGATTTTTCTTACATTCATCTCAGAATGAGGTCATTACGTAAAATGCTGTAAGTGCCCAAAACTGGAGAGACAGGTGAATACAGGAAATCACAATTTACCAGAAGCCCAAGAGCAGAAACCTCCAAGGAACCGATACTGGGGTAAGAAACTTAACCTGTAATGGACAAATAGCTGGAGGTTCAGAGAAGACTAACCTGAAAGTTAAGACTCCAAGGGAGCCCAGTCTTGAGGCGACACCATACACTTGTGAGTTTTGCCTCCAGGAATTCTACCAGATTCTCACAGTGAAGTTTGAAGAGAAATCCCTTTGTACATCTCTCAGGGGAAGGGAAAAAGGAACTATTTTCAAATACTCTCAGAACATTCTCATCTTCTTAACTAGATCTGCCTTTAAGAGAAACTGATCGGAGTTGTACAGGAACTTCACCAACACAAAGAAAAGGAAATACCAGACTCTAATCCTGGTCTCACCCAAGTGAGGTGGAAAAAAAAAAAAATGGAGAGAAATTTGTAAAGGTTACAGCCCCAGAGCACAGGCTCACGAAAAGAATGGCACCTAACCCTAGAACTATAAAATGCTTCCACTCCCTCTGCGCCAGCCACAACATTAAGAGAGTCTAAACAACAACAGGGAACTGCAAAGGAAAAAACTGCACATCTCAAGCCTTATTTAGGAAGCCTTAAGGAAGGATTCTATTTTGGGGGCTTTAAAATCACTGCAGATGGTGACTGCAGCTATGAAATTAAAAGACACTTACTCCTTGGAAGGAAAGTTATGACCAACTTAGACAGCATATTAAAAAGCAGAGAAATTACTTTGCTGACAAAGGTCCATCTAGTCAAAGCTATGGTTTTTCCAGTGGTCATGTATGGATGTGAGAGTTGGACTGTGAAGAAAGCTGAGCGATGAAGAATTGATGCTTTTGAACTGTGGTGTTGGAGAAGACTCTTGAGAGTCCCTTGGACTGCAAGGAGATCCAACCAGTCCATTCTGAAGGAGATCAGTCCTGGGTGTTCATCGGAAGGACTGATGCTAAAGCTGAAACTCCAATACTTTGGCCACCTGATGCGAAGAGCTGATTCATTGAAAAAGACCCTGATGCTGGGAAAGATTGAAGGCAGGAGGAGAAGGGGATGACAGAGGATGAGCTGGTTGGATGGCATCACCGACTCAATGGACATGAGTTTGGGTAAACTCTGGGAGTTGGTGAGGGACAGGGAGGCTTGGCATGCTGCGGTCCATGGGGTCGCAAAGAATTGGACACAACTGAGCGACTGAACTGAACTGAGAGAGAGGTTTCCCTGGTGGCTTAGTGGATAAGAATCCATCTGCCAGTGCAGGAGACATGTGTTTGATCCCTGATCAGGAAGATCCCACATGCCGATCCCATGTGCCACAGCTATTAAGCCTGTGCTCTAGAGCCCGGGAACTGCAACTACTGAAGCCCAGGAGTCCTAGAGAAGCCACTGCAATGAGAGGCCTGTGTACCTCAACAAAGAGTAGCCCCCTGCCCCTCACCGCTTGCCGGGTTAGAGAAAAGCCCTTGCAGCAATGAAGACCCAGCAAAACCAAAAATAAAAAATAAATAATGTTTGTGTTTTAAAAAGCCTAAGGGAAACCTGAAGACAACTGGGGAGACACAGACAAGGAAAGCAGAGGAAAGTTTATCTCTGCTATAACAAAAGAAAGCAGTAAATACAGCTTAACCTCTAGCTAGATGTGCAAACCACACAATAAACACCTGTTTGCCTCAGGGCCTTTACCCGATACATGATAACTGGCTTTCAACAAAAAATTCACATAGAGTGAAAGGGAAGGAAAAAAAGCAGCTCAAACAGACACATTAAGCATCAGAATCAGACTCAAATATGGCAGAGATGTCGAAATTACCAAACTAAGGATTTGAAACATGTATGAAAAATGTGCTAAGGTTTCTAATGGAGGAAATGAACAACATTAAGGAATAAAGAATAGAGGTATAAACATAAATATGGAAACTCTAAGATAGAATCAGAAGAAAATGTTAGAATAAAAAATGCCTTAACATTAAATGAAGAATGCATTTGATATGCTCGTAAATAGACTGGACATGGCCAAGCAAATAATCAGTGAGCTTGAAAAAATGTCAATAGAAATTTCCAAAGCCAAAATGCAAAGAGAAAAAGGATGAAAAAGACACGAGCTGTGAAATAATTATTAAAGGTGTCACATACATATAATAGGAATACCAGAAAGACAAACAAGAGAGCAAGAAGAGAAGAAATATTTGAAGCAGTGATGAGCCATCATTTCTGAAAATTAACCGAGAGCCAGGAAGCTTAAAAAACACCACCAGACTAAATATCAAAACATCCAAACCTAGACATAACACATTTAAATTTCAGAAAGTGGACAAATCTTCAGAGAAGCCAGAGGAAAAAGAAACACTTTACATAGGGAGGAAAAAGATTAACAGTTGCATCAGACTTTTAGAAATCATGCAAGCAGGAGAGCAGAGTGAAATATTTTGTGTCAAAAGAAAAAAAAAAAAAAACTTTAGAATTCTATCCAGCAAAATTATCCTTTATAAGTGCAGGAGAAATAAACACTTTCTCAGATAAATAAAAATTGAGGGACTCTGTCATCAGGGGACTTGCAAGAAATGTGGAAAATCTTTAGAAAGAAGGAAATACCATAGGTCAGAAACTCAGGTCTATTTTTTTATTTTTAACTATCGTTCAAATGATAATAGCAGTGTTAAAGGGTACAGAAAGGAGAAGGCATTGGGAATAACCTATTATAAGGTAATTGAATGGAGTAGTATAGTGTGATTTGAAAGAGGAGTCTGATTAGATGTAAGTATGTATTGCAAACCAAAAGGCAACCACTGAGGAAAGTTTAAAATGAAATAGAATTAATATGTTAAGAAAGGCAAACAAAAGGAATAGCAAAAATTCTCAACTAAAAACATAGAAGGTAGAAAAATAGAAAAAATAAAAGGAAAAGAATCAGAGCAATGGCAATGAATAGAAAACTATGAAAAAGATATGGCAGGTATTAATCCAGCTATATTATAATCTCTTTAAACAGTGGTGGCCTAAATACACCAGTTAAAAGGGAGAGACTATCAGAGTGAATGAAAACCTAAAACCTAATTATATATTAAGAAACTCAGTTAAGTATAAAGACAGAGGTACAGATTAAAAGTAAAGTAAAGCTATGGAGAAAGTAAAGGGATGCTAACACTAGTAAACCTAGATAGCATATTGAAAAGCAGAGACATTACTTTGTCAACAAAGGTTCGTCTAGTCAAGGCTATGGTTTTTCCTGTGGTCATGTATGGATGTGAGAGTTGGACTGTGAAGAAGGCTGGGCGCCAAAGAATTGATGCTTTTGAATTGTGGTGTTGGAGAAGACTCTTGAGAGTCCCTTGGACTGCAAGGAGATCCAACCAGTCCATTCTGAAGGAGATCAGCCCTGGGATTTCTTTGGAAGGAATGATGCTGAGTTGAAACTCCAGTACTTTGGCCACCTCATGTGAAGAGTTGACTCATTGGAAAAGACTCTGATGCTGGGAGGGATTGGGGGCAGGAGGAGAAGGGAACGACAGAAGATGAGATGGCTGGATGGCATCACCGACTCGATAGACATGAGTCTAAGTGAACTCCAGGAGTTGGTGATGGACAGGGAGGCCTGGCGCGCTGCGATTCATGGGGTCGCAAAGAGTCAGACACGACTGAGCGACTGAACTGACCTGAACTGAACTGAACACTAGTCAAAAGATAGGTGGAGTTGTTGTTGTTCAGTTGTTCAGCCATGTCTGACTCCTTGTGACACCATGGACTGCAGTATGCCAAGCTTCCCTGTCTCTCAGCATCTCCTATAACTTGCTCAAACTGGTGTCCACTGAGTCAGTGATGTCATCCAACCATCTTGTCCTTTGTTGTTATCCCCTTCTCCTGCCTTCAGTCTTTCTCAGCTTCAGGGGGTTTTCCAATGAGTCGGCTCTTCTCATCAGGTGGCCAAAGTATTGGAACTTCAGCTTCAGCATAAGTCATTCCAATGAATATTCAGGATTGATTTCCTTTAGGATTGACTGGTTTGATTTCCTTACTGTCCAAGGGACTCTCAGAGTCTTCTCCAACAGTTTGAAGGCATCATTTCTTTGGCCAAAGTTCAAGGCATCATTTAATCAGCGCTCAGCCTTCTTTATGGTCCAAATCTTACACCTATACATGACTACTTGGAAAACCATAGCTTTGACTATACAGACTTTTATAGGCAAAGTGATATCTCTATATTTTAATACACTGTCTAAGTTTGTCATAGCTTTTCTTCCAAGAAGCAAGTGTCTGTTAATTTCATGGCTGTGGTCCCTGGGTGCAGTGATTTTGGAGCCCAAGAAAATAAAAGTCTGTCACGGTTTCCATTGTTTCCCCATCTATTTGCCATGAAGTGATGAGACCAGATGCCGTTATCTTTGTTTTTTGAATGTTGAGTTTTAAGCCAGCTTTTTCACTCTCCTCTTTCACTTTCATCAAATTGCTCTTTAGTTCCTTTTCACTTTCTGCCATAAGGGTGGTGTCATCTGCATATCTGAGGTTGTTGATGTTCCTCCCAGCAATCTTGATTCCAGCTTGTGCTTCATCCAGCCCAGCATTTCACATGATGTACTCTGCATAGAAGTTAAATAAGCAGGGTCACAATATACAGCCTTGATGTACTCCTTTTGCTATTTGGAACCAGTCTGTTGTTCCATGTCCAGTTCTAACTGTTACTCCTTAACCTGCGTACAGGCTTCTCAGGAGGCAGGTACGGTGGCCTGGTATTCCCATCTTTTGAAGAATTTTCCAAAGTTCGTTTTCATCCAGACAGTCAAAGGCTTTAGCATAGTCAATTAGTAGCTGTATTAATTTCAGATGAAGCCAGGTCCAGATCAAGAAAAATTATCAGAGATGAGGAGCAACATTATGTAATGATAAAGAGATTAATTATTCATGAAGACATAACAATCCTTAATGTGTGTGCACAATAGAGCATCAAAATATGAGACCGAAATTGATAGAACTGCAAGGAGAAATAGACAAATACACCATTATAGCTGTAGTCTTCAGCACACCTCTGTCATGGAATGACAGATCTAACAGGCAGAAAATCAAGAAGAACATAACTGAACTGAAGAGTGCCATTAATCAACTGGATTTAATTGATATCATAAGCTGCTTCATCCAATAGCAGCAGAATATACCTTCTCCTCAAATTCCCATGGAACACACTAAGAAAGAACACATTCGGGGCCACAAAACTCATCCTAATAAGTGTAAAAGAATTTTAATGGAAATTATATGAAGTATTCCCAGGCCACAATGGGATTAACTAGATACCAGTAATGGAAAGACAGATGGAAAATGACAAAATACTTAGAGTTAAGCAACACATTTCCAGATAATATATAGGTCCAAAAGAAGTTTCAAGAGCAATTGTAAAATATTTCAAGCTAAATGAAAATACATGTTATCAAAATCTGTGGATGCATTGAAAGTTGTACTTGGCAATTTATAAATATATGCATTGATACATATGTTAGGAAAACCTAATATCAATAATCTAAACTTTAATATTAGAAAACTAGAAAAACCCAGAAGAAAAGAAATAAAACTTAGAGCAGAAATCAATTAAATTGAAAACAGGAAAGTGATAGAGAAATACAATACTTAGAGCTGGTTCATTAAGGTTGATAAATTGCTCCTCAGTCCATGGAATTCTGTCCAAGCAAGAATACTGGAGTGGGTAGCCATTTACCTTCTCCAGGAGATCTTCCCCACCCAGGGATCAAACCAGATCTCCTGCATCGCAGGCAGGTTCTTTACAGGCTGAGCCACCAGGGAAGCCCCTCTAGTTAGAGAGCAGACACAAGTTACTAATAGCAGAAATAAAAGAGGAATGATTACCACTGATCACACAGGTGTTATTTTGATAAGAAATGAATATTGTGAACAACTCTATGCCCACGAATATGAAAACCTACATGAAATGCACAAGTTTTGTGAAAGACACAGTTTACCAAAACTCACCCAAAAAGTAATTGATATGAATATACCTACATGTATTAATGAAGAGTTGTATCTATTATTAAAGATTAAACAATCTATTCAACAAAAGAATTTAAATATATAACAAATAACCTTCCAAAATAGAAAGCAAAATCCCAGGTGAATTCACTGAAGAATTCTAGCATGCATTTAAAGGAGAAATTATACCAATTTTTTTTTTTTACTATTTTTCCTGAAAAGAGAAGAGGGCCTACTTCCTATGAATAACTCAGTCTATGATTCCAGCATTACTTTAATACCCAAACCTCACAAAGTCATTGCAAGAAAGGCAAACAAATGTCTCTCATGACCCACAGCTGCAAAATTTCCAATAAATTATGAATATATGACATCCAACAAATGTATGATAAGTATACACCACAACCAAGTGGAATTTATTCCATGTACACAATGCTAGTTCAACATTCCATAATCAACAGTTTAAAAATCATATACTCGTAACAATAGAAGCAGAAAAAATGTGACAAAATCCAACACTCAATAAAAGATAAAAATTGTCAGCAAACTAGGAATAGAGAAAGGGCTTCCCTGGTAGCTCAGCGGTTAAAGCGTCTGCCTGTAATGCGGGAGACCCAGGTTCGATCCCTGGGTTGGGAAGATCCCCTGGAGAAGGAAATGGCAACCCATTCCAGTATTCTTGCCTGGAGAATCCCATGGACGAAAGAGCCTGGTGGGCTACAGTCCACGGGGTCACAAAGAGTCAGACACAACTGAGCGACTTCACTTTCACTTTCACTTTCAGGACTAGAGGAACTTCCTCAACTTATTGATAAAGCACATTTACCAAAAACCTGCAGCTAATATCATACTTAATGGTGAAATACTATTAATAGATGGTTTCTCTCTGACGTCAGGAACAAGGCAACATGTTCCTTCTCACCACTCCTATTCAACATCTTACTGAAGGACCTAGTTAATATAATGACAAGAAAAGGTAATTGAACATGCACAAAACTGTGCTGTATGTCTCAGGGAACTCAAACAGGGGCTCTGTATGAACCTAGAGGGGTGCGATGGTGAAGCAGATGGGACAGAGGTTCAAGAGGGAGGGGACATTTGTGCACCTAAGGCCGATTCATGTTGATGTTTGACAGAAGACAAAATTCTGTAAAGCAGTTATCCTTCAATTTAAAAATAAATAAAGTAAAAAAAAAATACGCAAACGGGAAGGAAATTGGGAAGGAAGAAATAAAACTGTCTTTGTTCACGTATAACATGGTTTTTTTCTATGTAGAAAATCACAAGGAATCAACAACCACAGCAACAAAGCTCTTAAAATTAATAAACTGCAGTAATATAGTTGCAGGATATAAAGTTAATACACAGAAGTCAACTGATTTCTTATATATTAGCAATAAACACTTGGAATTTGAAATTAGAAACACAATACCATTTCATTAGCACTAAAAGTTAAATGCCATTACATATAGATTTTAAGTCTATCAAAACACACAAGAATAATATGGGGAAAGTACTGAAGCAATTTCAGTATTTGCTGAAAAAAATAAAGATCATGATAAATGCAGGGAATATTTCATGTATGGAGATAGGAAGACAAGTATTGTGAAGATGTTAGTTCTTCAATACTAGATCTATAGATTTAACACAGTCCAAATCAAAATCCCAGCAAATTATTTTGTGGCTATTGACAAACTAATTCTAAAATTTATGGAAAGGACAAATGACACAGAATAACCACCACAATACTGAAAAAGAACCACAAAGTCAGAGGACTGTGTTCATGTTCAGTTACTCAGTCATGTCTAACTCTTTGCATGCCAGGCTTCGCTGCCCTTCACCATCTCCCGGAGTTTCTTCAAACTCTTATCCACTGAGTAGGTCATGCCATCCAAGCATCTCATCCTCTGTTGCCCACTTCTCCTTCTGCCCCAGTGTTTCTCAGCATCAGGGTCTTTTCCAATGGGTCAGCTCTTGGCATCAGGTGGCCAAAGCTTCAGCTTTAGCATCAATCCTTCCAATGAATATTCAGTGTTAATTTCCTTTAGGATTGACTCGTTTGATCTCCTTGCAGTCCAAAGGACTTTCAAGAGTCTCCTCCAGCACCACCATTTGAAAGCATCATTTCTTTGGCACTCAGCCTTCTTTATGGTCCAACTCTCACATCCTTACATGACTACTGGAAAAATCATCAGATCAGATCAGTCGCTCAGTCGTGTCTGACTCTTTGCGACCCCATGAATCGCAGCACGCCAGGCCTCCCTGTCCATCACTAACTCCTGGAGTTCACTCAGACTCACGTCCATCGAGTCAGTGATGCCATCCAGCCATCTCATCCTCTGTCATCCCCTTCTCCTCCTGCCCCCAATCCATCCCAACATCAGAGTCTTTTCCATTGAGTCAACTCTTCACATGAGGTGGCCAAAGTACTGGAGTTTCAGCTTTAGCATCAGTCCTTCCAAAGAAATCCCAGGGCTGATCTCCTTCAGAATGGACTGGTTGGATCTCCTTGCAGTCCAAGGGACTCTCAAGAGTCTTCTCCAACACCACAATTCAAAAGCATCAATTCTTTGGTGCTCAGCCTTCTTCACAGTACAACTCTCACATCCATACATGACCACAGGAAAAACCATAGCCTTGACTAGACGAACCTTTGTTGGCAAAGTAATGTCTCTGCTTTTGAATATGCTATCTAGGTTGGTCATAACTTTCCCTCCAAGGAGTAAGCGTCTTTTAATTTCATGGCTGCAGTCACCATCTGTAGCGATTTTGGAGCCCAGAAAAATAAAGTCTAACACTGTTTCCACTGTTTCCCCATCTATTTCCCATGAAGTGGTGGGACCGGATGCCATGATCTTCGTTTTCTGAATGTTGAGCTTTAAGCCAACTTTTTCACTCTCCTCTTTCACTTTCATCAAGAGGCTTTTGAGTTCCTCTTCACTTTCTGCCATAAGGGTGGTGTCATCTGCATATCTGAGGTTATTGATATTTCTCCCGGCAATCTTGATTCCAGCTTGTGTTTCTTCCAGTCCAGCGTTTCTCATGATGTACTCTGCATATAAGTTAAATAAACAGGGTGACAATATACAGCCTTGACGAACTCCTTTTCCTATTTGGAACCAATCTGTTGTTCCATGTCCAGTTCTAACTGTTGCTTCCTGACCTGCATACAAATTTCTCAAGAGGCAGATCAGGTGGTCTGGTATTCCCGTCTCTTGAAGAATTTTCCACAGTTTATTGTGATCCACACAGTCAAAGGCTTTGGCATAGTCAATAAAGCAGAAATAGATGTTTTTCTGGAACTCTCTTGCTTTTTCTATGATCCAGCGGATGTTGGCAATTTGATCTAAATGGACTTCTGTAGACAAAGTGATGTCTCTGCTTTTTAATATGCTATTTAGGTTTGTTACAGCTTTTCTTCCAAGGAGCAAGTGTCTTTTAATGTCATGGTTGCAGTCACCATCCACAGTGATTTTGGAACCCAAGAAAACAAAGTCTGTCACTGTTGCCATTTTCCCCCATCTATTTGCTATGAAGTGATGGGATCAGATTCCCTGGTGGCTCAGATGGTAGAGAATAGACTGCAATGTGGGAGACTTGGGTTCAGTCCCTGGGTCAGGAAGATCCCCTGGAGAAGGAAATGACAACCCACTTCAATGTTCTTGCCTGGAAAATTCCACGGACAGAGGAGCTTAACAGGTTAGAGTCCATAGGGTCACAAAGAGTTGGACATGACTAAGCGATTGACACACACACACACACACACACACACACGCACAGATGGGAATGGACACCATGATCTTAGGGTTTTGAATGTTGAGTTTTAAGCCAGTTTTTTGCTTTCCTCTTTCACCTTCATTAAGAGGTTCTTTAGTTCCTCTTCGCTTTCTGCCATTAGGGTGGTGTCATCTGCATATCTGAGGTCACTGGTATTTCTCCCAGAAATCTTGATTCCAACTTGAGCTTCATCCAGCCCAGCATTCCGCATGACGTACTCTGCATATAAGCTACTATAATTAAAACAGTATAGTACTGATAAGAAAATACGTAAATACATCAGTTGAATAGATAGCCCAGAATTATATTTGACAAAGGGTGAAACAAGTCAATGGAGAAAGAATAGTCTTCCCCAAGAATGTTGCTGAAAGAACTGAAGACCCACATTCAAAAAAACGGAAGAAAAACGTGAATCTAGATATAGACCTTATAACTTTTTAAAAAATTACCTCAAAATGGATCATTCACCTAAATGTAAATTGCTAAATTGTAAATTCTTAGAGAATAACATATGAGACAATTTGGATGACCCTTGGTTTGGTGATATGTTTTTAGATTCAACACTAAAGGCATAAAAGAAAAATTTGGTAAGTCAGTTTATTAAAATTAAATCTTTGGGGTCTGTGAAAAACACTGTTATAAGAATGAGAGGACAAATCACAGACTGGGACCATAATATCAAAATAAATAAGTAACTGAAAATTGACTAGTATCCAGAATATACAAAGAATTCTTAAAACTCAACAGTGAGAAACCAACCAATTAAGAATGGACAAAAGATCTGTATAGACACCTCACCAAAGAAGATACACAGATGGCAAGTAGGTATACGAAAAGGTGTTCAACATCATGTATCATTAGGACATTTTAGCACATTCAGACCAAATCAGATCAGATCAGTCACTCAGTCGTGTCCGACTCTTTGCGACCCCATGAATCACAGCACGCCAGGCCTCCCTGTCCATCACCAACTCCCGGAGTTCATTGAGACTCACGTCCATCGAGTCAGTGATGCCATCCAGCCATCTCATCCTCTGTCGTCCCCTTTTCCTCCTGCCCCCAATCCCTCCCAGCATCAGAGTCTTTTCCAATGAGTCAACTCTTAGCATGAGGTGGCCAAAGTACTGGAGTTTCAGCTTTAGCATCATTCCTTCCTAAGAAATCACAGGGCACATTACTGGCCTGTAAAAGGGAGGTACACCTCTCCACTGTGGAACGTATTACTTTGGAGCCTCTTATATCCTTTGGAATTAAAGGATTTTGAGTTCAAATCACTATTGTAATTCAAGGCACTATTACATTCAATATATGTAATTCATCATATGTTCCAATATGATTTTTATGAACTTGTCATTTTATCATTGTCTCGTGTTATCTATTATAATAATCATTATAAGCATTTTGAACTTACTGAGAGTTATTTATACTAATGGAAATTTTATTTGGTTCTTCTTCACCTTTTACATTACACCATTAAATCACCAGTACTAGCAATAGTAATATTTACAGAATTAAAAATTTCTGTCACCAATTTGGTCACATTTTCCTACTTTTTGGGTTCTCAATTTTTATGCTGTAGGAAATTTTTGTTGCCATCAGAGAGCTAGCCTAGGTTTCATTCCTTCATTCTTCCATTCAGTAAACAGAGTCAAAGAGTTAAAATCAAAACTTCTAAGTCATTTGATGATATTCAGTCTGAGGATCAGGGATTCCAAGACTGTATGCTGCTGCTCACCTTCCATGAATGAGATCCCAGAGAGACAACAACGCAGTGTGAACCAAAAGCCATGTCACTGATGCTTATGGAAGTATCCTAGAAGCCAACCCAGGGCTCCTCTGTGTATGGCAAGTTGGAGCTTGTATGCTAAATCCAAGAGGGACTTTTTAAATCTCCCCTTTGAAAAATCTTTGCATGTCCCCAAATTACAACCAGATTTTTGTAAGGAAAGAATCATAGAAAGTGTTGGAGATCAGTCACTTGTGTACGTGGCAGACCAGGTGCAACAGAACAAAAGGGTCCATGCACATGCGCCTCAGGCTTTGTCTCTTCAAGGAGCTCATATTCAATATTTTATCCAAGGTAAGTACAACAACTAACTCTTGGTGATTTTTTTATTCCTGAATAATTCTAGCTGGGAATACTTTCAGTATTTTAAAACTGAACCTGAAACGTGAGCAATGCCATTGATCACAGAGAAGCTCTAGGCAGACTTATGTGTTAGACTCCTCTTGGTAGCTTGTTGAGAACTGTAACAGTCTGTGTCAACACCACAACAGCTAGTATATAAAATAGAAATATCATTGAAGGGTGAACAGACCATTCATGGATGTTAAATGGAAGGGTATTATTTCAACCAGAGCAGATTAGGAGAATGTGAAGAATAATTTAAGGAAGTATAGCCAATACTCTGAATAAGGAGGCTGCTCTACCACCCTCTTGGTAATTGACCATTAGATAATAATCTTGCACATTCAGTGATGTGCTTCTATCAGCAATGATGATGCAAAAAGGCAAAGACACAAAAGGTTGGGTCAGAGGCAGGTTATTGTATAAACATTTATGTTGGAAATGATCTGTGCCATTACTCAATGAATGCATGTGTGCTCAGTCATGTCCAACTTTTTGCGACCCCATGGTCTGTAGTCAGCCAGACTCCTCTGTCCATGGAATTTTCCAGGCCAGAAAACTGGAGCGGGTTGCCATTTCCTCTTCCAGGGGATCTTCCCGACCCAGGGATCAAACCCACCCACTTATCCTACGTCTCCTGCATTGGCAGATAGTTTCTTTACCACTGCATCTCTGCGAAGTCTCGTGACTTGATAATGACTGCATAAGGAGCTGCATTCCAATTGGAAAATTCAGTAAATATTAAAAATCACATGTAAATACAATATCAGAGTTATCCCTGACTCATGTCTTCACTTCCATTTATTTCTGTCCCAGGCTTCCTCATCTCAGCTGATGGCAACTCATTTGCCAAAACCTAGAAGTCATCATTGACAATTCTCTTCCTTTTAGCTCCCTAACCCAACACATCAGCAAATTTTACTGATCCTGGCTTCAAAATATTTCCCAAATACAATACCCACGATCTTTAATGCTGATGTGCAGATGCCCTCAGCATCATTTCTTGCCTAGATGATTACAGTAGCCCTGTGACTGGTGTCCTTGCTTCCACTTTTGTTCTATCCCCATCCTGATGATCAGTTCCCAAAGGACTCACAATTTCCAGTTTGTTTGTTTGTTTTTTTAAGTAGACTTTCGTAGAGCAGTTCTAGGTTCACAGAAAAATTAAGCAAAAAGTATAGGTAGTTCCTGTACCCCCTCTTCCCTTCCCACACACAGCCTCCCCCCATTATCAACATCCCCAGAATGGTACTTTGTTATAAGTGAAACTACACAGCACTGTCACCCAGAATCTATAGTTTACATTAAGGTTCACTCTTGGTATTTTACATTCTGTGGGTTTGAACAAATATATAATGACACCTATCCAGCATTATAGTATCATACAGAGTAATTTCACTGCTCCCCCAAATCCTCTAGCTCCACCTGTTCTTACTCCTTATTCCCAACCCCTGGCAACCACTGATTTTTTTTTTTTTAAACTGTCTCCAAGGTTATGACAGGGAAACCTGGTGTGCTGCAGCCAGGGTTGCAAAGATTTGGACATGACTGAGCAAGTTTACAACAGCAATATTCCAGAATCTCATATAGTTGGAATGATACTATGTGTAGCCTTTTCAGATTGACTTCTTTCACTAAGTAAGAGGCATGTCAGTTTCCTTCATGTCTTTTCATGTTTAACATCTTATTTGTTTTCAGTGCTAAAAAATATTCCACTGCATATCTGTACCACAGTTTATGTATCCATTCACCTAATGAAGGACATCTTGAGTACTCCCAAGTTTTGGCAATTATAAATAAACCATCCACATGCAGGTTTTTATGAGGATCTAACTTTTCAACTCTTTTGGATAAATACTAAAGAGTACAATTGCTGGATCGTGTGATTAGAGGTATATTTAGTTTGTAAGAAACCACCAAACTATCTTTCAAAGTGACTGTACCATTTTACACTTCCATCAGCAACAAATGAGAGTTCCTGTTGTCTCACATTCTCTTAGGCATCTGGAATTGCCAGTGTTTTGGTCTTTCTAATAGGTGGTGTAATGGTATTTCATTGTTTCTTTAATTTACAATTTCCTAACGACACATGATGTGAAGCATCTTTTCATATGCTTATTTTCCATGTGTATATCTTCATCAGTGAGTTGCCTGTTCAAATCTTTTACCCATTTTTTAACCATGTTGTTCATTTTCTTATCATTGAATTTTAAGAGTCTCTGTATATTTTAGATAATAATCCTTTATCGGATCTGTATTTTGCAAATATTTTTCCTAGTCTGTGACTTATCTTCTTGTTTCCTTGACAGTATCTTTCATAGAGCAAAAGTTTTTAATTTTTATGAACTTCAACTTATCAATTATTTCTTTCATGGATTGTGCCTTTGCTGTTGAATTAAAAAGTCATCCCCAAACCCAAGATCACCTAAATTTTCTTTTATGTTATCTTTTAGGAGTTTTATAGTTTATCATTTCACACTTAGTCCAATTTTTTATGAAGGATATAAAGTTTGAGTGGGTTTTTAAAAATGTAGAGCATAACAAGCCACTTTCATGTTTGAAACACTCCAGTAACTACCACTTATGTTTAGAATTGAACCAGAGATTTTTACCATAATCTATAATTTCTACCTAAGCTAACCACTTTCCACAATTCCAGGCTGTCCTGGTATATTTCTCTCCCCTCTGCCACAGTAGACTTCCTTGTGCCTTTTGACATGCAGAGGTCATTCATAACATACACAAAAGTAGGATTACTTAATTAACAATCTATAGACAACAATTAAGATGGAGTAGAAATCAAATGAGTAAATATTATAGAAGAGAGTGAATGTAGTGAATTCCAGGAACTTCCCTGGTGGCTCAGTGGTGAAGAATCCATCTACCAATGCCAGAGACTTGGATTTGATCCCTGGTTCGCAGTTCAGTTACTTAGTGCGGAGCAATTAAGCCCGTACGCCACGACTGTTGAGTCTGTACTCTGGAGCCCAGGAACCACAACTGTTAAAGCCTGCACACTCTGTAGCCTGTGCGCAGCAGCAAGAGAAGCTGCTTCAGTGAAAAGCCCAAGCACCACATCTAAAAAATAGCCCCTGCTCATCCCAACTAGAGAAAAGTCCTCACAGCAGTGAAGACCCAGCACAGCCAGTAAATAAAAGATTATATCAAAAAAACCAACTCCTTCAAAAAAAGGGGAGAAGAATTCCAGCCACAGACAACTTCTTTCAGTTTGTGTGTAGCATTTAGTAAATGAGTAGGTCAGCCAAGCTGAAAGGATCAGAAGTTAAATCAATTGGCAAGTACCCAAGAAGAGAAAGAAAAGTTTGAATTGGATCTTTAAAAAATATCCTGAGGTTGAACACTTTAAAAACCTAGAATTGCTTTGTATAAGAATAAGGGATCATTTTAACTGAGGTACAATATGTTGCAAATTGAATTTTTAAAACTGGTACAGTGTTACAGAAGGACAGATCATTTTCAATAATGTATTTTTTTGACCCAATAATTAACATATATTCAAAATGTTAATTCCCCTAGGGTCAAGTCTGAATTTTTAATTTCCAGGAATGTGTGTATCTCTTACTATCAGCTCCATATGCCGCCTGATTCTTAAATCTCCACTTATTTGTCCCTTAGGACATTGTTTTGCAGTTACATATCAGCCATACTGATTGAATTTAGGGAGTTGTTTTCTCCATTACTTTTAATAGTGCTGTTCTTCATCAAAGAATCCTTCAGGTATCCCAAGTTATCCTGAACTCAGGTTTGCCTTCTGCTACAGGAGAGGAAATAAGTGATTTTTAAATTCTTTTAAATAAAATGTCAACAGTGAAACCAAGAATTCCAGCTTCTGTTTTGCAACTCTTTAAGACACTTAAGTGAGCACTGTGTCAATAATAGTTCTCAATAGTATGCTCCTTTTGCCCCTGCAGGAATGGATTCCAAGACATTAAATTCTGCTTTTAGCAAACAATATTACAGTAGTGTTACAACACAGGTTAGTTTTGTTGAAAATAAATTCTCCTTTGAATCACTAGAAATAGTTCTTTTCTAGGCCAATGTAAATGCAATTGTATTATTTCTTAAATCCAACAGTAATGTATACTTCATTATATCTGTAAAATAGTACATATTTGACCATTTTTACTGAGTGCCTACTTGGTAATGGTACTGTCATTTGTGTCTTATTGGGAAGATACGTTTTGAACATTTCAAGTGAATCTGTTGCCAGCTAGTGGTATGGGTTTGGGTGGACTCCGGGAGTTGGTGATGGACAGGGAGGCCTGGCGTGCTGCGGTTCATGGGGTCGCAAAGAGTCGGACACGACTGAGCGACTGAACTGAACTGAACTGAGTGGTACATATTGTATGTGCTTCAAAAGGATAACTGCCTTTTCAAAATAACCAAGGGGCACATCAAATTTACTTAAAAGCAAAGTTTTAAAAAAATCTTTATCTGCCACATTGGTGAGGAACAGCAGTATTCATGTAAGAATGGATGTCTGGAATGTCCTTTTGACGTGTAATGCCCTCTGCCATCTACTGCCTAGTCCTTAGGCTCCCACACTGTGATGATACATCTGTCTGGCATCCTTACTATATTAACAGAATAATGAGGTATGGTCATACCTTCATTTTTATACCTTACCACTTATCACTAGGTTTAGATACAAAAATAAATTTTCTTAAAATTATTATTTTAAAAATTCCAAAGAAATATTCCCATATTTCACCCACTTCAGTGCCTGATTTCTGAAAGTAGTTATTTTGAAATGACATTAATTATTCAGAAATACACCAGAGGGCTTTGAGTATTGAAGCTTTTTCAGTCTTCAAGAATCCCCTATGTAAGCTTAGATACCAGAGACCGGTCTAAGCATTAGCTTCCTAAGGGGCTCTTTAGAAATGAAAGGAAGCTGGAAGTCCACTGAGACAAGCATCCCAGGTTCAGTTTATTATTTTAACCATTGTGCCATTAGCAAAAAATTTTGAACTAGCATATTTCATTAGTCTGGAATGGGAGCTGAGTTATGGGACATTACCTCAGGGTTCAGTCTTCTAATAATATTTACTTTTAGGATCTATGACTTCTCATTAATTTGCTGATCAATGGTGTTAAAAATTGGTTCAAGTAGAATTTTAGATGTTTGCTAAGGGCTCATTAACTAAATTTGAAAGACCAAAATTTTTTAACTTTGAAAAGGAAAATTCTCTTTGAGAGGGCAGTCAGATACATTTTTATACAAGGAGAAAATATCTTTCTACTTCGTGCCTTCAGTGGTTGACACAATTTCTAGGGCCATTTATAAATACCCATTTGGTATGACTTGGTATGAAGTAAGATTGATTTAGAATTCTAGCTTATAACAGAAGGAGCTTTCAAGTTCTATTAGTTCAGACTCCTCTTGTGTATATAGAAAATATATTTTCTGGTGTTTGTTTTTTTTTAATTGGCCTATTTATCTCAGAAACATTGGAAGAATAGTCTTCAATGTGTGTGCTCTGTATGATGCAATCATTTAAAGCATCTGCTAGGTAAATTTGGGGTAAGTGATCACACTTTCCGTTTTCTTCCACCTTTCCCTGCTTCTATGCAAGGTAGTTTTGATAGGAGTGTGGAGTATAAATGCTTTGTTTTTATATGATCTCATACAGTGGAGAAAGGGTCAACCATCCACAGGACTTCTGACTTCTTTCTGATTTCTGCTTTAGATACGTCAGTCGAGTTTATTCCTGGGACTGCTCTCATGGGAATACCATCTCATCTTTGGGTGCTCACTGGAGTTTGTATTCCAGACATTTGTGCTACCAACATAAAAATCCCTGCACACTTTGGCCTTGTCTCAACCTCAGGTTCCCATCCATCTATTAGTCTCAGAATTTCTGCCTCCTTTACCACTGAGACATGCAACAAAATCTGGATCTCTTGCCTACTTCCTACAGGCCCTAAGAAATACTATCTCAGTTTTATCTCTCTTGCCAACTCCAATTGTAAAGATTCACATTGAGTGTGATGGCATGTGGTGATTCTTCTAGGTAAGCGGGACCAGCTATCCAACCCACACATTATAGGCTCCCTCATAATTGACTGGGTATTTCTATCACTCTTTTCATTCTGCCTGGGCTTTCTTCTCCAGAGGAAGAAAATGAGGACACATGTCGGATGCTGCGTCTTACCTTTATTTCTCTTTTCCCCCTCAGTTACAGAGGGACATGCCTTCCTTTTCCTGTATATCACATTCTCATTTATCCCACTCCTTAAATTATAGAAGAAAATCTTCTGTGATCTGTCTTGTCATGCTTGACTCTTGATATATCAATAAGAGCTTAAGGAATTTCAGTGTCTACCATTCTCTAATAAGCTTAGGGGTAGAAGGCTGCAAGGAAATGGAAATTGAATGGGAAATGAACACACACTGCTTTAATATTTATAAAACATTATCTTTGTCACTTCTAGATCAATGGTTATGAATTTTTGTTGCTCAGTCGCTCAGTCTTGTCTGACTTTTTGCGACCCATGCAGCACACCAGGCTTCCCTGTCCTTCAGAATCTCCCAGAGCTTGTTCAAACTCATGTCCACTGAGTCAGTGATGCCATCTGACCATCTCATCCTCTGTTGTCCCCGTCTCCTTCAGTCTTTCCCAGCATCAGGGCTTTTTCTAATGAGTTGGCTTTGCATCAGGCGGCCAAAGTATTGGAGCTTCAGCATTAGTCCTTCCGATGAATGTTCAGGATTGATTTTCTTTAGGATTGACTGGTTTGAACTCCTTGCTGTCCAAGGGATTCTCAAAAGAGTCTTCTCCAGCACCACAGTCTGAAAGCATCAATTGAGAAGGCGATGGCACCCCACTCCAGTACTCTTGCCTGGCAAATCCCATGGACGGAGGAGCCTGGTAGGCTGCAGTCCATGGGGTCGCAAAGAGTCGGACGCGACTGAGTGATTTCCCTTTCACTTTTCACTTTCATGTATTGGAGAAGGAAATGGCAACCCACTCCAGTGTTCTTGCCTGGAGAATCCCAGGGATGGGGGATCCTGGTGGGCTGCCGTCTATGAGGTCACACAGAGTCAGACATGACTGAAGTGACTTAGCAGCGGCAGCCTTCTTTATGGTCCAACTCTCACATTCATACATGACTACCGGAAAAACCCTAGCTTTGACAAGATGGTCTTTTGTAAGCAAAGTGATGTCTCTGCTGTGTAATATGCTGTCTAGGTTTGACATAGATTTTCTTTCAAGGAGCAAGCATCTATGAATACTGGCTGCATATTAAAATCATCAGTGAGAGAGGATATGAAATGGCTGGTAGTGGGGGAGAGGGGACTTGTTAATGTACACTTACACTAGAACCAGCCATAGAAAATTAAATCAGAATATCAAATATTGATCAGTCTGATGCCGATAAAGTTTAAGTGAATCGCTCAGTGTCAGTTAGTAAATAAGTCTCACACAGGAGGGTGCTCTTCCCCTAAGCAGATCATGGTGCTAAACCAGCTGCTTCTGTTGTTTTTGAAAAAATTATTTATTTACTATTTATTTTTGGCTGAGTTTGCCTTTTGTTGCTGTGTGGGCTTTCTTTAGCTGCATCAAGTTGGGGCTGCTCTCTACTTGTGGTGTGCAGGCTTCTCACGACAGCGGCTACTCTAGTTGCGGAGCATGGGTTCTAGGCACATGGGCTTCTATAGTTCTGGCTCGGTAGTTGTGGCTCACAGGCTCAGGGTGCAGGCTCAGAAGTTGTGACGCACAGGCTTAGGTGCTCCATGGCATATGGGATCTTCCTGGACCAGGGGTCGAACGTGCATCCCCTGTGTTGGCAAGTGGATTGTTAACCACTGGACCACCAGGGAAGTTCTTTTCTTTTATAAATTATTTATTTATTTACTTATTTTTGGCTGTGCTATTTCTATTCTTAAATAGATATGCAAACCAAATTTATAGTTTATTTAATGTTTACAGGAAATGGCAACCCACTCCAGTGTTCTTGCCTGGATAATCCCATGGACGGAGGAGCCTGGTGGGCTACAGTCCACGGGGTCGCAAAGAGTCAGACATGACTGAGCGACTTCACTTTCACTTTCACTTAATGTTTACAGGGCAGTGTATTATAGTATATATGTATTTCACATACAACCTACAAAGAAAACAATTCAAGAGAAAAATGCTTTCTTCATTTACTTCTTTATCCCTTACAACATTGTAGTGGAGTATTGTCACAATGGTTGTACTGTCAGGAGAAGGGTCTCTAAGAAAAATGTCCTAGGTTCTCATTATACAAAGAGCTAATCCCTATTGCTTGCCAGTGCTTGTGTAGAACAACTTATTTCTCTATCACATCAGTGCTGCCTTTCGCCCTTGCCTCTATATCCTCCCAGCTCCTCAAACTCATTTTCTCCACTTTCATATTTTCTCTGGAGTCACTTTCAAGGGTAACTGATGATCTTTCAGTCTGTGGAGAGAAAATAGAGAAATTGAGCAGAGATATACAATGTAATAATTTTAACTAGTACCAGAGATCCCTGCATCCTGTATCAAAAGTTGCAAGTAAAGGAAATACAACCATGTAACTACTAACTTCCAATCACATCTAAAGGATAAGCAATGTCTAAGGAATGCTCAAACTCATTTTGAGTTTGCACTCATTGCACTCATCTCACACACTGGGAAACTAATGCTCAAAATTCTCCAAGCCAGGCTTCAGCAATACATGAACTGTGAACTGCCAGATGTTCAAGCTGGTTTTAGAAAAGGCAGAGGAACCAGAGATCAAATCGCCAACATCCATTGGGTCATCAAAAAAAGCAAGAGAGTTCCAGAAAAACATCTATTTCTGCTTTATTGACTATGCCAAAGCCTTTGACTGTGTGGATCACAAAAAACTGTGGAAAATTCTGAAAGAGATGGGAATACCAGACCACCTGACCTGCCTCTTGAGAAATCTGTATGCAGGTCAGGAAGCAACAGTTAGAACTGGACATGGAACAACAGATTGGTTCCAAATAGGAAAAAGAGTACGTCAACGCTGTATATTGTCACCCTGCTTATTTAACCTATATGCAGAGTACATCATGAGAAATGCTGGGCTGGAAGAAGCACAAGCTGAAATCAAGACTGCCGGGAGAAATATCAATAACCTCAGATATGTAGATGACACCACCCTTATGGCAGAAAGTGAAGAGGAACTAAAAAGCCTCTTGATGAAAGTAAAGAGGAGAGTGAAAAAGTTGATTTAAAGCTCAACATTCAGAAAACGAAGATCATGGCATCTGGTCCCATCACTTCATGGGAAATAGATGGGGAAACAGTGGAAACAGTGTCAGACTTTATTTTGGGGGGCTCCAAAATCACTGCAGATGGTGACTGCAGCCATGAAATTAAAAGACACTTACTCCTTGGAAGGAAAGTTATGACCAACCTAGATAGCATATTCAAAAGCAGAGACATTACTTTGCCAACAAAGGTCCGTCTAGTCAAGGCTATGGTTTTTCCAGTAGTCATGTATGGATGTGAGAGTTGGACTGTGAAGAAGGCTGAGCACCGAAGAATTGAAGCTTTTGAACTGTGGTGTTGGAGAAGACTCTTGAGAGTCCCTTGGACTGCAAAGAGATCCAACCAGTCCATTCTGAAGGAGATCAGCCCTGGTTGTTCATTGGAAGGAATGATGCTAAAGCTGAAACTCCAGTACTTTGGCCACCTCATGCGAAGAGTTGACTCATTGGAAAAGACTCTAATGCCGGGAGGCATTGGGGGCAGGAGGAGAAGGGGAGGACAGAGGATGAGATGGCTGGATGGCATCAGTGACTCGATGGACATGAGTTTGAGTGAACTCCAGGAGTTGGTGATGGACAGGGAGGCCTGGAGTGCTGCACTTCATAGGGTCGCAAAGAGTCGGACACGACTGAGCAACTGAACTGAACTGAAGGACCTTTCTCCATTAAGATCTCAAGTATTTTTAATCTCCTTTCTTCTGTTTCCTGATTTGTGTTTTCTCTCTCCCACCCTCTCTCTCTTTCCTTTTCTTCTTCCTTCTCCTACCTCTTCCTTTTTCTTTCTCCCTCCCTCCTTTTCTCTTCTCCAAATAAGAAAGAAGCTTTAGAGTTCTTTGTTTCTTTGCAACAGAAAAATAAATGTGGCAAAATGATATTCCTGTGGTTGTCAAAAATCAAGGAGCAAACTGTCCAAACTTTTCCTCCAACCCACCCTGTTTGAAAGGGGCTCACCTGTCTATGAAAAGGGAAAAAGAAAAGAATTCTGAAAAGAAGCATGGTCTGTTGATTACCAGTTGCTTTCTTCATCTTCCACATTTTGACCATTAACTCCACTGCACATTCTGTCTACAGACAAACAAATATTCCAAGTCACTGGATGTCACTGATCCCTGTAGAAAAATTTCTCTGGGATTTGAGCTGGTTCAACTGAATGCCATTGATTTTCTAACTTAGGAGATGCACATCACCGTCTAATAAGTGTCATCTCATCCAGATAATGTAGACTCTGAGGGAAGCTGAATGCAGATATCAGCTGGGGGCATCACCTTATTTGGTCTCTAGATATCCTTGCTCTGAATCTGTTGGGTTAGCAGCTAACACTCACTTTCACATGCAGATCTCTTGTATTTCTTTTTCCTGTTTCTCTGTTAGTTATTCTAGAACGGTATCCGAAGACTTTTAAACTTAAGATGTCAAAGAACGCAGTGCATTTTCTCACTGGATAACTGCCCAGAGAAGAGGCTGGGGCCATTTGGACAGGGCTGCTGGGGGCTTGTGTCATCACAGCGTTTACTCGGGTCCTGGAGAGTGAATGTGCACATCAGAAACTTTACACCCAAAGATTTCTTTGTCTCTCTGTTTTCCATTTCTAGCCTGGATGTGTAAATACCACTGAAGTGGACATTAAGAAGTCATCCAGAATGAGAAATCCACACAAAACACGAAAGGTAAAATCAACATTTGTTGTTCTGATCTTGCAATGTGTTGTACTGTGTATGATCTCAGGTGGCCTCGGCCTGCAGTGGCTAAAGTGGGGCTTCAGTTCCCTGGCCAGAGATTGAGGCCAGGTCACAACAGTAAGAGCACGGCATCTAGCCACTAAACCAGTGGTCAGTGACAAGGGCCGTGCCCCTTCAACTTTGCAGAAATGAATTTCCTGAGATAGAAAGTAGTGAAAAAAGTATTTATTAAGAGGAAAAAAAAGAGTATATTACACGTGACTAGACACATGGGCGGACTTAGGAGAGTCCCTGAGTCACGCCCTCTTGGCAGTTTGAATTACTTTTATGGGGAATTTCTTCCTGGTTTCTTTTGGCCAATCATTTTAATTTGCCTGGTTTGCAGTCCATATTTGGTGAATCTAGGACCCCCCCCCCCCCCCCGCCGCCCAATGTGCGTGCACACATCTCTTAGCCAAGATGGATTTCACAGAAAAGGCGTATGGGTAGAACATCCCTTGGCATCATTCCCCTTTGGCCTCCAAGGAGCCTTTCTGCACATGTGTGGTCAGGGAAGTCTCCTGACTTCAAGAATGAGAAATATGTGGTCTGGCAGGGCCCTGCCTCCCCACTTTATTGTCCTGCTACTCTCTTCTTGGATTTTCAGTCCACAGGGAATGAATCTCGTCACTTTACCCTGTAGGGAGCTGGGGGAGCCTCTACCTCCTGTCTCATTTAGAGGACGTCAACCACAAAAACAAAAAACAAACAAAAAAACCCTCTTCTTCCATTTCATGAGTCCTTTATAGCATATTCCCTGCTCTTTCCTGTTACTTGGCTAGAAGAAAATCTGGAGGTTCAAGCCCTGGACTTCTGTCAGTTCCTCTCTCACCAGGAAATAGACCCCGTCCTGATTCTCAAACATGCCAAGGTCTCAAGGTGTGGAGGTGGCTGTGACAGGAGAGCTGAGAGGAGAGCCATTAGCAGAAAAGGTATCTCTTTCAGAGCCCAGGAAATGAGGGAAAATAAATACAGATTATCTGAGAACAAGTGGTACTCATGAGAGACAGGCATTGTTAGAGAAAAATTTGAAGAAAAAGACATCATCATAAAGATGTTTAATTATAGGTACTGTGTGAAGACCACATTTCAATATCAAAATTTTGTGGCATAACTATAGGATCGTGGCAGTAGGTTTAGGATCTCTTATATGAGGAACTATGTAACAAAAACGAAGTGCTATCCTGAATTCAATGACATTTAATACAATCTTTTGAAAACACATAGCCGAAGTACCTACACTTTTTAATGTAACACATACATATAGAAGGCATTTTTTTCTTTGGGCTTCCCTGTGGCTCAGACAGTTATTATAGAAGATATTTTTCAATGATAAAGAATCTGCCTGCAGTGCAGGAGCCCCAGGAGATCTGGGTTTGATCCTTTGGCTGAGAAGGTTCCCTGGAGGAAGGCATGGCAACCCACTCCAGTATTCTTGTCAGAGAATCCCATGGACAGAGGAGCGTGGTGGCTACAGTCCATAGGGTCTCAAAGAGTCAGAAATGATTGAAGCCACTTAGCACACACACACACAGATTCGTTTTGAACTTCCCTGGTGGCTCAGATGGTAAATATAGATGGTTTATATTTATTCCATAAAAAATGATGCACATAAAGTTACCTGGCCTGTAGTAGTCACTCTGAGGACACAGCCAAAGGTCAGTGCCACTAGATCAAACCATTGCACAGAGTTCAAGACCTTCTCTTCCATAGCTTTTTACTTATGCAGCGTTTTCTGGGATATGTGTCCAGGCAGCAGGTACTAAGTTTTTTCTGTAGTCTAATTTCTTAATGTCTTTTTCTTCCATCCCTAGAAATAAGCATTATAGTCAAAGGCCCCACTATGGTCCACGTGCCTTTTTTTTCTTTTGTTCTTTTAAAACTGTTTACCTTGATGTTAGGATAAAGAAGCCACAGGAAAAGTGCCATGAAATCCATTCAGGTGAGGTGCTCAAAAGCTTTTGGTCCTAGCATGTCTCTGAGAAAAAGAGGCAAAGCCAGACGGCAGCAAGCCTGTTGGCCCCTTTCTCTTATGATCAGGCCTGGGCACTTCCTCTCACCCTCCGCTCACAGCGTGGCCTAGTGTACCGGGACTAGCTTTGTGGTTCCAAATTCAAACATGCAATCAGCTACCCCAGAGTGCATTAAGTCACTTCTCACTACTTCCTGAATTTTGAAGAGGTCAAAATATATTACTTTGTGTCTGGTTTCCCCTATAGACACCAGCTGAGATGTGCTCTGAATCACACAGGAAAGTATCTGAATTGATGAGATAGAACTTAAAGATTAGTAAATTTACACTGTCCCTGGAGCTCTGTACTCAAGTGATGGTGTCCTACCAGTGCTTCACACTGCATCATTGTTTTTGAAAACTTGGAAATCATTAGTTTTCAGTGTTGCTCTTCAGATACCATCAGCCCTCAGTGAATGGTAGAAAAACATTGTCATAGCAAAGTGAAATGTTGTAAAAAGTGGAACCATGGAGCTCAACTCTATTGGTCTAGTTGGTAGCATAATTTCCCGTGAATCAATAACAGTAGAACTAGAGAACTAATAGCAGAGCTGTATAGCACTAAAACCACTAGAGAAAAACAGAAGTCCTGCAGGATGCAGATAGCGTACATACCCTTGTTCTTAACAATTGGAGAATACTGATTTTCTCACCTTCTGATAAATACAGCTTTTCATACTGAGAAGTACTGGATTTTCTTTAATTTTCACCAGCAATGTTACTTTATATAAAAGGTTATATGACTCTAAGTCACATACTGGTTTGTCTTTAGAATTATTACCACTTGTGCTTTAGCCCATATTTGGCTAGGAACTGGAATGATCCATTCAATCAGCAGATTTAGCAAATCTCTACTTTATGCCAGGTATGTACTGGTCTTTCGTTATTCAAAAATAAATGAGACAGGCATGGCCTTGCTCCCATAACTTACAGTCTTAATGAGAGTACACATATTGAGCAAGCAAACAAAACAAATGTGTGTATTTATGTGATATATATACTAGTATATAACAGTTGACAAAATTTTGTGAGATATATATACATATATATACATATATATATATGCTAGTATGCTCTGGCTATTCTAACAAAATGCTACAGCCTGGGGAGCTTAAACAATAGGAATTTATTTTCTTCCAGTTCTGGAGACTGGAAATCTGAGACCAAGGTGCTGGTAAATTTGGTTCCTGATGAGAGCTGTCTCTCTGGCTAGCAGATGGCCAGCTTGTGTTCTCACATGGCAGAGAGAGAGAACTCAGTGTTCCTTCTCTTCTTTTTAAGAGTACCAGCTCCATAAGATTAGGATCCCACCGTATGATCCCACTTAACCTTTATACCTCCTTTCAGACCCCATCTCCAAATGCAATCAGAGTGGGCTGCAGCACAGGAATTTGGGAGGGACACAACTCAGTCATGTTATCAAGGGCATTTAAATGGTTTGTGATTCTAAACTGTCACACCATTTTATTAATGAATAGCTTGACAACAAGAACAAACCGTTTCAACATACTCTGAAGACTTCACAGTTCTGTCCTTCAGGAGCAAGCAGTTCTGTGAGAGTCTAGACAGAAATGGCAGAGGCCAGCCTGTCACCTGTGGAAACTGCCTTCGCCTTCTGCTGTTAATTGGCAAGTGCCCTTTGTTCCTTCTCTTAGCTGTGTGGTCTCCCTCTGTGCTATACTGAGGCTGGTAAGGAAGTGGAACCCCTGGACTGCACTTCATTTTTGAAAGCAGATACTGCCCTTAGTGGAGAGAGCTGCTGTTCCATTCTTTGGGATTCAGCCGTGATGATATTGCTTGTGATTATGTGTCATAGAACAAAGGACATATATGTTAAGAATAAAAGACCAAGTGGGTTCCTTAAGTATTCATTTAGCATATGTACCTGAAGAATATCAGGGTTTGGGACATTGTATTTAAGTGTTTAATTTCAAATACATTTGTCAAATATGTGAAAAGAAGGCTGAGATGTATATCTGATTTGAAATACTTTTGAATAGGTAGGGCTAACCAGTGTTTAAATCTGTCTTTTTATTTGAACATACTTTACTAAAATACAAAGAAATAAGTAAAGTGTATAACCTCAATTTTCTGTGAAGGAATAATAATGAAGCATAAGCAAAAATACCTGGGGAAAGAAATGGCAATCCATTCCAGTATTCTTACCTGGAAAATCCCATGGACAGAAAAGCCTGGCAGGCTGGTCTGTGGGGTTGCAAAGAGTCAGACACGACTTAACAACTGAGCACAAGTGGAAATAAATCAGCCTAATCTAGGCAAATTTTAAGGGGCACTATATACCTGATTTTCTTCATCTGATTCTAAAATTTTAACTCTAATAAGTCAGGCTTTGTTTGTATTATGGCTAAATTTCTCCAGAGAAACAGAACCAAAAATAAGGAGATATATAGATATCTGTATGCAGAGAGAAAGAGAGAGAGATTTATTTTAAGGTACCAACTCACATGATTGTAAAAGGCTTGGCAAGTCCAAAATCTGATGAGGTAGGCCAACAAGCTAGGGATCCAGGGAAGAATTGCCATCTGTTGGCAGGATTTCCTCTTGCTTGGTTGGTGGAGGTCTTTTTGTTCTATTTAGGTCTTCAACTGATTGGATGCAAATGCATTATTGAAGATATTCTGCTTTACTCAGGATCCATTTATTTAAGTTTTAATCTCACCCAAAAATCATGCTTATAGAAACACCCGAAATAATGTCTGATCCAATATCTGAGCACCATGGTCCAGTCAAGTTGCCACATAAGATCACCCTTCTATATGACAATTGCTAGAAGAGGTCCTAGAACAACACAAAACATAAAGAAAAATGACAAAAGCATTTGTGCTTACACGACTGCAGCCACACTTCAGATCGTTTCCTATAACTGTAGAACCCACATTTCAAAACAACAGCAAGTTGTTTACTGTCTCATCATCTTTCTTTCCTGTGTTACTTGCATTTGAACATAATGGCATGTAATATTTTAGTTAACAGCTAAAGTGCACATCCTGGAAGAACAGTTAGCAAATTCATGATTAATGCCTAGTTTTCCTGCTATTAATGCAGTGGTTGTAGCTGTTTATACTTTAAAAGATTGGTATTTCTTTACTTCCATATGCCAAATGTGGAAATTTAAATTTTAATGTGTTACATAACAGAATAAACTATTCATATCTTAGTGCAGCACAAAAGTGTTTTAAGTAAGAAGTACAATACATTTGCAGGCAAGAGAAACTGCTCAAAATAGATGAAAGAGAGGAATATTCTAAAACCTTAGGAATAGGCAGGGAGTTAGCCTAGATATTCCTGGATGCAGAGATGTGGACGCTGGCAAACTTTCTCTCTCAATCTTCTCTAGCCTCCTTTCACTGCTCTGTCTCTGCACTGGCTTCTTCCACATGGCATCGGACATAGTCCTAATTATTCTCCAGTCGAGCTGAGCATCCCCCCTCCTCCACCCATCACCAGTTAGAAAAATCCCAGATATTGCACTCCACATAAAAAAGCATAGAAACTTCCTTCACTCTTTAGTTCTTAAAGTGCCTTCCCCTTGACCAAAAATAAAGGAAAGAATTGTCTTATCTCTTCTGAGATGTAAAAGGAGATCACATATGAACAGATTTATGTAGAAAGTCAAATCTGTTTCATTTAATGAATAACCTATTCAGTATTCATTAGGATGGTACTGCATATGTAAAGTGTTAATCCAGGCACCCTGAGGAACAACAAAAAAAAGGTGTTATAAGTCAAAGCATCTTGGTTTAGTAATTATCTTTGCTATTAAAACTCAAAGTGGATCCAAATTAGTTAATTTTCCCCATCTGCAAATATTAAGACACTGAGACAATTTCATTTCTCTTTTTCTCTAGCCCTATCCGCTCTATGCCAAGATTTCTAATATATTTCAGTTTTCTAAAAGGTGCAAATCCTTTTACATTGCAAGTGATCCTCATAACTTATTGGCCAAAATAGGACCAATTTTCTTACCTCCTTTATGCATGAAGTAAGCCTTGAGCATAAAATTGCATTATTTGTGGCTATTTTCACTCTAGCCAACAATCAAAGTTAAAAGCTATTACTGATCCGCAGAAAATGAAAGGTACCCTGAATGAGGAAAGAGAGAATTCATGATGTTTACTTACATATAAGACAAAAAAGGAAATGTCCCAGTAACCTCAGAACCAGTGGCCAGGCTGCTGGAAGACTATTTGAAACAGCACTGCCTGATGGTTTGGGTGTTTTATGGAACTTCATGATGATCATGTGAAGTGCATGTATATTGAAATAATCATAGAAATGTAGAGATAGAAGGTAATTTATTAATTATTTTACTTCTTTGGCACCATAAATTGTGGTATTTTTCTAGCACTCTTTTAAATTATTTTAAATCTTAACCAACAAACTCACTGTTAGAACTGTCAGCTGTCTTGTCTTTAAAACATTTTTTACATGAACTAGAGATTCTTATTAAAGAACCTTAAGTAATTAAACCAAGGTTAAGTGAGAATGGAAAGTTTACACCTTAGATGTCTTTTTTATTTTCTTTATCAAAAATTAGTATGATACAACTAAAAAAATAGCAGACATTAGAAAATATAAGCGTTTCATAATTGGTGGTCTTTCACTTTACTAATTTTAAAATACCCACCTCAACTGTTACTTTGGAGTTCAGAGGGTTATGTTATTTAATCACCCTCAAACACAGCTAGTAGCAGTTCATACAGACCTTTCTTCAGTGAAAATTAAGTTTCTTTGTATTCCAGGTACTGTACTCTTGTCATTCTTTTCTTTCATAATACTTATCACAGTTTTAATCATATGTTTATCTATGTGATTCTTTGTGTAACCATTAGGTCATAAGTTCCAAGGAAGGAGGAAGCATACCTATTTTTGTTTACATCTATATCCCTAATGCTCAACAATTACATACAGCATATAATAGGTGTTTGATACATGTTGCGTGAATGATGGAAGGAAAGAAAAAGACAGTCCAAGCCATTTAGTTCAGTCCAGTTAGTAATTAACTGACATCATGTGTGCTAGTCTTTGGGTTGAAATGTATGCCCAGTGACAAGAATTGAGTTTCAAGGAGGTTGGAGCTGTGTCAAAAGGGAAAATTGAAGTACCTACCAAAGATAGTCAGAAAAGCAAGTCAAATATGTTAAAGGTGGGCTAAGAGCAAAATAGTGGGAACTCACAAGGGAAAAGGGCCCAGGTACAGAGCCAAAAGGTTAACATTAAGAAGAGGTAGAATCTAGGTGAAAACAGGTCAGTTAACAGAACGAATTTAAATTTAGAGTTACTGGTAAGGTTGGTGATGGGCCTGAAAATTGGCTTGGTTCAACATCTTCCCTCTTCTGATTTCAATAGCTTCTTTCCACTATTTGGCAACTTTAATTTTGTAGGGCTTGTGAAACTTTGTCACGTCCTCGTCCATCCTCATGTCCAATGGAAAAGTGCTTAGAAGCTAACATTAAATTCTTTATTTTAAAGTAACAGTGCTTTAATATTAAAGAAAAAGTAACTTGGCCTCTCCCTTGAGTTGACATGTAAGATGTCTCACCTTCAGTTAGGGATGAATTTTTGTTCTTGAAGTCCCCAGATTTTTGTTTATATTTACTAAGCAATGGGTCTTTCCCAAAAAAGAGCATTCCCAAATAGTAGGGTTCACCTTTTGACAAAATAGTAAAGAAGCACTTGGATATTAAGAATTTCAAAGATGTATAAAACCTTAGGGGTCACTGACGTTTGTAAATGGCACCTACTGAAACCAAATGACAAAGTCAGTATTGTGAGGTAAATGGCCCAATGTTGAGCTGGGAAAGCGGGAACATTCTGGTGTGTCTTTGATGATACCATCAGAGACAAAATCAGCACTGGAATTCTTGACCTGATTTCTCTCCTTATTACTCCGTTCCTTTCCTATAAAACAACTAGATTATTTTTACCCTTTTGGCCTTATTACATTTTTATTCTATTATATATCCACCTCTGTTTTATTCTGAAATTAATACTTATTAGATGCTCTGTTGTGCTGTCATTTCCCAAATTAGTATTCTCAGCTCACCCCATATTTTGTCACAGTTACCTAGTTTTATTCCTATAGTCAGTTATTCTGTCAGTTAATAATGCAACCACATATTTTTTCCAAAAACTCTGTGCTTTCATTTTAGATTCATATGACATTTATGCTAGCAGTGCCTTTTGAATTTTGATAAGCTTAATCCAATATGCAGCAAAGTTTTGAGTTACCTTAATGAATATATAACACAAAATTACCTTTTAGAAAGTCTGTGAATATAAATGTAACTTTCTCTTAACATATTTCTTTTTTATTTTAATATAGTCTGTCTATGGTCTACAAAATGATATTAGAAGTCACAGTCCTACCCACACACCCACACCAGAAACTAAACCTCCCACAGAAGATGAGTTACAACAACAGGTGGGTCAACCTATAATAATGGTTTACAGAGTAGATGGTTTACCGAGTAGCCAGTGTGAAGACCAGATGTTAATGTTAATAGGAGATATTTTAAAAATTGATTTGTAGGATTGTATTTAAAATGTAATTTTAAGATATGTATTCTCTTGAAGATGTATTAATGTAAGGAGATAGTTTTTAAAACTCTTCGCTTGTTATTTCTCCAAATCCTGTTTCCTCTAATTTTTAAAAATCACACACACTGACTCACAGATGACTCCAGTATTGAGTTAGTTTATATTCCATAATTCTGTTTTAAAAAATGAGAAGACAATAGGTTGGTGACATTTAGGTCATGTGTTTTCCACCTCCAATCATGTGATGTGATCTTCACAAAAGAGTGCTCAATCTTGTTTCTGCAGTGCTGATCTCTAGAAGCCTCTTGAAGTTTTTCCTCATTAGCACTGATGAGCAGATATATGGCTTCTTGGTATAGCAATGGTATAAATTGCTTCTTGTTGCATCTGTTGATAAATAAATAGCTTTGGCTGCAATATTTCAAAGGCAATACCAAGTGTCTCATATCAAATCATCATCAAATCTCTTGGTTAGTTGTCATGAGACTTTTTCACCTTTTGCTTATTTCTTCCTACCAACTATGTAATACATACTTTTTCTAGTATATTTATAATCACCTTGAAGGAAAAGTAACTCAGAGAGTTTTAAATTTCTACATGTTGTTATGTCCATGTGAGAATTTGCTCTGAAATGTTGATAACGTTATTAGTAAAACAAATATCATTGATGCTTTTGTTGGGCTAGTATTAGGAAGTAGGGTTTATCTTGAAATTATAGTAACAAATAGCAAATACATTTATTTTCTGAATTCACTGTTTGATGGAGAAATGTGATTCTAATTTGGATAATCACCATGAATAAATGCTTACAATTTCTATAATACTTTTAAAATAAAGTTATGTTGCTGACGTGGGCAGAACGTTCAACTCCACTGCTGTTCTAAAGCAATATTGGTTATGTGTTTACCGTCAGAGCTTAATTTTTATTAACTCTTTCAGAGCCCTCATGTTTGATTTTTTCTATAGACTGAAATATTCCTGTCTGAGAACATATTCTTGTTTAGAATTACTCAATCTATTAGAGTTTAGAGTTGAAAATTGGAGAATGTCACTACTTATGTAACTACTTATCTCTTTTTCCCAGATAAAGTATTGGCAAATACAGTTAGATAGACATCGGTTAAAAATGTCAAAAGTTGCTGATAGGTAAGTATTGTAAGATGCCCATATAAATTAAAAAATGTTCAGATGACAATTAAATGTGTTCAATATGGTCAGAGAACTGGTGGGAGGAGAATTGATATAATTGGAACCCTGTAAGAAATATTATTTTCTTTTCCCTTTTGAACATAGAAAACTTTGAAAGAGCTCTTTTGTTGCACTTCAAATGACAGAATGATCATTATTATCTTAGATGTCTAGAAGCCCAATCTTTGTGCAACCACAATCAAATACAGAAGATAATTCCAAGGAATTGAATCTTTTCACTCTTGCTAGGAGAAATAAAACTCAATTCATTAAGTTACTTGTTGGCAACTTTGAAACTTTCTGTTAATTCTTCTTAACATTTACACTACTAAGTTATTTTATGACTTCAGAATTTGAATTAAGCTTAGATTTTTACATATTTTCTTCATTTAAATCTGTTAAGACATTTATATTCCGCACTTTGAGGCATTGCCAAATCTTACCTCTCCGGTGTTTTTCCTCTCCTTTCTCCCTTTATTTTGTTTTAAAAATAGATTTTTTTCCCCCAAAAGCATGCTGTAAGTGATTCCCCCTTTACCTAATTCCTGTAAATACTTTTGACAAAAATTGCCTTTTAACCTCTTCTCCAAGTTGAGCTAACATCTGTTCTGCTGTGGGTAGGCTAGATGACCAAGGGTTGGAATTGCTCCTTGGCACTTCCTTCTATACACTGACCTTTTCCATTTTGTCTCATTTTAATGACATTAAAATGTCTCATTTTAATTCATATTGCTACGGCATTGGGAAAGATGGAATCCTTAACCATATTTATCTTCAAAGAACCATGAAAACTGCTATCAGATTTTATTCTATAAGCAAGCAAGGATTCCTTGGCCAGATGTTTTTATAGTGTGTCCCTTACAAAGATCAGTTTTACCTCAACCAGAGAACTAAAGAAAATGAAAATGTCTCTTTTTCTCAAGTCTGCTAAGTTACACAGAGCAGTATGTGGAATACGACCCATTTCTTGCACCACCTGATCCTTCTAACCCATGGTTGTCTGATGATACTACCTTCTGGGAACTTGAAGCAAGGTAAGTGACATTTTCTCTTCCTTCCAAATATTTCACTTATTTCAGGATTTGAGTGATGTAGAAAGAATCCTATAGCTGACTAATTGTAAAAGTAATTTTACTCTGTGTCTACATTAACCATGATATAAAGCTCTTCTTCAAGGCAATGGTTTTTGAAACTTAGATGTTTGTATTATATCAGATTTGCATTTCCAGAAAGACTGGCACGAAAAAATCAGATGTGCAAGGGTTTCAAGGTCGACTAGTTAGGATCCTTAGTTCTTAAAATTTAGCTCATTGTTTTTAGCTTCCTTGAAAATCCACATAGCCACAAAGGTCCATCTATTCAGGTAAAATGAATGCTAAATCCATACTTACTTAAGCCCAATACAAGTATGATGCCTTTATAAATTCTGTTTTGGAACAAAATGAATTTACCATAAATACTCTAAGAGAAACTGACAAGTGTCTGACTTCTTAAGAAAACTAGAACACAATTTAAGACTCCCTGGTTTCTTTCATCAGCTATATAAGAGAAGAATTATATCACCAATCTTGATAGAGTCATAAAAAGATCACTGCATACCCCTTCACAGAGTGAGGATTTAGTATTCTGCAGCACTTAGCTAGATTGCATTTATGGACCTTCTCTTGCTTTTATGTCAGTTCAGTGGTTCTCAAATGCTTGACAAGTATATATCTCTTCATCCATAAGTTCTCAGTTTTATAGATGTGAAAGTTGGAATCCCAAAATGTTGTGACTCAGCCAGGACTATGTCACACATTTAATCAACAACAAAGTCATAAACCAGGATGTAAGCCTTTTGATTCTCAATGCATTTTCCTCCAGTACAATGTGCCACCATGAGACTTTGTAGTGTAGCGGTTAAGAAATTGAGCCCTGGAGTCAGAATGTCTGCAACATTACCTATTTGACATTGGAAAGTTATAACCCTCTATCCTTGACTTCCTCATTTATAAAATAAGAATTATAATAGTACCCATCTCAAAGTTGCTGAAGAAATCTAAAAGAGAATCCATCTCTTGGCATTTAATGCTTAATAAATGTTAGACTTTATTATTAATGCCTAACTTTCTTCTCACTACAATTTCATGCAGAGTCATCAATCAGAGGTTTTTTTTTTCCCCCTGAAAAATATGTTAAAGATGGGAGCTTCAAAGAATATATGATTTTGAGGTGAAATGTAATAGCAGAATATAGAATTTGTAATGAAAGGAATACATTTGGCTTTGTTTTGTTTTCTATAGCAAAGAACCAAGTCAGCAGAGGGTAAAACGATGGGGTTTTGGCATGGATGAAGCATTGAAAGACCCAGTCGGGAGAGAACAATTCCTTAAATTTCTAGAGTCAGAATTCAGCTCAGAAAACTTAAGGTGAGACATGTTGTTTGAATCTTATATTCTAAGCAAGAGTGACCTTCTTATGATGAGTCTGGTGATTTTGCACTCGACAGACCAGTTACTATCCCACCAACATCATGATGAAGCTATGGACCTATTGAATTTCTGCCTCTTGATAGAGGAAGAAAATGTAATGAAGGCAAAGCACTTTGTCCAACATTATCACTTCTTCATAATGGTTTATTTTACACTGTCTCCTGATCTTTTAACTATGTAAATCTGATGCATTTGAAATGGACTGCATAAAGAAGTATCAGACTAGTATTTGGCAAAACAAAGAATCATCAATAATACATATGTAGTTTAATTAAAATATCACCTATTTATCATATTGGTCTTCTTTGTGTATTGCATCTCAAGTAAGATCTAGAAAAAGAAATCGAGTGCCTGTATAAAATAACTTGAAACAAAATGATGGAGGCAGTTCATTTACTTTGTACACTTAAACACAGCCTCAGGGCAGTTGAGAGCAGTACCAGATTGAGCTGTTAGTGTCTGCTAGAGAGGTGTGTGTCCTCTCATCTGTTGTAAACATCATCCTTACATATTTTTGAAATTTTTCTAACTTAAGAGGCACCTGGAAATTGAATTTTTAAATGCAAGACATTGGAATAGGTTTTAACAGCTCTAAGATCACTGAAGTGAGCAGTAACTTTCCACTACATAAAATGGTTCTTCCACAAGTTCTTTCATTCAGTATTCTTTTGAAATGGAACTCTAATTTACTTTCTCATGACTTATTCAGTCCTGTGAAATCCATTTTGAGAAAGTTGCCAGCATTCCTTTATTTTCACTGCAACTTAGCAGTTCCAGAATCATCACATTCTTTGCAGGAGATTTAATAGATACCCAAACCAAACCATTTAGAAGAACATAGAATTTTGACTGAAGTCCCATGGATTAAGCAAGTTGACCACAGGCAGAATCTGGAGAAATTTAATTATGCCTGTCATTGGTTTCAGTGACGCAGCTTCCTATTCTTTTTCAAGTTTATTGAAACTTGAAAGCCTGTTGACCAGGGTTTCAAGAGGTCTGCAGGTGCTAAGGATTTTTTTGGACCTAAATAATATTTTCTGTCATAAGGTCACATCATCAGTTATTGAGTACAGAATGCTTTAGAAAATAAAGCAGAGATAAATCTAGTTTTAGTCTTTTATGGAGTTTCCTCTAATTCTCTATGTTTTTGAAAAAAAGTGCTATCATCATGGGTTTCATGATAAAGAAATAAATAAGTAGTACTTCACCATTATCACCCAATCAAATAAAAATCCTTCCTGATTTTATTAGAAGCACAGTTTACACGTGAATACAGAGATGAAAACAGATCACAATACAAAAGGATGAGTGTTAGATCTGAGAAATACAGGAGAACAGCAAACCCAAGGGGAGAGATCACTCAAAGCCCCCTCAGGGAAATAGCTTCCAGCTGAGACCTGGATGATAAGGAGATAACCAGCTGAAAAAGGAAGAGGCTTTGGGACTAAAAGATTAGCATGTGCAAACTCTCTTTGATGAATGAAATTGATCACTGCTGATTTTTTCCATGCCTTATCTTATTTCCATTTTTATCTCAATAATCCTATGACACACTAAATTGCATATATACTGATAAATAATTGCATATAAGAAATATTACACGTTTCATTGTATGAAAATGTATAAATATCATCCAAAAGGCTTTCTGCCCTATATTTTAAAAATACAGAATAATTGCATTTGAAGTAGTCCCAGCCCTAATTCTATAGAGCTTGGATATTTTGTATTTTTATGGAAGAAATGTTTAGTTCTGGAAAGGTAAATGCTTGTATATATTTTTGCAGCCTGGAATCTCCCTTTCCCATTTCTTCCTTTAATTTAAATGGCCTATGTATATGTCCTTCCCTGCTGTGTTAGGAAAATAGGGGCTGGATATACCAAGAATCAGAGGTTGTATAAAAATGTTGCAAATAGACAGCAGACATAAGTATCTACCAAACGCTATTTTTAATTTTGGTCTAAACTGATCATTTGGAAATAGATTTATTGTGTTTAATTAGAATGATTTCTTAAATCTGAACTAAATTGCTTTTAGAGTCCTTTTTTTCTTTTTAAGCATTATAATCTGTTAATATTTTATTGCATGTTATGTTGAAATAAAAACAAAGTTATATAAAAAAGAACCATTACATATTTCTTATGTAGTCACATATGTATTTCTTGAGTATATACTGTAAGTCTGTTTCCCTACTAAGAACAGATAGATAGATATAGCTATCAAGTCTTGAACACCTAGGATATGCCATGTGTGCGTGTGTGCTTAGTCGCTGCAGTTGTGTCCACTCTTGGCAGCCCTAGGGACTGTAGCTCGCCCCTCTGTCCATGGGATTCTCCAGGCAAGAATACTGGAGTGGGTTGCCATGCCCTCCTCCAGGGCATCTTCCCAACCTAGGGATTAAACCTGCATCTCCTGTGTCTCCTGCATTGCAGGCAGATTTGTTACCCACAGAGCCACCTGGGAAGTCCGGTGTATGCCATACCATAGTATGCTTTATATTCACTACTTCTATAAGTATGCCATGCCATATTTTATATTTATCATTTCTGGTTATCATTCAACTAATCATCACTTCAAACATAAAATTTAAATATTAATACCCTTGCCCCATTTGACAGGCAAGCAAAATATGAATAGAAGAAGTTAAGCATCTTTACAAGTCAGATTGCTGATAATTGCCATCCTAGGCTTTTTATAAACCAATACTAAGCTTCTGTCCACTGCTCTTCCTGTTTCTGCCTAGGTATCTGGTGTCACAGACCAAGAGAGACAAAACAGTCCATTTAACCAGCAGGGCTAATTACACCTAAATACACCTCAGTGCATCTTATTTAGCATCTGCTATTTATGGAAGTATGGCACTCATGTGAGCAAACTTCAGGTATTGAGACAAAAAATAGTCAAGAAATACTGCTCATTGATAAGGACTTATTTCTCAAATAGAAGTTCTATTCTCACTTGGTGTGCTTTTGCTTGTTCCTCTTTCAGGTAAACAGAGTAAGTACCAAGTAAATTCAGTAATATGAGAGTTATATAATACGAGTGCCTAAAAATATCTCAAGCACTTCAAAAGTGCCCTTTACATAACTTATCTCATTTTACCTAATGGAAACCCAGTGAGATAGGCATTATTATCCCATTTTACTGATGAAAAAAAATCAAGGCTCAATGACATTAAGATAATTCCTCATATTCCAGCTTTCATATATTAAGGGGGGAGTGGAGTTTTAGTGAGTTCCCTTTACATTCTACTAAATTATTGCAATGATGACTATGCTGAGGATAAGAAAAAGAATGATGCATTTAGTGAGGCATTCAAGAGAGTGCTTTTTAGAATGTCATCTGCTGCAGATCTGGGGACAAACCCTATATATGGCACTCACAGTGGGCAACTTAAATAAGTGACTTAGTCTTCATATATTCAGCTTTCTCTGAAGTGGGGGAGATATTAGCACATACTCTATAAAGCTGAAGGGATTGCATGTTTTAATATAGCTAAATCACCTAGAATAGAGCCCGCACTTACAGTGTAGGCGCTGTTATTATTACCGCCTCAGCCCTTTGATATCTCATCTATAATTTCAAGTCTATTTAAGATGTCACTGCATCTGTATAGCCTTCCTAGAACTCCCTTATCCAATGCAGTAGTTGCCCCAGCAGAGGGGCTCCTTCCTGCTCAGCAGTCCCAGACTGTCTGGTTTGTGCCTATTCCTTGAGAATCTCTCGTGTGCTTCCTTGTATTATGGTCATTTGAATGGTGTATCTTTGCTAGTTCAAGAACACAGACATTCTTTTTATCCATATGTTCAAAGAGCGCTGCAATGAACTTGTTGTTGTTGTCGTTCAGTCTCTTAAGTCATGTCCGACTCTTTGAGACACCATAGACTTCCCTGTCCTTCGCTATCTCCCAGAGTCCACTCAAGCTGATGTCCATAGATTCGGTGATGGCATTCAACATCTCATCCTCTGTCCCCCCCTTCTCCTGCCCTCAGTCTTTCCCAGCATCAGGGTCTTTTCCAATGAGTTGGCTCTTTGCATCAGGTGGCCAAAGTATTGGAGTCTCAGCTTCAGCATCAGCCCTTCCAATGAATATTCAGGGTTGATTTCCTATAGGATTGACTGGTTTGATCTCCTTGCAGTCCAAAGGAGGGACTCTGAAGAGTCTTTTCCAGCATCACAGTTCAGAAGCATCAATTCTTCAGCTCTCAGCCTTCTTTGTGGTCTCTCACATCCATACATGACTACTGGAAAAACCATAGCTTTGCCTATTCAGACCTTTGTCAGCAAAATGATGTCTCAGCTTTTTAATATGCATCAATTATAACACTTAGGCTCCCTCAGATTGCACATAGCATTCCTATTAGATTGCACATTGTCAGAACCTGTATTTAAAAAGGAAATGGTCTTGACCCTTGCCTTCTAAAAGCAAAAACATTTAAGATATAGTCCATATTGGATTATCTACTGATTCCTGTCCATAAGAAAATGGTACCTAGAAACTGGAAAATTATTAGATTGAGTAATATTTGATATTCTAATTCTAGCTCAACTGCTTTGTTACTTATTTTTTGAACTTTCCTTAATCCCTAAGTTTAAAACATAATAGTTATGAAGGTACTGCTTATCCCCTTCTACTTCTGTTAAAACCCTATAGCCTGTGTTGTGTGTTAGTTGCTCAATCATGTCAAACCCAGATCTGCTGCATTGCAAGCAGACTCTTTGAGAATCCCCTGTAGCTTATAGTGATTCATCTCTGTGGTCATCTTGTCCATATCAAGATCACATCTGGCCCCTATTGAGGATAACAGATCTAGTGCTTCCTTTTTCAAGTGTCCTTTTTGTTTGTTTGTTGAAAGACACTATTATGACATACATATTCATGTTTCATCATTACTTCTAGGTCTAAACAAAAAGATATAGGGCAAAATTGTAAAAAAATGAAACCCATTAATATGATGTGGCTTTTTGTTAGACTTCGCTATTTGCTTTTATCAACCAGAATATGTCCTGGTGTTCTTTCCTTTCCGGATAGACTATATTCTATACAGAAGGCATAAAATATATATTTTATATTTAGAAGTAGGTCAATATTATTTTTTCCAGAGCTTCTGAATTGCTATGATGCTTCTGCAGATTTAAGCCTTTTGAACAATTACATGTGAAAGCTTGCTGCTTCTGTCATTTCATAAGTCTCGGAATTAAATAGCCTAAAATTAGTTACTTGCCCTGATTTCTCCAGCTAGGGCATTTTCTAATCTGTGTCCAGGCCTCTTTACGTTCCAGTAAAGCTTCATGGTAATTCCCTTACCAGGTAAAGTAGAAAATCCTCTCCATACTAACCCCCATTGCTCAAATGGACAAAAGATCCAAAAAATAGAGTATGTGGTATAGTTTATGCCCTCAGTCAGATGATCCATGTCACTCCCCCTAAATCCCTTCAAACTCATCTTCCTGTCTAACAAAAGGTTCTTTAGTACTGCTCCATTGTTTCAGTAAAAATTTGAGGTTGTATGGAATCAGGGCCCTGGCAGGTCTGCTTTTCAGTGTGTGTGGACTTAGTGGCTCAGTCGTGTTCCACTCTTTTTGACCCCTGGACTGTAGTCTGCTAGGCTCCTCGTCTGAGCCCCCTGGGAGGCCCCTGATTTTCAGAGAACACTTAAAAAAGATTGTTTTCAATATTTCCCTTCCCCAAGTGTTATATCTTCGAATACAACTAATAAAAAAATCAGTAGAAGCCTGTTTCTGGACGCCCCCAGAGAAAATTAGCTTATTATTATAATACCTCATTGTGAATTATATGATAAGCCAATATTTTAAGAATTGTCAGATTATGAGACATCAGACATCAGATTATGTCTCATTTTGTGTAGATTCTGGCTAGCAGTGGAGGACCTGAAGAAAAGGCCTATTCGAGAAGTTCCCTCTCGAGTTCAGGAAATATGGCAAGAGTTTCTGGCTCCAGGAGCCCCCAGTGCTATTAACTTGGATTCTAAGAGCTATGACAAAACCACCCAGAATGTGAAGGAGCCCGGACGATACACTTTCGAAGATGCTCAGGTTGGTGCATGGATGGAACTCACATTGCATCACACATGTGCTCCTGAGAAGTTGAACGTTGAGATACTTTTGTTTGATTTTCATTATAATCTGTGGCTATGTCTAACATTTTCAATTTAGAGGTGTGTGTGTGTGTGTGTGTGTGTGTGTGTGTGTGTGTGCGCGCGCGCGCGCATGCGCTAAGTCGCTCAGTCATGTCCGACTCTGCGACCCCATAGACGGTAGCCGCCAGGATCCTCTATCCATGGGGATTCTCCAGGCAAAAATACTGAAGTGGGTTGCCATGCCTTATTCCAGAGGATCTTCCCAACCCAGGGATCAAACCCAGGTCTACTACATTGTAGGTGGATTCTTTACCATCTGAGCCACCAAGGAAGCTGTATGTAAAACAACTAAATGATCTAGAAGATAACGGGGATACTTTAAAGAGTTTTTAAAGCCTGAGGATTTTTGTAAATTTGAATGTTTTTACATGAAAATTTCTTGAAGGGAAATATTTTAAATATTTGAAAGCTTTTTGCTTTAGTTTCAACTCTGATACCTCAGTAACACATACTTGAACTCTTTAACTTATCTTCTAATATGGAGAATCTGAGATTCTGACCTTCCTAAATAATATGTTATTATGAATAGTCAGAACTAAATTAAATTAGCTTAAAGTTATGTAAAACTGAAACCAGTTTTGTCTCTGATGGCAAACTGAAACAGTAACTTTAGGCATTTTAAAATTTTCCAAGTTACTTTTTTTAGTCTACAAAAAGAAGAAAAAATGAAATTGATATTAAGATATTAACTTCCTAAGACATAGTTTTATTTAAGTGTGTTTTTTTTCCCTCAAACTGGATAAAGTTGTCTCCTTAGAAGTAATTTTAATTTCTCTAAAAAAAGTATATTGTGCTCAAGAGGAAAAATAAATGTGTAACGAGAGGATATCATTTCCTAATGATGTGTTGAAATTGGCTTTTAAACCTGAACAAACATGTTTCATAATTTCTTAAAACCTCTTTTACAGATGAATGTTAGCTCTAAAAAGTGTCTTGTTTTTTAAATAGCTATGTTACTAAGAGAAAATATAGAAGATGAAGCATGAGGTACAGAAAATTCCTTTCTTATTTTTACTCTCAGTATAAAATATATTTATCACTGGCTTTGGTTTAAAAAGAAATGAGCCACTGTGCAGGAAACTAACACAGGTTGAAACAGCCAACCAGAAACCCATTCATTCACCCTGGCTCTGCCATGGTCTTCTATGTGGAAATAATTATATTTTATGGAGACACATGAGAGAGAGCAGGAGGAAAATTCTCTTGCTTATTTCTCTGCTGTTTTATCTTTCTTTCAATTCAAGATAAACTTTCAAGCATTTTTGTAGAGTCAACAATGTGTAAAATATTTGGAATGACCTTCCCAAAAGTCTTAAAAAGAACATTTCTTTGTTATCTGTGTCATTGAAAAATATTTTTGCTTAATGTGTCTTCAATAAAAGGAAAAGGCATAATTTTCTATAGAAAATATTACCACCTGACCATAGGCTTTTTTCAGTCAACCTCAGCTATTTAATCCCAGTTTTTTGTGGGTTTATAAACCCTATATTCAAAAATACAATAATAAAAACTCTTGCCACTGTTTAAGAAGAGATACAGTGTAATAAGAAAGCAGATTCTGAAGGCAAATTGTCTGGGTTCTGTTCTGAGCTCTGCCCTGTGACCTATTGCAAGTACCTCTTTGTGCTTTAGTTACTTCATATTTAAAATATATATGGAAATGGTTGCCAACCTTGTTGAGGTTCTGTGAGAATTTAATTAACTAATAGAGGCAAGCACTTGGAAGTGTACCTGGCACATACTCAAACATATTTGAGCACTTACTATGCATTCCCCCATACTTTGCTAAATGTTGATCATTCCTCAAATCCTGACAATAACTCTAGTTTATAGACTAGAAGATCGAAGCTCAGAGAAGTGAATAAAATTGTCGAAATTAACATGTTTGTAAGTGGTAAATCTTGAGCAAGATAGGATCTGAATCCCAAAATGCTTGAGTCCAAAATAAAACATCGCCCCACTTTTCCAACAACAAATTCTGATACAGTTCCAAATGTACCATACTTTTGGAGACGAACCTTGGGCTAGAGAGCCTGAATGTCAGGATTACTGAGGATTAATCTTGAATGTCATTAAGTGGATTCACAGTAACTACAAATGATTACTGGTGTATTTAAGACCAGGAAACTAAGTCATCTCTTAAAATACATGTTTTCTCCAAACAAGTAGACACTGGGACATTCAGGATACTCTCAAATAGTTCAGAACTCTGCCTCTAACAGACTAGAATGAGCAAGGAGCATTTATGCTCCCTTAGGCTGCAATAAACCAAAGCAGAATCTCCTTGAATTGGGCCAACGTTGAATTAAATGAATATATTTTTTTCCTTTGTCTACCAATATTCATCTTCGAAACAAAACATTGCAAATTGATTAGGATTATTGAATATTTACTTAATATATTTCAGAGTAAGTCAAAACATGCATACAAATTAGGACGTTAAGCAATTAAATATCACAAAATTTATTTCTGGACTTATGCTCTGGCCTAAAGTAGATTTGCATAACAATTTTCACCAATGAGATGATTCATTTGGAAAGTTTGAACCCTCCAAGTACATATAAATGCCAGGGTATCTAGAATGATTGAATCCTGACTTTGCATCATTCTCTTTTGGCTTAATCTTAAGAGATAGCAGATTTATTTATCTTAATGGTCTATATAAATCAACAACTTGATTTGAAATTACGTGATGACAGTCAACTAACTAAATCCCATTTTTTTTAAGGACTGGATTTGATTTGCCTCCTCCATAGCTCCCAAACCAGTTTAAACATGGATCCTTGAATAAAATAATAAATTTGAAGGTCTAAATTGTTCTATAAGCATATAAAATATTCTCATCAGCATTATCATTATTCCAGATTTGTTTTTGAATCAGATGTTGCATTCTTATCACAGTATTTGATTTTTCCTGAGAAATAATAAAGAGGCACTTCAACCATTATTTCTTTTTAGGAGCACATTTACAAACTGATGAAAAGTGATTCATATCCACGTTTTATAAGATCCAGTGCCTATCAGGAACTTCTACAGGCAAAGAAAAAGGTATTGGTTCTTTGTGAACTTTTATGACTTGGTTCTCAGTTATAGTTATTTGGAGTAGGTATCTCTGCTGGGACCACAGTATTGGACAAATGGTAAGTGGATACACTCCAAGACCTTTCCCCAAATCCTTGCATTTTATCAGGGTCATTTAAGTTATATGTGTTTCTGCCTGTTGATTGCTTATTTTCTTTATTGCGTGTTTGTCTCGGCAGATGTCCATGCTTTACAAAGGTTTTAAGATGCTGTTCTCATGTTTCATGTTAGTCTTCTGTATGCCAGTTTAAGGAAATAAGAAATTACAATAAAGAAAAGAACAATGCCATCAGATTAAAAACTCAGGGAGGACTTTCCTCATCCTGTAAACTGGAATGTATGTATATGCCTCATAACTCACTTTTTTCCTATGATAGTTGCCAAAATGCAGCAACTATCAGCAAACTAAATATTTGCTTCCAAATATTTTCATTTGGCATTTATCCTGAGTCACTTAGTATCCCTGTGATGAGGCTTCATACCTAAGAGCTGCTAGCATATTTTTGAAGAACTGCAGTAGGCTACATTGTTCAATTAATGTTTATAATGAAAGTCTCACTGTCAGTAACACCTTATTAATCAGTTTAACAGAAAATGGAAAATCTGTATGTAAACATCAACATCATTCATTATTTTGTAATATTAAAATAGTCCATAGCTTCTTGAAATTCTGAGATGAAATGATAATTTTGTATAATTCATGATCATCACTTAAGCTAATGATATTTTTCAAAGTCAATTGACTTTGCAACCAGACAGTTGCACTGACCAGTACAGAAACCACCAGCACATGCAATGGTTTAAATTTAAATTAGTTAAGATTACATAAAATTCTAACCGAATTTCTCTTACTCAATGGCCACAGCTAAAGACTTCTGAAATATTAGTATAGAATGAAATTTCCATGCCTTCAGAAAGTTCTGTTGGACAGCAGTGGTCTACAGAATTAATGATATCAACAGAAATTTAGTACCAGTAGAAAATTATGAGGACATTCTGAATATAAGCCACTAGATTTTCAATAATGTAGGCTTTAAAAACGTCAGCATAAAACCTAAACATATCTACTTTATTTCAGTGTCATTCGATTTTGCTTGAAATCACATCATTTTGTTTGCACAAGAAGAGTTTTGGTGTTATAAGCGTTAATGCAAACAGAGCCCATGCCCTGTGACAAGAGGCCTTTGGTGGCAGCTGTCCTGTTTTCCTGATCCCTGTGATTTAGAACATGAATTTGGTGTTGCGTCATTTCATCACCCTGTCTTTTTCTGCCATTTTTCTTTCTGGCTTTTGCCTGCCTTCCTTTCTTCCTTCCTTTTCTCTCTCTCTTTTTCTCTCTGCTTGTTATTTTTCTTTGCCCTGCCCAACCCCACACATATAAGTCGGGATATTCAATGGACCGCAGAACATGTTTTGAAAACTTTGCACAGAATGTGGTAAGTTTTCATTTTTAAAGAATTACAAATCATGAAGTCCATTTGGGAAATGTTCCCAGTTTCAAGCCCCATATTCCATCTTGCATCCTTTGATGTAACAGCAAAAGTATTTATGTCTTTATTCAAGTTCAGAACTTCCTACTTACCTTTCTGTCCTAACACTTCCTAGAGTAGATAAAGATATCATATGTGAAAATCTGTATGTGTCAAACTAAGACTTGGAAAGTAGTGTGTATTATGATACATAAAATGAAGAAATAACTATTTATATTTTTATTTTTATTCTATATATCTCTGTCTTTGTTAACAATAGTGCATGAATTTCTGTACTCTATCCCTTAGCTTTTCCTAAGGCTTAAAAGATTAAGAACTATGAGGGTTCTGTGTCTCCTACTTTTGCAGAGAGAAAATGACTTATTTAACAGTGTAAAGCCAGAGCCAGACTCAGTATGAATGGGAGTTGGTGACAATAAATGCCCACCAAAGACCCACTAGCATGCCTTTCTCATTCGTTATTTTTCAGCAAAGTATTGAAAACTATTGCATAAATCATCCAGGAAATCAGTTGTTTTCCTACCAGTGTTTTCTTAGTATCTTGCCATGTGTTTTAGTGATATATTTGTTTGTGAGATTCTTTTTTTTTTTTTGGTATTGTGCCAGTGCCTTTGGAACTTTCTGACATTGTATAAGCTCAAACTAAAGCCTTCAACACATTTATTTTTATAGGGCAGAAACATCCCTATTTTCCCATGCCATAAAAACTGTACACCAACACTGAGGGCCAGCACTAACCTGTTATGAAAAGAGGTAGAAAAATCTTGGTTTATACTCCAGTTTGTCTGCATTGTCTGTTGAGTTGTGTGGTCAGCTCCATGCTGCTGCTGCTGTGGGTGTGTGTTGTGGCTTTTGCTGTGATGGCCAGTTAAGTGGAGTTATGTGTGTTGAAATGTAAGCTAATTGGATTCAGCAAAAATACGGTTTTTGTTTTTAGTCTCCTTCAAGGCTCCTTGTGGTGGGGAATGTTAATCAGTTATTTTTATGAATTCCCAATTAAAAGACTTTAAAAAGCAGTATATACTTTGAACATTCATTGTGATTGCACAAATTAAAGGACTGGAAAATGAAGGACTCCAAGAATTAATCACACTATTAACTTCCCAAAATTTTGGCTGGATCTTTTGGAATCTCTGACCTTTAATAAAAATTTTTCTTAAGCATGCCTCATAAGTCACCATGGGAAGATAAAGACAATGCTAAAGAAATGCCTCAAGATTTTGCTGGAGAAAGTCACCGTAGGATGTTGCACAGTGCTCTGTGTATTGTTTAAGAATTGTTTCAAATTCATTCTTTTCTAACATAGTGCTGACAGAATATTGTTCTTGAGCAATTGGATTGGAAATTTCTGTGATATAATTAAAAACATATAATGCAATTTATGGAAGATGGAAAGGGAAAGCAAAATGGCTGTCTTTCCTCCAACACCATCCCCACATCTGACCAACTTCCTCAACCCTTAAAGTAGCACCACATTGTCATTCATTGCAAACTTTAAGAAAAGATCGATAGGAAATAAGAGGAAGTGAGGAAGTAATCCTATGCACCTTCAATCAGAATTTATACACCAAGTGCCAACTATACTCCAGACATTGTGCTATATCTTAAGAACAAGACCTAAATTGCTACAGTACATAATGATATAAACAAAATATTATGATGTACAGGAGAAAGATAAACTATTTCTATTTATTAGGGTGAATAAGTAGAGTCCATGAATAATATGAGAATTTTCAGAAGTTACATTTAACTGGGTAAATAGGATTTCATTAGGCCAGGAAAGGCAACCATCTTTTTAAGGAGAATGGTACAAAAGGCTGAGATTACTGAAGAAAGATAAGTTGAGTAACATTCATACCAGAACACATATACACACACAGCATACTGATAAATTTCAGGTAAGCTTCAGACACAGTTATTTAGGGTTAATCCTTTTCTATCCAGGAAAATGAAAAGTAATATCTTTATTGAATATTTTGTTTTGGTAGTACTCTGAAGAAATGGGGTAAAAAATTAGAAAGGCTCTCTCATTTCCTCAGTAGATTACAAATTACTGCATTTATTTGATTAGGCATGAGAAGTGAATTTCTATCCTGAAAATTATTTTTATACAAAAATTAAAAATATTATACTGTATACCATTAAATCTTTTGATGGTTAATTTCTATTTAAAGTTCCCTTTAACTTTCTATTTTCATTTATTTTTTTATTTCCTCTTGGTTCAGTGTTCCTCAATATTATGATTCCTTTTAGAGTCAGCAGTTGTGATAGGCATCTGAAGTACTTACATAATAAATTTTATGGGATGCCTTTATAGGATCAATAAAATGATTTTAACACAAGATAATGAATGAGTGGTTTTATTATAACTAAATAGAAATAATGGAGGAAATATAGAGTTTAAATAAACATTTTAAAAGAGTTCTATGTGGAAGTTGCTCTGGTAAATATAACAAAGCTACGAGATAAAGTGTCTAAGAAATGAGCTTGGGGAAATACTTTTAAACAATATGTAAACTCTGAAAGGACCTGGGGAAAGTGAGATAATGATAGTAACTCACATTCAATGAGTACCTGCCATGTGCCAGGCTCTTCACCAGGTACTTTATATTATCTAATTTAATTTAATCTGAACCTGCTAGTTAGGTAATATAATACTCATTATTGTACCCATTTTATAGGTGAGAGAAAGTCAGGACTAGAAGGAAATTTTTCTGACTTTAAATTCATTACTTTATAGAGTACTCATTTTCTTCCTATTATACCCAGCACTGGAAACCTGAAATATTAATATTTAGGCTTGAAACCCAGTCTCATACTTTCTTGCCATATGAATTTTTAGAAGTCAGTTAAACTGCTACACCTCAATTTCTTCATCAACAATTTCTTTAGCCAGAAGCAGCCGTAAATAGTACTTGTACAAATAAATAGATTTAAGAAATTCTTTAAACATGCTTTATTTGCTTAAATTGCATCAGAAATATCTTCCAGGTCATTTCATATTCTACACAATTCTGTTTATTGGCTGCACAAAATTCCTCTGAATGTATATACCTGTAATTTATTTTTCTATTCCTCTATTGATGGACATTTATGTTGTTCCTTATTTCGTTCTTTCTTTATTCATTGCCATTATAGCTCAAAATGTCATAGGCATTCATCAAGTTAAATATTCATTTTTTCTTATAAAAAATTGAATTCCTCAGTTAAATGGAATACAAAATCACAAAAGAAGAGATGTCTATTTATTTTTCTCTCTCTTATCATTACGTTTGCCCTAATGCAAGATATACATACACTAGAAGGGAAAATAACTTGTAGAAGGGAGAAGTCAGAGTTTGTATTCTTGATTTCCAAAGCACTTGTATTACACATTAATAGCAGGCTTCCTTGTCAATTAGTCTTCAATCTATGAAGAATTACAGTGTTTTCTGGCAGTTTTATGCTGTTTTAAGATGCTTTCTAAAACTCTATGGATTATTTCTAGTCCCTGGTCAAATGATTTTTATCTTGGTTTTATTAAACATGAAATCTGGCATGAAATTTCCTTTCCATATGCTAACAATCACCATTATTGTACACTGAGCCCACCCTTCCCACCCATAATAATATAGATGCCAGGCTTTGGAAATACAACCTCAGACCAGTTGTGGAGCAAACCTGGGAGAGGGCAATGCTGTGTCAAATCTACTCATGCAGACTCACAACACTTGAGAAGTAACCGAACCAGCATAGATTAGAAATATCAAATGCCCAATAGGAAAGAAGGAATATACGTAACTAGCACAGTTCACCCTGAAAATTGCATCAGATTGCAGTCACAGCAGCCAGGTTATTTGGGGCTTAAAATGTTTTTTAAATCTAAAATTTTTTTTTTTCTTGTGAACTACGATTATATCTCCTCAATCTTCTCTTTTGCTGCTAGACTTTTGGTTTATTGTTTGTTTATCAATTTTCGTGTAAGTTCTTTATTCTTTCCATTAAATTTTATCTTGTGAGTTATCGCATTATGTAATTTTTTGGAGTATCTCTTTGTTATCCTGTCTTTTAACCAAGATTAGCAAATTGGCATCATTCGTGCATTCATTTTGCAGAATTATATCAATTTAGTCAAGCAAATTGCTGATTAAAATGTCCTAAGAACAGAAATGAAGAGAGTTCCACTACTCCAAAAATTAGCACACCTTAAAGGTAGTTGTTTATTTAGTTACGAACTTCCTCTTTTTCTGTCTTATCCACAGAAATACCATGAAAGACTGCTAAATGCCTTACTTGTTTAAAGCAACTTCCTGTTCTCAAGTCCGGTGAACTCTTTAAAAACAAGTAAATGAGCATGTAATTGACAAAGATCTAATGTGGTTTATATGGGGAGTTCTTTGCAAAAAAAAAATCAGAAGAGCAATACGCCATTAGAAAAATAAGCAAAGGTCTTGATCGGTTTTAACAGAGGAAATACAAATAGTCAATAAATATATATATAAAAAAAAAGGAAACCTATATTAATAACCAAATTTAATTCAAAAGGCAACAAAATAACTTTTTCCTCCAATAGATTAGTTTTTTTAAATAATAATATCTAGGATAAGGAAATTGGTGAATTCACATATTGTTCACACTTAGTAGGGATATGAATTTCTAATCATTTTCTTGCAGAGAACTTTATACAATGTGTCAAAAGCTTCAAAAATATTCCTTCACATTCAATCAGTATTTCAGCTTCTAACAATTTAATTCTAACAAAACCCAGATGTTTGTACACAAAAATATTCATTGCATCGTATAACGGCCAAAAATAAAACACAATCTGAATATACAATTGTGAATTTCTTAAATGCATTAAGGTATATCAACCTGATGCAGTTATTAAAGAATAGATTTTAGAGCATTGGCTTTCATCTTTTTTTATTGCAACCCATTACTATGACATAGTAATGCAATATATATATGTTTGTGAGTGTGTGTGTATGTATATATAAACTGTACTTATGCATGTTTATATGTGTATAGGACTAAAATAACCTTTCAGAAATAACACATTCCCTTATTATATGCAACTTACCCTAATATGTTTTTATTTATTCTATGATATGTGATTTTTTTCTAAATGTTGGTAGCATCTTTCTAAATTGATTTCCTTTCCCACTAATGTGTTGAATTTGAACAAAATATATGTTACATGGGTAATTGATCAAAATATGATCATTTTTAATTAGCATATTACTCATAATAAGCTTTAGTACTATGCACAGTATAATTTTAGTTTTTTTAAAAAAATAAATAAAAATATTTTTGTATAAAAAATAGAAGGATATATTAACATGTAAATAATTGTACTTTGAGTAATGTTTATTTCTTCTTTATATTTTTCTATGTTTTCCTCATTTTCTCTAATGGATATGCGCTATTTTTATTTCAGGAAGCTATTCTTAACTAAGGAAATGAAAGTATTTGGCTTTACTTTTTCTATCTCAAACCACACAAGAAGCTACTAATAAGAACTGGTATATAAATATGTTCATAAACCATCTCTTTTAAGTACATAACAGAATTTCTTCCTGTTTTCAACATTAAATATACTAGCCTCCAAACTAGCTATAGAATCCCCTTCCTTTCTTTCTTTCTCCATCCCTCCCTTCTTTCTTTTCTTTTTCTTTCTTAATTCTCACTAATTGAGTTTTCTTTAATTTTCAAGGAACTCACACTTTTCAGTTTTGCTGAAATTATCCACCATGTTTCAGTAAACGTACCTGAAAATTATCCTAGGGGACTTGGTTTCATTTGAAGCAGGATTTTTCCAAACCCCTAGCCTAGTTCAATTCCCTCAACATATCCCCTCTTAGTTTCACTGATGGCAACAACCAGGGCAAAATAAAAGTTAAAAAGACCCAAATTCTATCAGTTAATTACTTAATACGGTGTGTCCAACATGCTCCCTTTTCTCATTCTACCGTGCCTCTCCTCCCCTGAAAGTTACTTGTACCAATACATTTGAATCTCATTACCCTGGTTTCTAGAAGCCCATTCCTAAACTATGACTTCCAGTCAAGGAACTCAACTCATGCAAAGAAGCAAGTAGATTTTTGGAGACTTCTATAATATTAAGATTGTTTAACAGGTATCAATTGCTTTATCAAGCCAGGTGACTTAGAGGATTGTACAAAACAGCATTTAAAAAAAATGCACTTACTGTTGTTGTTTAGTCACTAAGTCATGTCCAACTCTTTGTGACACCATGGACTGTAGCCCACCAGTCTCCTCTGTCCATGGGATTTCCCAGGCAAGAATACTGGAGCGGGTTGCCATGCCCTCCTCAAGGGGATCTTCCGACCCAGAGGAAAAAAAGCACTGACAAAGAATCAAGAGAGGTAAACTGCAGAAGAACCTAAGGGGCAATTAGAAGACTTCAGCAAAAACTTGAATAAGAAGTTTATCTGAAGAGTGAGAAGAACCCAAGCTCAGAGAGTAGCAGGTGCAAAGACCAGCCACAGAACCATTCTGTGGAGTGACAATAGTTAGTTTGAAAGGCCAAGGAAGCCAGTTTCAAAATGATTTTGAAACCCAGGCAAAGACTTTTATATTTTTTAAGCGAAGCAGGTGCAATTTCACATGAGAATAAACAAACATATCCTTTAGTTCAGCCTGACATGAGCATGTACGTTTCTTATCTCTAGTCCAAAGGCATCTCATTACCATCAGTCAGCTCTTTTTATTACGCAGCTGTGGAGCTCAGCACAGGTCTGATAGCTGGGTCACATACACCAGTAGAAAGTCAATGACATGATTTGCCCTCTCCTGGTCCCAGAGCCTCTGGAGCTGACAAGGCATTCTAGAAGGTATTTCTAAGTCTACAGCAACACATGGGGAAGACTAGGAGGTAGTGATATGAAACAAACAAGTAGGAATAAGAGTTAAGATGTTAATATTTTTTTAATCCAAAAGATCCTGCTAATTTCCTACCCTTTAAGCTCTTTGATGGCTATCTTCTAAAAATCCATCCCTTCAGTTAGTGTTGGTTTGTGTCCTGTAGACTGGTAAAGACTGAGTACATTGTTTTTATGTTTTATGACAGTAATAAAACAAGTAGCTAGTCACCCGAGCAAATATGGCTTCTCTCCTACTTCCTTCATGGATTAGTGTCTGCAGGAAAGACGTGTGGACATTTACTTCCATCTCCCAAACACTGAGGGCTCTCATACGGAGCTAAGAGCCTGATCTTTATTTCCATTTCTAGGGATGCACAGCTCTTTGTCAACTTTCTGTTATTACTTTAAAACCAAGAAAAAATTGTATATCATGTGAAATTCATAATGTTTGATAGTCAACTTGAGAAAACTAAGAATGAGCACATAGGTTGTTTTATTGGGGGGAGTTTTATTTTCCTAAATATAACAAAATCTCCATGCAACATTTTAAAAGGAAGGAATTAGTTTGGTGGAGATGAAATTTTATTGTGAGACACTAGAAAAACTGCTTTGTTTATGTGATAGCTATACTGTAGATTATCCAGAGAATCTGTCTTCACTTAGATGCCAGTTAAAGTCAGGTTAATTTTGTCCTGAAATTGATCATGTGCTAGCATATTGTCCATTAACTAGATATTATAAAATCTCACAGGATGCTGAATTTTCGTTTTGAGTTTCTGTCTTTGTCTTTCTATACAGATTTCCATTTCCAATGTAATCTATTTCCTTTCTTTTAATTTTTATTTTACATTGGAGTATAACATAGTTGATTAACTGTGTTATTTTTAGGTACACAGCAAAGTAATTCAGTTATACATAAACATTACATGTATCCATTCTTTTTCAAATTCATTTCCTTTAGAATCTATTAAGAACGGGTATAAATGACATAGCACAAATGTAGTCATTGGGTTGAAAATAGTCATTATTCATACAGAATTCAATTGTAAGCAATTTGGTAAAAACAAACAAACAAAAAAACATGCTATTGGTAAGGAATTTTAGCCCTTTTAGTTTCCAGAATTAAGATTTTTAGACCTTAACTATGAAATTTTCCCAGATTCTTCAACTCAGAAAAATTAGCAAAAATCAGATAACTTCATGATTATCTTTTAAGATGATTTAATACAGCCTCCAAGGATCCACACTGAAAAGGATTATTACAAAACATCTGATGTGCAAGTATATTCTTTCTTACCTGCAAAAAAGAATTAGTGTTCTTTTTAAGATTTTCCAATAGAGTGAGAAACTGATATTTCTTTGCACACTAGAGAGTGCACAAAATACCTTTGCACGGCATTTTTCTTTCCAGTACGTGAACAAGACAAGATTTGCACAGGGCTTACAGACACATCCACGTGATCTAGGTCTTTAAATCTAGATAACTCACTTGGGTGTCCATGCTATTTACTTTGACCCTTGGGTGAGGCACTTAGGTTTTTTTTTTTTTTTTTTTTTAACTAGATATACCTAAATTTGCCTTTTAATTGTCTCAATACACAAAACAAATACCCTTATTATGTATTTGGTGAGTCCACATCTCAGAAGAGTTTCTTGTGTGGGTTTGTTAACATATATACATATATTCTCCCATTTCTGTTCATCTTCTTTCTTATTACCACAAACCCCAGATTTACTGTAGGCCTGTATTTCTCCATGGGCTTCCATGAGTGAGTATTTTTAAATTATTTCCTGCTACAACAGCTTACCAAGCTAAATCTGTACCTCAACCCCCCCTTTAAAAATGAAGACAATACCAGGACAATACTAATAACTTCATAGATATTTGAGGGGAAAAGTAGGTAGAGAACCATATTACCATTTGTTACATTTACAAATATGACATCATTTCCACTGATCAAAATGAAAAATGACTCTGAGTTGCAAATGGCTTCTTATTTCAACCTATGTTATTCATCCTCCCAGTGCTGCTACTGCTGCTGCTAAGTCGCTTCAGTCATGTCCGACTCTGTGCGACCCCATAGACAGCAGCCCACCAGGCTCCCCCGTCCCTGGGATTCTCCAGGCAAAAACACTGGAGTGGGTTGCCAGTTCCTTCTCCAATGCATGAAAGTGAAAAGTGAAAGTGAAGTTGCTCAGTCGTGTCCAACTCTTAGTGACCCCATGGACTGCAGCCTACCAGGCTCCTCTGTCCATGGGATTTTCCAGGCAAGAGTACTGGAGTGGGGTACCATTGTCTTCTCCGCATCCTCCCAATAGTTTGAACCAAATTATATTAATCTTTAGTTTTAATATAAATAGTTTTATGTTAGCATCTTCCTCTTCCTCCTCAACTCAAATATGAATTCACTCTTATACATCAACCAGTATAGGTTCTCCCCACCCCACAAATGGCATTAGAAACAGTAAGCACCTTTTAAAAATACATTAGTATCAGAATGAATATATATGCACACATTAGTAGCATAAGAGAAAAAAGTAGTAGCTATATAAAATAATGTAATTTTCAAGTATAGAAAAGTAGTTTTTTTATTCAAACATTATTTGATTAAGGTATTGGAGTGTAAAAGTAGTATAATGTTAGCTTCCAAATTCATGAGAAATTTTGTGTTCTTTTCAGAGTCAGAAAAGTGACTTTGGGTGTCAGTATCCTGATGAGAAAGAATGTAACAGTAGTAATACTAATAATGATGGTAATTATATAATAAGGTAATGACTAGCAAACTGAGTACACAGAATGTTCTGAAATAGTTTTAAGTAATTTACTTGTATTATTCTTCAGGAAAAGCTTTTAAAATAGGTACTTATTCCCATTTTGTGAATGAGAAGGAAACAAGCACAGAAGTGCCAAGAAGAAGCAAAGCAGAGTTTGCCCAGAAGGCCAATGTAAAATAGGGCTTCCTGTCAGAAATCTGCCTTTGCTTTCAGTATTTTTCTTCCCATAAAGTGATTAGAGCGTAGCTAAGTGGGAAAGTCCTTTGCTAAACTGGCTCTTCTACAATCAGATGTCAAAACCTGCTAAAAGCTAAGTTATGAACTCCTTTTCCCCAATTAAAAGAGAATGGTGCTTCATTTTTATTACTGCTGTTCAAGTATACAAAAAGACCTTGTCAGTTACTGTACAGTATGTAAAGAAAGATTGAGTCTGGAATCATTAATCATTTTTTAAATATATCATTCTTTTTCCAAAATATAGTCATGAATGCTGATTTCTCTCCCCAGACCACACCACTCATTTATCAAACTCTGAGCCACGTTAAGGAGTAAATCAAGACTATTGCTATGACCAACATTACTAAAATATATTTCTCAAAAAATCTTTTGATTTTCCCTTATTATTTTATCCTCTGAGAAGTACAAATTCCACCTATTTTTTATACTAAACATATACAGTGAGGGATAAAACAGAAATAACCAAATTGACAATCTGTTATTCTGATCAGAAATTTAAAATCTCATACCTTTCTCTAGAGTATTTGCAATTTACAGGGACAGTTTTAACTATCAAGATGTTCAAAAAATGAATATGTATAATAGTTATTAACACAATAAGTGGGATCAGAATATGTAGGGTTTTTTCTGAGGTTGAGGTTAGAGGAAATCAAATGGTTTTCCATTTACAGTTTGACATTCCATTACAGGAAGACATTTACAGTTTGAAGTACAAAGCAAATAGACTTTTCTCAACTTTTAGGCACCGATTGTTTGTTTTTCCATTACCATATAGGATAGGGAATAGATTCAATCATGAGTTTCCAGCAGTCTCACCCTCAAAAATCATTTTGTTTAATTAAATCATACCCTGTGCACATCTAGATATTTATAAATGCAACACTAATCTTAGCAGTTGGACAAGAATGCATCACATCGCTATCTTTCAGAGCAACTTCCTAAAGTTTGCTGTAACATGTTATAACCAGTTGCAAACCTAGGTGTTGCATCATTGCTAAGCCTCAGTGGAACATTTTGGACATGTTTTATGATTTGCTGATCTGTGCTGTGAACCCATCAGTCTGTTTACAGGGGGAGGAAGTGGGTGGAGGGGTGGGAGGATGGAAAAAGGAAGGATCATTTTGTTTGATGTGGAGGAAGGGAGGGAACTTGGTCATGAAATTTGAACTAAGATGCACCTAAAGGGTTCCCTTTTGACCCTTGTACAGTATCAGCTGCAATAAACATGTTACTCTTAAGCAGGTTTTCAGTGATCATATTGTTTTCTCTTTCTTCCCTTGTTTATATTTTTCCTCAGGGGAAATCTCTCACGTCAAAGAGGTTAACAAGCCTCGTTCAGTCTTATTAAAAGGATCATCTTGTAGCATGAAAGCGAACTGGAGTCACTGCATATACTTTGTAGTTCTTTGTTGTTACCTGGAGCAGAGGACATTAGACCAAGATGTTGCATGAGCAAAGGACCTGAATTGTTCTTTCTTTGTGTACATTAAGGCACTGCCATCTCCAAGGGACTCTACCATCTTGACGCCTCCATTTCAGGATGTCTGCTAACTTCTTCCTTGTATTAAGCTGGATCTGTGTCTTTTCCTTTTTAACAGTTCAAGTGAAGTAAACCTTTTGTTTCCCCCCTTTCTCTCTCTCTTAAACCTTCTTCTAGACACACAGGTCACTAAAAATTCAGTCACAAACCGGAAGAATTGTAAAAGGAAAAAAGCATATATCAAGAAGTATACATACAGCTTCACATTTATTAAATAATAAATTAGCAGAGAAAGTTTCATTTCACCAATGTATCACAGTCAGAAACAAACTTACGTCTTTGTCTGTTGTCTGTACATTCTTGGTTAATGTTTCTTGCATTTATTTTTATACCATATTTAAATAAGAGACACCTTTTACTCCAGATGTATCAAAGTTGATCCCTTCTCTGTAAATTTGTGTATGTTTATATTGTTGTTTTATCTTTCATTAAAAGATGCGTAATCTCGTTGCTTTTGTAACTTTTGACTTCTGTGCTAATTGAAAATGAAAATACTGGGAAGGCACTGACAAATGTAGTCACAATGTAAGCTCTCACCCTAGGAAGTTTATTTCAGGGTTTTCAAGACAAGCTTGGATGGTGGAGCAGCCAGGAGCAGATTCAAAGTGATTCATCTGGGAGCTTACCCCAGGTCAGGAAGATGGGTTTGCTCCTATGGAAAACAACACAAATGACCTCCCACATTTTCCGAGTTATTTATGAGGCCTTTCTAATTATGAATATGAGTCTCTATCTTTTACCAATGCATATTCTATTTAGAATTACATTTTAGTGTGAATTCTCAACTCAGGAACTGATTCTTTAAAGTATAATCATAAAAATGCCTTAGGTCAGTGGCTCTTAACTCTGGTGGTTGCAAATTCCTTTGAGAGCATGATGGTAATTACTAATATTTAGTGAGTGCTAACTAAGTGCCTACCACTGTATTATGGGCTTCACATACCCACAAAATTTTCCCATTTAATTCTCACAGCAGGCCTATAAGATTATTTCTGCAATTTTGAGAACACAGAAGCAGAGAAAAGTTGCATCGTTTGTTCAAACAGCCAAGTGGTATGTTGTGATACAAATCCAGGCAGTCTGACTCAGAGGCTACATAACACTGATCCACCATACCACACAAATTGTTCTGGTAAAAGTTTTACGTTAAAATCCATACACTCTCTCACATAGGGAAGATTTGCACTGAATTTTAAGACATTCACAAAATAACCTCTGAAATTCATCCCAGGACCTCAGGTAAGAAACCTGACTGCTTTTAAGGGATGGACCAGTGACCCAGAAGGTCACCCAGCCAAGAGACAGGACTAATTTGTTTGGTTTTGCATCTACCACAAGATTGTAGACTCTGGCTATTAAAAAAAAGAAAGAGATCATGTTATTAGTGGCTATTAATTACTGTGAGTAAATTTAAATTCTGAAAAAGTTTACCAACACTGGTGCAAAATCAGTAGTGGAGTTTGTTAGCTACTTTATAAACTACCACAAAATGGAAAAGACTTGTAGATAGGTTGTAATCAGGACACTGTGAATAATTTAACAAAGATTTGACTATATGCTCTATGGCTTTTTAAAAACAATACGTAAAATGCAAATAAACCTAAGTTGATAGTTGTTCTTTCTTAAAAACACTTATGTCAGAACAGCTTTTGGCACTGAAGCTAAATTGAAACCCTATCTAAAGGGAACATTGCTTGAAAGAAAGCAATGCCCCTTTTATAGTAACCTGATGCATAAACAGTATGCCTTGCACAAATATGATTGGTCATTTTGGAGACTATTTTTAAAAAATCATTCTTACTAATTCCAAATCATGGAATTATACAGAAATGAAATACATATGAATGACAATAGAGGACAAAGAGGTGAAACCCTCAAGCAATTATCCCCAAGTCAGGCGCTCCCAGTGAAAATGTGAGTTAGTTCATAGGTGCAAGTACTTAGAAGTGGGACTAATGACTCATTTTAATATGGTTTAGACAAGACTCAGGATACAAAACAGTGGTATTTCAGGGTAAACACTTAGAAAAGTTTTAGAATTCTTTTCACCTAACTGAAATAAGCATGGGGAAACAGTGACAAATTTTCTTTTCATGAGCTCCAAAATCACTGAAGACAGTGACTGCAACCACAAAATTAAAAGATGCTTGCTCTTTGGAAGAAAAGCTATGACAAACCTAGACAGTGTATTAAAAAGCAGAGAAATCATTTTGCCAGCAAAGCTTTGTATAGTCGAAACTCTGGTTTTTCCAGTAGTTGTATGGATGTGAGAGTTGGACCATAAAGAAGGCTGAGAGCTGGAGAATTGATGCTTTTGAACTGTGGTGCTGGAGAAGACACTTCAGAGTCCCTCCTTTGGTCTGCAAGGAGGTCAAACCAGTCAATCCTGAAGGAAATCAATCTTGAATGTTCATTGAAAGGACTGATGCTGAAGCTGAAGCTCCAATACTTTGACCACCTGCTACAAAGAGCTGACTCATTTCAAAAAACCCTGATGCTGGGAAAGATTGAAGGCAGGTGGAGAAGGGGACGACAGAGGATGAGATGGTTGAATGGCATCACCAACTCAATGGACATGAGTTTGAGCAAACTCTGGGAAATAATGAAGGCAGGGAAGCCTGGCGTGCTGCAGTTCATGGGGTCACAAAGAGTTGGGTATAACTTAGCAACTGAACAGCAACAACTGTCTCCCTCCCCAGTTTGATCTATAAGGCATAGGATAAAAATGTTTCAAGTTTCTAATGAACAAAATATTTTTTAAAGTCTTTTCTACCTTAAAGCAATTTAAAAAGTTATTCACCAAAGCAGTGACCCAGTGATATATTACACCACAAGAGTAATATATTCTCTAAATTGCACTGACTGCTTCTTCCCCTTATGATGTATGTTTCAATAACGTTTTTGGTGAATCTCCAAAGGAATTCCTGCTTGAACCAGTGTAGTAGAAAGGTGGTTAGCAATCTTAATTAAGCCATCTCCTGTCAGATGCCAGGAAAATAGATGAAGGCAGAAACTCTCCCTCTTCATTATGATAAGTACGTGAGATGATCTTGCTACTTAGGAGTAATAGTTCTCACTTCTCTTTGTAGATCCATGATTTTTTTTTTTTAATTTTCATCTATGAGAAAAGGCAACGTTTTGCTACTAGCATGAATTCAGTCCGGTTATATGCACTAATTGTCTCCACACATAGGATTTTTGTGTTCTTAGAAATATACTTGAAAGAGCACATTGAAATATTCAACAGTTTTGCTACTCCCCATGACTATCTCTGCATATCGTAATACCTTGTTAAATATCAACATGATATAACCGAAAGTACCAGTCCATCTTCTAAGACATTTTAGAAAATAGGAGATGGTGAAGAATTTTATGGCTGTAAAGAATGAAGAGAGAAAAGTAAACTCATGTAACACAGAGTGGTATCTCGTATATTCTGTCATGCAACCATGTATTTGAGTCTTTTGAGAATTTTGTACCACAAATTAATCTTTAAAAAGATACCAAATGATGTGTCAAGCCAAAATATTGTTATTTTAGAAGTGCATTAAAACAGAAACTGTCATATATGCCCTTGAATGCCTATGGCAGTTTCCCTGGACTTGAAATAAAATGCATTTGTAACTTAACTTCAAAAAGGGCATTAGTTGCTGGGAAGACATGAATACTTCTTGACTAATAAATTGATCAATAAATCTTGGTGCTTTTATTAGGTTATAGGACCTTAATCATTTCACACTTGTTTGGAAATCAACTAAATTGGAGTGTGTTTGACATCCTTTTAAAGGTTAATGACGTCTAACTCCAGTATTGGTTGAACTGATTAAGAGTGTGTCTAAATCATCAAGCAAAGTATTTGGTACGTATATGGTAGTCAAGAAACAATATTTAACTTACTCTCTTCCCTTTCTTTTCCTCCACAAGGTCATCTTTGTAAAACAATAAAAGATGCATCCAAACACCTTTCCTAGCTGGGGTGGAATCAGGAATGAAGTGCAGGAGACAAAGTGAAAGTGACGTCCTCAGTCGTGTCCGACTCTTTGCGACCCCATGGACTATACAGTCCATGGAATTCTCCAGGCGAGAATACTGGAGTGGGTAACCTTTCCCTTATCCAGGGGATCTTCCCAACCCAGGGATCGACCCAGGGTCTCCTGCATTGCAGACAGATTCTTTACCAACTGAGCTGTCAGAGAAGCCCTCGGGACAAAATGAAGTGCCAAATCACGATATCAGAGACCAAGGGGAAGGTGTGGCGAACAGTCAGGTGTGATGGTGGAGAACCAACCAGATAAAGTCAGTAAAGAGTCAGGACCAAATGAGTGACCAAAAACTGAAATTGATAAGGAAATTAAGTCTTGAACAAATTGATTCTAGAAAGGGTGGCTCTGGAAAGCAGAAATGGGGCTTTTCAGAGAGCATCAGTGCCCTCACCTGTGGATAGAAAAGAAACGTTTGTGGGAAGCTATCCAGTATGAGCTAGAGGTGAAGAACAGAGTAGATGGCTATGACCATGTAGAAGAGATTATATCATCTCTTTCCCAGTTCAGGGTGTTCAAAGGAATCTTTGTCTGGCCCCAAAGTACAAGAACTTCTCTTTCTCTCACACTGTAAATTTCCAGAGGACTCCTGGGCTAACAGGGGGAAGTAGGTATTTAGTAACTAAAACATTGCATTTTGTAATCAGGATCTTATAAAAAATACACATTTACTTTACTAATTTAGTACTACTTTCTTTGCTTACCATTAATTCTTCATTCTTGCATATATTCTTCAAACTTCTTTTTTTCCTCTTGATAAAGACCATTCTCTATCAAGAAGTAAACTTGGAAGTTGAAAAGTAGAAGAGAGTAGAAGGAAATAAAACACTTCGACTTTGTCTTATTTGTGAGAATTAAAGTGGGAATTAGCTTTCTATTTAGCTGGAAAAATACATTTTAAATTTGAATTAACTGTATATTTATACAGTATAGAATATGAATATTGAAAAATACCATGTCTTAGACAATAGGGAAATGATGAAAAAAAATAAAACTAGACCTACACAATTGTCAGTAAGAAAGGTGAAGGGAAGTAACATCAAACTAAATGGTAAATACAAAATAACATGGAATAAGTTCAAATATATTAGTAATTAAAATGCAGGAGATGATTTAAAAGTGTCTCTTTAAAATACTCAGGTTAGACTAGAAATGCATCTGGGCATAACAGTGGTAAAGAATCCAAGATCCCCTGGAGTAGGAAATGGCAACCCATTCCAGTATCCTTGCCTGGAAAATTCCCTGGACAGAGGAGCCTGATGGGCTCGAGTCCATGGGGTCACTGAGAGTTGGACATAACTGAGCATGCACTCACACACAGTTTATAAGAGACACCTAAAACGAGACTACCCAAAGTTCTAATCTAAGGTGGCAGTGCAGCAAGACCCTGAACTCACCTTTTTCTCATGGACACTTCATGTCAACATTTGCACATAGAGCAATGCCTCCTGAAGAAGGGCTAATTGAACAGAATCTGTACAAAATAAATGACAGAGATGTTTGTAGGAGATGTGCACCTATAGAGATGAGTAAGAGATGGAGCCCCAGCATGGACAGGAACCCCACCCTTGACACTGTGACACATAGTAGGGATGCTTATCACTGATGGGCAAATTCACAGAATCGTTTGCCCTAGGAAAAACAGTGGTCTAAAGGGCACCTAGATTATTTGTGAGGGAAATTTATTTATCAACCTTAGAGCTTCTGCCACATGGGAAGGACACTGCTGAAACTCTCTTCAAGCTCAGAGGTGCCAGACAGCATGGTTTTGTGTATTCCCCTTCCACTGTGCTATCACAGGTGGGGACACTGCGTCCAGGTGCCCCTTTCCCCCCTTGATTTCAGGTTTTACCTGATTGAGGAATTAGGCAGGTACTTGGGACCTGTATTTAATTTTCTGATGTGCAGAGAGATGCAAGACAAAGACAGGAAAGAAAATGAAGTAAAATGGATACATTTCACATCAAATGTTTTTTTTTATTTTTTTGTCTTGGTATACACTCTTTTAGTCCCTAGGAACTTAGTTTATAAAACCTTCTTCCTCTGTGTGCCTTGGTAGATTTATTCTTGCCATGGAGGTCTCTCCTCTAGAGAGAGTTCGTTCTCCTCCTTTTTCTCTTTCCTCAGTCTTGTTACAGCTTATGTCTGTTATTATGTTCTGAACAATATTTAGGTGACTTTTGGAACTAGCGCTAACATTGCTAAGCAGTTAATGTAGGCTGTCCTCTGAGCCTATTCTTTAACCAGACCCTCCATGACTGCAAACTCTCATGCCCGCATGCCTCTGGTCCAGGGTCCCAGTGCAATTAAAGAAAAAGAAGAGACCTTTTATTCCAAAAGGCTTGATGTCTAAGGTGTAGAGTTTGATGACTTTTATATCATAATAGATGTTTTATTTTAGTTGTAGCTTCTGATTGTCACTGTAATCATACCACTCTCTGAGCCTGGTCTTTTCATCACTATTTGCTTTTGGGGGGCTTTGCAGTTGTCTTTTTCCTCAATATAACTTGGGCCCATGGTCACCTGTGTGTCAGCCACTCTATCACGTGGACTGCAAAAATAGCAAACTGTCCTTAAATTTTATCCTTGAAGAAAACAGATGATTCTGGCATGAAACATAGACTTGCAAACTCAAACAAAATTGATCCCCAATAGAAATGTGACCCTCATGAAATGGTTGTCAAAGTCACTGAAAATCTCTTCATTAAAAAGGTGGAGAATAGACTTATGGACATGGGGAGAGGGGAAGAGAGGGTGAGATGTATGGAAAGAGTAACATGGAAACTTACATTACCATATGTAAAATAGATAGCCAACAGGAATTTGCTGTATGGCTCAGGAAACTCAAACAGGAGCTCTGTATCAGCCTAGAGGGGTGGGATGATTGAAGAGAGAGCTTCAAGAGGAAGGGGACATATGTATACCTATGGCTGATTCATGTTGATGTTTGACAGAAAGCAGCAAAATTCTGTAAAGCAATTATCCTTCAATAAAAAAATAATTTTAAAAAAAGGTGGAGAAATGAATGTGGTTTCTGAGCAGCTCTGACATCTAGTGGTCAATTGGTATTTCTAAGGTAGCTAAAGGAGCCAGTTCTGTTCAACTGAATTGTCATGGAGCTGTTGTACAGACACTGTCAGCGGACAGACTGACGGAGTCAGTGCAATGAAGTTAAAAGGTAAGGAATGGAAAATTATGAAAGTTACCCAGATATTTGTTATACCTATGACAGACCACTCAAGTGACTGTGGACTCAGAAATATGAGTTCCAGGCAACCACTTCTTAAGGAAAATGGGGCATGGAACGGAAAATGTACATGGGATAGTGTTTCTTGATGACAATAGTAACTATGTTACATGATAGCCTATGACAAGTCTTACACTAAATGCAGCAAACATCTCTGTCTTCCCAGCAACCTTGAAAAATAAGTAACATGATATTTATGGCTGATGAAATTGAGAAGTTCAGTGACTTGCTTTGCTGCCCAAATTCTTATAACTAAAGTTAGTAGAGAAAAATCCCTTACCTTCCAGCTTGGCTATAATAGTGCAGCATGACCTAACAGGCAGAAGGAGAGATTAAGAGTAATCGTTCCTCTCTGATGATGGGATCTTTATGGGCAAATAATATCATGTGTGCTGTGCAAAGTCGCTTCAGTAGTGTCTGACTCCTTGCAACCCCATGGACTGTAGTCCGCCAAGTTCCTCTTGTCCATGGGGATTGTCCAGGCAAGAGTACTGGAGTGGGTTGTCCTGCCCTCCTCCAGGGGGATCTTCCCAATCCAGGGATCGAATGCACATCTCTTACGTCTCCTGCACTGGCAGCTGGGTTCTTCACCACTAGTGCCACCTGGGAAGCCCAATAATATCGTACTATGACTAAATATAAATACTACTGTTAATTAATGTGATTAAAATGTGATAAACTATTATCACTATCCATAAGTTGAAGACAACTAAAAAATAATCCTTTGCTCTAACACAGAGTTTTTAATTTTATTTATTAGTCAATTAGCATGTGTGTGAATTATTTTTAAGATTTGAACATTTTCCCCCTTTTTATTTTTTGTTGAGCTATGAGTGACATATAACGTTGTATTAGTTTTAGTTGTACAATATGATGCTTTGATGTGTATATACAGCAAAATGATTGCCATGATGTGTTTTCCTTTGCCTGTGTGGGATTGTCTTGTCAGACTCTTTGCCACCCTATGGACTGTAGCCTGCCAAGCCCTTCTGTCCAAGGGATTTCCCAGGCAAGAACACTAGAGTGGGTTGCCATGCCCTCCTCCAGGAGGATCTTCCCAACCCAGGGATTGAACCCGCATCTTTTAGATCTCCTGCACTGGCAGGCAGGTTCTTTACCACTAGCGCCAGCAGGGAAGCCCCAGGTTTTCCTTTCTAAGTTGCTTTAGTTGTGTCTGACTCTGTGCGACCCTATAGACTGTAGCCAGCCAGGCTCCTCTGTCCATGGGATTCTCCAGGCAAGAAAACTGGAGTGGGTTGTCATGCCCTCCTCCAGGGGATCTTCCTAACCTGGGGGTTGAACCTGTGTCTCTGAAGTCTCCTGAATTGGCAGGCAGGTTCTTTACCATTAGGGTTACCTGGGAAGCCTTACGTTTTCCTTTAGAACATCACAGTTTTCAGCTGGAGACTATATTAGAAGAGAAAAGATAATGACAGAAGTCCTTACGCCCTCCACGTCTCCATTTTTCTGACCAGAGAGCAACTTTGAACACAACACGATTGCTTGTCCCTGACCCTTTAGAGCCTGGGGTGACCTCTTGCCATGCGCTATGGTTGCCAAGTGGGACAGTTCTCCAGGTGGTCTTCTGACATAAGCCTAGCCCTCAGAAAGCTCAGTGAACTCCTCTAAGATTTTAAATTAAAAAATTATGAGACTCAATCAATTAATATGGTTGGGCCTTAAATTGTTTTGCAGGCTGAGTCTTCAGTTACTTGAAAAGACCTCTGACATTATTCAGCTTGCAGCTCATAATCTCTGGAAGAACTCCTCTGAATGACCACAATATCTAAGAAACTCCTCAGTGTAGAGCCCTCATCTGAGTCAGAAATCCCTACTCTACAGGAACTAGAGTGAAACTTCTAGGGGCAACATGATTCAAAAGGACACTGAGCATATAGCCTAGAACAAGTTCGAAAGTGTAACAAAGGACGAGTGGGCAGTGATGTGCAGAAAGGGCCTCAGGGTGGGTGCCCAGAAACTCGTTAAGCTATGCGCTGCCGCTGCTCACAGGTTATCGGTTGTCCAATGGTGGGGTGCTTGCTGTGGAAAGAAGTGTCAGGTCAGGAAACTGGCAGGCCTGGGATCAGGACAAGGAGAAATTTTCTCTCTTATCGCAAGCCAGAATGTTTCTTCATGAGAGAGGTTGACTCTGGTCAACTGCCTGACTCTTGGAATGAGTGGGTGTGGATGTGGATGACTGTGAAGCCTGTATGTTCAAAGAGTTGTGTGATCAGAAACCGAGTGTCGAAGTCAGCCTATTGCTAACAAACTAGTGAGTAAAACAGAAAAGAAGCAGACTCAGAGATAGAGGGGGAAGGATAGCGCTTACAAGTGGGATACGGAAAGTGGGGAAGGGCAATATAGAGATAGGGGAAGAAAAAGGGTTATTATGGGAGTATATGAAATTATCTGTGTGAAAGTTTTTTTTAATTAATTAATTTATTTGGTCATGCAGGGTTTTACTTGTGGCATGCAGGATATTTAGTTGTGACATGTGGGATCTAGTTCCTTGACCAGGGATTGAATCCCAGGCCCACGATTGGGAGCATGGAGTCTTAGCCACTGGACCACCAGGGAGGTCCCTGTGAGACTTCCCCTCCCTAGGTGGGGAAGCTACTATGGAATTTAAACAATCTTTCACTCAATAATTATTTTATTAATATTAAAAGAAACAAAAGAGGGGCTTCTTGATCCCTTCCACGCTGAGAAATCATTGCTGACCTAGCAGTGAAGGTCCAGGTCCATTGCTTCAGCTGTGTTCAGTCCTTCGCACCTCTGGGATGCCAGATTTTGGTGGCATTACAGCTATGTCATATACTGGCTAACCAGGGGACAGTGACTGAACCAGACACCAAAGATGGTTCCGACAAGAAGACCATGTGGCAGCAACAACTACAGCGATAACGCATTTGAGTCAGTTCTAATGAGGTGGATGAACCTGGAGCCTATTATACAGAGTGAAGTAGTCAGAAAGAGGACAAATGCCGTATACTAATGCATATATATGGAATTTAGAAAGATGATACCGACGATCCTACATGCAGGGCAGAAAAGGAAACACAGATGTAAAGAACAGACTTTTGGACTCAGTGGGAGAAGGCGAGGGTGGGATGATTTGAGAGAACAGCATTGTACATTACCATACACATGTTATATAAAATAGATGACCAGTGCGAGTTCAATGCAGGAAGCAGGGTGCCCAAACCCAGTTCTCTGTGACAATTCAGAGGGATAGGGTGGCGAGAGAGGTAGGAGAAGGGTTCAGGATGGGAGGACACATGTATACCTGTGGCTGATTCATTTGATGTATGGCGAAGACCATCACAATATTGTAATTATCCTCTAATCAAAATAATTCATTAAAAAAATTACCATTGCTCTGATTAAATGAGTCATATCTAGGACTGATCCTTTAGGACAGGATTTGAAAGGCACTGACTTAGGATTCTTTAAGTCTTTATCTTCTGGTGCCTGGCCTACCCCCAATTGTTTTTTCCAACTTGTGTTTCTTTGGAGTTGAGACAAAAACACTCTTTTCATTATATAAGTATTGTCTGTGAAGTATGTCTAGTCAACTGGTTTGTTGGCTGTATCACTACAGACAATGTAAATTTTCAAATTATTTAGCTAGTGAGTTCCTGAGAGAAGGAACCAGAGGTAAGTTTGATTGAGGTGAAGAGATTATCATTATTTTTTTTAATTTATTTTATTGAAGTATAGTTGATTTACAATGTGTTAATTTCTGCTGTACAACAAAGTGATTCAGGTTTTATATATATACATTGGTTTTTTTTTTTTTTTTTGGGGGGGGGGCTTCCCAGGTGGTTCAGCAGTAAAGAACCTACCTGCCAATGCAGGAGACACTGGTTCTATCCCTGGGTTGAGAAGATGCCCTGGACAAGGAAATGGCAACCCATTCCAGTATTCTTGCCTGGAGAATCCCATGGACAGAAGAACCTGGCAGACAACGGTCCATGGGGTTGCAAAGATTGAAACAACTTAGCACACACACACACACACACACACACACACACCTATATGTGTACTTGTCTGACAAAGAGTTGGACATGACTGAGCACAGAATACATTGTTTTTTATATTCTTTTCTATTACGGTTTACCACAGGATATTAAATATAGTTCCCTGTGCTATATAGTCAGACCTTCTTGTTGACCCATCCTAAGTATAATAGCTTACATCAGCTAACCCCAAAGTACCAGTCCATCCCTCCTCACTTACCTCCCACTTGGCAACCACAAGTCTGTTCTCTGTGCCTCTGAGTCTGTTTCTGTTCTATTGACATTTGTGTCATTTGCGTCATATTTTAGATCCACATGTAAGTGATATCATGTTGTATTTGTCTCTCTCTAACTTACTGAGGTGGAGCTTATTGATGATTGCTGATGTTTAACAGCCAAGAGACAATAAGAAAGCATAGTGTATGTGTGGCAGGGCAGAGCCAGGAGAAAATCAGCAGACATGGTAGCAGTCATTTTTGTAGCAGTCATTTTCTTCCAAAGACCCACCGGTTCCCACCCCTTTGCAATGGTGGTGACAGCAGAGAGGGACAGGGACAGAAGTGGTATATGAGCAGGTAGCCAACTCCGACTTTCTAAATCACTGTGTTAGACCTACAAGTACCTGGAATTGGACTGGGGGCTTTGCACGGCCTTTGTCACTGCTGTTGGGCTGTGGTGTTGACAGGGGAGTTTGCATCTGTGCAGAAGATTCTAAAGTCCAATGCTATAAAAAGTAAGGATTCTCTACAGTGAAGATCTTGCAGACCAACACAGTGTTACTTCTGAGGGATGACAGTCTAAAAACCACAGAGGAAAGAGGACTGAGAGCAATGGGCACAGAGGAAGGAACTTGAAATTTACACCTCAGCTCTGCCACTGACATTGAGCAAGTTACCTCACCTTAGTGGACTTCAGTCTCCAAGTCTATAAAACAATGTTCTATGGTAGCAGGTTTTGCAAAGAGTAAGAAGGCATCTGTAGTGCTCAGGGGTTCTCTTGGAAAGACAGAACCAGTGAATCATATATGTATATGTGTATGCATGGATTGACTGGCTGCAAGGAATTAGCATATGCCATTGTAGGGGGCTAGGCAAGCTTGAAATCTGTAAGGTAAGCTCAAGCAGGAGTGGTCTCTACAGCGTACCGGTGGAATCTCTCCTCCTCAAGGAAACTTCACTTTTGTTCTTAGGGACTTTAAGCTGATTGGAGGAGGTCTATCCACATTATTGAGAATAATCACCTTTATTTAACGTTAATTGATTGTAGATGATGTTAACCTCATGTACAAATACTTTCGACCTAGCCAAGTCACACATCAAACTAACCAACACAAAACCCAAGCTTGCTTTTCCTTGCCTTTGCTCCAGTCTCTGAGACCTGGGGGAATATCCCTGGGGCACTGTTTATGTGGGACAAACAAAAGATCATAGAAATGTGTAGTGATGCCAGCCCTCTGTGGAGAAAACTCTGCCTTCTGGCCCTCGGAGAGTCTGTCTAGGAATCATCAACCAGGGAACTGCTTGTGGTTCCCAAGTGAAGGTGCAGAGGCCCCTGAGGCAGGAGATAGGTGGGCTCCAGGTTAGACATTTACACCTGGCCTCCTGTTTGCATCTCCTTAGACAAGATATAGGTGGGCTCCAGGTAAGGCATTTACAACCTCCTGCTTGCCCTTGGAAATGGAATCAACAACAGAAAGAGGATAAACAAATAACCCATCTTTGTCTCTTATAAACACCTTAAAGTAACAGTCGTGGCAAGGACAGAGAGGCAAAACCCTGTTTGAGTAAAAGATTAAGGGATCTCCCTCCCCTCTTTTTTGGGACAGGGAGACACTGTACATGTGCAGAAAGGCTGCTTGAGGGGTCAAAAGTAAGGGGATAACACCAGGCCATAAGGAGTCTTGTCTTCCCAGAAGCCTTCACTACAAGATCCGCCTTGGCTGAGGGGTGCACCTGTGCCCAGGAGAGGGTCCCAGGGTAGGCGAGGTGTGGAAAACTGCTACTGCTAAGTCACTTCAGCCGTGTCCAGCTCTGTGCGACCCCATAGACGGCAGCCCACCAGGCTCCCCTGTGCCTGGGATTCTCCAGGCAAGAACACTGGGGTGGGTTGCCATTTTCTTCTCCAATGCATGAAAGTGAAAGTGAAGTCACTCAGTCTTGTCCAACTCCTAGCGACCCCATGGACTGCAGCCTACCAGGCTCCTCCATCCATGGGATTTTCCAGGCAAGAGTACTGGAGTGGGGTGCCATTGCCTTCTTTGAGGTGTGGAAAAGGAAACCAGATAATTGGCTAAAGGTAAACCAAGACCTGGAAGAACTGCCCTATATTGATGACGTAACTGCCTTTTTACTGCTCACCTCCTCACTAGAGGAGACACCCACACCCTTCTCTCCAGGTGAGCCTCTCTGCTTTGCTTCTGTCATCTGAACTAAACAAATTGTTTCTCTGTGCTTCCCCACTTGTTGTGCTATGTCTCTAGTAATAAACTTTGTATTGGCATTTATAGTTTTTGTCTCCATGATAAATGCATTTTTCCATTGAGGGCAAAGATCCAGGGAAAATTAGCTTCTAGCCTCTAGTACTTGCTGGTCTGGTGGCTAGAATTCCTGGTTTTCATCCAAGCTACCCAGATTCAATTCCTGGGCAGAGAATTAAGATCTCACTTCAGGCCCACTCACTGCTGCTTTGCAGAGATCACCTCTACCCTCTTCCACTGTTCTCACAGGCATGAGGGTACAGGAAGAGCAGTGGTGGGGACCCTGGGCAACCAAGAGAAAACTGGAATCTGTGAAGCCTGGAAGTCAGCACAACTTGTCGGGTCCATATAGGACCTAGATAGAATATGCCTGGGGCTGGGAAGAGATGTTGGCCACATTCTTGTTCTCAATATGAAAAAATCTGGAATTCACTGTTTCTGTTCATGACCACTCTGACTTGCAGTGCCTCGTGGCATAACTGGGTGTGTGTTTACATGCATGTGTGTGCCCCGTGCATTTATTTAATGGGGGATTTTCTGTTCCTAATGGAGAAATCAATAAACCTTTGGGGGCAGACTCACTGTGTTTTAGAAGAGCACTTTTGGGGTGCAGGGTTGTGAGCAGGAGCATAACAGGGAGTTTGGGGTGAACTGGGACTGGTTCCAGAGAGGCAGCTGTGGTGGCCCCCCCACATCCCTTCAGATGGTGTGGAGCTTGGAGGTTGTTGAGCAGAGACTGGACAAAGGTAGTTAGGACTGTAGTGATCTCTTAGAAGGAAAGAGATTCAGATCTTCACTTTTTCTCTATGTGGTTCAAATTTAGTGAAATATATGGATGTCCCCCCACCACCACCTTCACGGATTATAGCCTTTTCGTGGTAAAGCAGCTTGTGTAACCCAATGAAGCTATGAGCCATGCCACACAGGGCCGCCCAAGACAGATGGGTCATAGTGAAGAGTTCTGACAAAACACAGTCCACTGGAGAAAGAAATGGCAGCCCAGTCCAGGATTCTTGCCTGGAGAACCCCATGGACAGTATGAAAAGGCAAAAAGATATGATGCTGGAAAATAAGCTCCCCACCCGCTGCCCCCCCACCCCCGGCCACCAGGTTGAAAGGTGTCCAATATGCTACTGGGGAAGAGCTGCTGCTGCTGCTACTGCTGCTGCTAAGTCACTTCAGTCGTGTCCGACTCTGTGTGACCCCATAGACGGCAGCCTACCAGACTCCCCTCTCCCTGGGAGTCTCCAGGCAAGAACACTGGAGTGGGTTGCCATTTCCTTCCCCAATGCATGAAAGTGAAAAGTGAAAGTGGAGTCGCTCAGTTATGTCCAACTCCCAGCGACCCCATGGACTGCAGCCCACCAGGCCCCTCCGTCCGGGATTTTCCAGGCAAGAGTATTGGAGTGGGGTGCCATTGCCTTCTCCAGGGGAAGAGCAGAGAACAATCTAATAGCTCCAGTAAGAATGAAACAGCTGAGCCAAAGTGGGAATGGTGCTCAGCTGTGGATGTGTCTGGTGGTGAAAGTAAAGCCTGATGCTGTAAAGAACAATATTCCTCAGAAACCTGGAATGTTAGGTCCATGAATCAAGGTAAACTGGATGTGGTCAAGCAGGAGATGGCAAAATTGAACATCAACATCTTAGGAATCAGTGAACTTCAAAATGGTCAAGAATGGGAGAATTTAATTCAAATGACCATTGTATATACTACTGTGGGCAAGAATCCCATAGAAGAAATAGAGTAGCCCTCATAGTCAAAAAAGGGTTCAAAATGCAGTGATTGTTTAGTCACTAAGTCATGTATGACTCTTTTGCAACCTCATGGACTGTAGTTCTCCAGGCCCCTCTGTCCATGTGATCTTCCAGGCAAGAATACTGGACTGGGTTGCCATTCCCTTCTCAAGGGGATCTTCCCGACCCAGGGATCGAACCTGTGGTGCCTGCTTTGGCAGGTGTATTCTATACCACTGAGCCACCAGGAAAACCCTGATGACTGGCTTCTTTCAGTTAGCATATTGTTTTTGAGGTTCACCAGTACTTCATCAGAGAAGGCAATGGCACCCCACTCCAGTACTCTTGCCTGGCAAATCCCATGGATGGAGGAGCCTGGTGGGCTGCAGTCCATGGGGTCACGAAGAGTTGGACATAACTGAGCAACTTCACTTTCACTTTTCACTTCCATGCATTGGAGAAGGGAATGGCAACCCACTCCAGTGTTCTTGCCTGGAAAATCCCAGGGATGGGAGAGCCCGGTGGGCTGCCATCTATGGGGCTGCACAGAGACGGACACGACTGAAGCCACTTAGCAGCAGCAGGACTTCATACATACTTCAGTATGCAAGTACTTCATACCTTTTGGTTCTAAATAATAGCCATCTTTTGTCTACTCATTCACTTATTGATGGACATTTGGGTTGTTTCTACTTTTTGGGTATCATGAATAACGATGCTGTGAACATTCATGTATAAGTTTTCATGTTATATGCAGAGTACATCATGAGAAATGCTGGGCTGGAAGAAGCACAAGCTGGAATCAAGATTGCCAGGAGAAATATCAATAACCTCAGATATGCAGACAACACCACGCTTATGGCAGAAAGTGAAGAGGAACTAAAAAGCCTCTTGATGAAAGTGAAAGAGGAGAGTGAAAAAGTTGGCTTACAGCTCAGCATTCAGAAAACTAAGATCATGGCATCTGGTCCCATCACTTCATGGGAAATAGATGGGGAAACAGGGGAAACAGTGTCAGACTTTATTTTGGGGGGCTCCAAAATCACTGCAGATGGTGATCGCAGCCATGAAATTAAAAGACGCTTACTCCTTGGAAGGAAAGTTATGACCAACCTAGACAGCATATTCAAAAGCAGAGACATTACTTTGCCAACAAAGGTCCGTCTAGTCAAGGCTATGGTTTTTCCTGTGGTCATGTATGGATGTGAGAGTTGGACTGTGAAGAAAGCTGAGCACCAAAGAATTGATGCTTTTGAACTGTGGTGTTGGAGTAGACTCATGAGAGTCCCTTGGACTGCAAGGAGATCCAACCAGTCCATTCTAAAGGAGATCAGTCCTGGGTGTTCTTTGGAAGGAATGATGCTAAAGCTGAATCTTCAGTACTTTGGCCACCTCATGCGTAGAGTTGACTGATTGGAAAAGACTCTGGTGCTGGGAGGGATTGGGGTCAGGAGGAGAAGGGGACGACAGAGGATGAGATGGCTAGATGGCATCACCGACTAGATGGACATGAGTTTGAGTTAACTCCAGGAGCTGGTGATGGACAGGGAGGCCTGGAGTGCTGCAATTCATGGGGTCTCAGAGTCGGACACAACTGAGTGACTGAACTGAACTGAATGTTATTATTATCCCCTCTTCATAGATGAGGAAACAGGCTCGGAGAGCTTAGATGGGTTTTACAATATCACACAGCTACTAAAGGGTGGAATTCAGATCATGTGATGGTAGGTCTCCCTCGCATGCTCCCATCCACAACGTCATGTATTCCCACTGCCCATAGAGTGGATCTAGGAGGAGCAGTTGTTTTCTCTGCTTGTGCCTCCTCTTGGTTTCTTGTCAGATGCCCACCAGGTCTCTAGAACTGCCGTAGCAATTAAGGGACGGATCTGTACTCACACCAGGAGGGAACCTGACTATAGGAAAACAGTCAAGCAAGAGACGTGGTCATCATGGTATCAGCAGGATCTCAAGGGCAACCTGGAAGATTGCCATCCTCCAGGAAGGCCTGGGTAACAGGGAAGCATTTTGAGGGGATTCTCAGAAGTTTTTTGATACAGATTTTGGCAAAAGTGTGCATTTCTTGATGTAAGTAAAATATAGATGTATTCTATTATAGTTTGGGTTATTAATGGAAATGAGATCTCAAAGTCTAATGAAGTCTCAAAAATGTTGATTGTCTTTAAAAGGAGATGGTTAATTAAACTTACTGACACCGAAACAAAAATATGCTGTAGTCGAAGCATTGACAAAAATAGTTTATAAATCCAAGAATTAACTTTGCATTTTTAAAAGATTTTATTAACACAATCCTTTATAATGCTGCTGCTGCTGCTAAGTTGCTTCAGTCGTGTCCGACTCTGTGCAACCCCATGAACGGCAGCCCACCAGGCTCCCCTGTCCCTGGGATTCTCCAGGCAAGAACACTGAAGTAGGTAGTCATTTCCTCCTCCAATGCATGAAAATGAAAAGTGAAAGTGAAGTCGCTCAGTTGTGTCCGACTCTTAGCGACCCCATGGACTGCAGCCTACCAGGCTCCTCCGCCCATGGGTTTTTCCAGGCAAGAGTAACTGACTAGACTTCAAATCAGGGGCCCACATGTATAAGTTATGCCACTGTTTGGTAAGCCTGCTGCCAGGAGGGCTATGAGCAGGATGACTCTATAAATTTCTCACCCAGTGAAGAGGAAATGATATGGGCACCACCGATACCTGCCTGTCGAAGAGGGAAATCAGTGAGTCCTTGGGAAACATGGAAAATGACCATTCTGGCTTGTCTGGGACTGAAGACCTCACTGGAACATGGGATCTTCATTTTGAGACCAGACAGCATAGGTTTGCCCAAGATTAGTTGGTCAACCTGCAATGTGGAACACGTGATTGTGGGAGGACCACTGGGAGTCACGAATCCTGCTATGTTGAGCACAGGAGGAATGAGTCTTTTTCCCATAAGGGACAGAGCAGAAACAAGTAGAGAAGTAGAGAAGCTCACAAATGAGCACTCCTTTGTGGGCTTAAGCCCAACTGCTGCACTTTTCTCAGCAGCCTGTAGGTGGAGCTATTGCTCAGCACATTATGTACAGAAGGAAACCTGCCGCTTAGAACAGTAGGAAGTGTTCGAGGCAGTAAAGGCGGCTGCTTGTTACTTTTCGCTTGTCCCACCCAGCTCTATCGTGCATTTCTCTGCCAAATGCTTGATAGGGTCTGACACCTAGAAATGTAACTGAGCAGGACCCTAAGAGACCTTCCCGAGGACAGGCCTTCCTGCACATCCTCTGCTTTAGCTCCTCTCTGAAGTACCTGTGTGTTAGTCGCTCAGTCATGCCCAACTCCTTGTGATCCCATGTACTGTAGCCAGGCTCCTCTGTCTGTGGAATTCTTCAGGCAAGAATACTGGAGTGGGTGAGCCATTTCCTTCTCCAGGGGATCTTCCCGACCCAAGGATAGAACTGAGGAATTGGGGGCAATTTTTCTATGACAGAAGTGAGGATATAAGACTTCCAAGGCTACATCACAAAAGGCAAGACAGATTTTTTTTTCTCAGTAGACCCTATTCATTAGAGCATCATTGAGAGGATGGTACAGAGATTTCCCATAACCCCCTGCCTTCACACCTGCAAGCCTCTTTCACTGTCAATATCCCCCATCCAGAATGGGATGCTTGTTATAACCAATGAACCTATGTTACTGAGTCCAAGACCCTGATGCTAGGAAAGATGGAAGGCAGGAGGAGAAGGGGACGACAGAGGATGAGATGGCTGGATGGCATCACAGACTCGATGGACATGAATTTGGGTAAACTCCGGGAGTTGGTGATGGACAGGGAGGCCTGGTGTGCTGCGATTCATGGGGTAACAAAGAGTCGGACACGACTGAGCCACTGAACTGAACTGAACTGAATGTATAGATAATAACAGATATATCTATCCCCACCAACAATATTAAGTAGATGCTCACATTTGCAGTCTCTACTTCAAATTACTCTTTTTAAATTTTTTTCTTTTGTTAAACTGAAAAAAAATCTTCCCTTTTGTCAAAAAAACAGTATTATAGATACTATAGCTTCATACTCCAATATATTTCCTCACTTTTCTTTCCCTGACTATTTGGAAGCCTTGTTCATGTTTCTGCATATTTTGTGAGCAGACCTACTGACAACTTTTGTCCCAGACTTTCTTTTCAAGGTTGTTTGTAGTGTGAACAATCTTAGAAGATGGAGATGCTGTCTCCTTAAGAGCAGAGGGCAACTTTGTTTACTATCTGGTATAATCAGAGATGGCTTTCCTGGTGGTTCAGTGATAGAGAATCCGCTTGCCAGTGCAAGAGATGAGGGTTTGATCCCTGGGTTGGAAAAGGAAATGGCAACCCACTCTACTATTCTTGCCTGGAAAATCCCATGGACAGAAGAGTCTAGGAGGCTACAGTCCAAAGGATTACAAAAGAGTTGGACACGATTTAGTGACTAAATAACAAGCTGATAAAGAGTGTATCCCTCCAGGATTTAAATTGTACAGCCCATTAAAAAAGCTATGGACAGGGAGGCCTGGCGTGCTGTGATTCATGGGGTCGCAAAGAGTCGGACACGACTGAGTGACTGGACTGAACTGAACTGAACTGAAAAAAGCTTGGGAGTTCCTCAGCTGTGATAGAAACCCATTGTGTGCACAATCTCTATCCAGGCCACTTAGCATCCTCCTTGCGGAACTGAAGAGGCAAGAGAAACTGATGCAGCCACGAAGGGCATGCTGCCTACTCTGTCGTGAGTGATGATGTTCTTTGGCCAGGAAATGGTCTTTTGCCAGCATCCATAAAACTGGAAGGCTAACCTGTTAATGTGGAAGGAGGACATAGTCTTAAAACCTTCACAGTTCTTGACAATCTTGAAGTTGAGGTATGCCATTCCCATGTATGTTCTTGCAAATTTCCTAATATATATGAATCTATAACTAACACACTTGTTTTATATATCTTAAATTACAGGTAAATGATATTAATCTTTACATGTCCTTTGATACATTTTTTAATAATTCAATGAATGGTTTAAAAATAAAACCACATTTTATAAACTTAGTTACAATTCATTCATTCTAATAGTTCTATCATCATTTATTAGATAGTTTTCCATTTTATGAACAAATGAAAGTGAAAGTCATTCAGTCGTGTCCGCACTCTGTGAACCCATGGACTATACAATCCTTGGAATTCTCCAGGCCAGAATACTGAAGTGGGTAGCCTTTCTCTTTTCCAGGGGATCTTCCCAACCCAGGGATCGAACCCAGGTCTCCTGCATTGCAGGCAGATTCCTTACCAGCTGAGCCACCAGGGAAACCCAAGAATACTGGAGTGGGTAGTCTATCCCTTCTTCAATGGATTCTCCTGACCCAGGAATCAAAGCGGGGTCTCCTGTATTGCAGGTGGATTCTTTACTAACTGAGCTAACCGGGAAGCCCTAATAAGACTTATGAACAAATCTTAATTTATTTCTGAGAGCCAGCTTCCTGAAGAGAACCAGAAAAAGCCATCTTGCAGTAGAAAGAGTCACGGCTGCCAGGGACCTGGGAGAGAGGGGATGAACAGGTGGTGCAGAGGGGTTTTAGGGCTGTGGAAATACTCTGTGTGATACCAAAATGTAGGATACATGTCATAGGTTTGTCCAGACCTATAGAATGCACAACACCAAGTGTGAGCCCTAACGTGAACTATGGACTCTGGATGATGATGATGTGTGTGCAGATACTGCAGTGCAAGTGAAAGTGTTAGTTGCTCGTTCGTGTCTGACTGTTGTGACCCAATGGAATGTAGCCCCCTAGGCTCGCTCCTCTGATCATAGGATTCTCCAGGCAAGAATACTGGAGTGGGTTACCGTTCCCATCTCCAGTGGATCTTCCCAACCCAGAGATCAAACCTGGGTCTCCTGCATTGCAGGTAGATTCTTTACCATTTGAGCCACCAGGGAAGCCCCAGGTGTTGCAGGGAAGAGCCAATTCTGACTCCATGTTGGAACTGTTGCTTTGACTTCCTTTTCTCGCTTTTGTTATTTTAATCATACATAATGTCCTGTCTCAGAGAATCCAGCCCCTCTGCCTAGTAAACTGAGGTGCCTTGGTTCAGAACCCTGTCCACCTGTGACTGACAGGAAGGAGGAAGTTAACACATCCTTTGCCTGAGGCTTGCCATCCTGGAAGATATTTACAAGATTCACGGCCCTTTGACTGTTTCCTCAGCTCCCCAGCATCTATGTTCTATAAAAGAAACCGGCATCCAGACCCCATAAGATGGTTATTTTTGAGACCGTTTCTACCATCTTCTCCATCTGCCGGCGGTTCATTCATTGGCCTGTCGTGTGCTGAGCAAAGCGAACTTGGACTCAGTAACATAGGTTCATTGGTTATAACAAGCATCCCATTCTGGATGGGGGATATTGACAGTGAAAGAGGCTTGCAGGTGTGAAGGCAGGGGGTTATGGGAAATCTCTGTACCATCCTCTCAATGATGCTCTAATGAATAGGGTCTACTGAGAAAAAAAAATCTGTCTTGCCTTTTGTGATGTAGCCTTGGAAGTCTTATATTTTCACTTCTGTCATAGTTTCAACGCCCCCTGATTCAAGGGGAAGGGAAGGTGGACTCTATCTTTGGATGGCAGGTGGGTCACAGTCACATTGGAAGAAGAGAACATGGCCTGGAAAATGTTCTTATGGCCATTTTGGAAAAAAAAAAAAAAACAGAAAACGAACAATAAACAAAACCCTTTGCCACACCAGTCCAGTCCCAATTTTAATGTTAATTTTTAACCTTGGGGTTTTCTTGTTCCCAATTTTTGAACCAATGTTAAATCCAGTGTCTCAGTTCAAACTTTTAAACTATCAAGGGAGAATTTTTCTCTCACCTAGAGCCTAGACAAGGATGGATAATCTTCCACATAATTCTTCCTGTGCCAGTTGGTGAATGCTCCAACATCACGCTTTTGCAGTGTAGCCTTTTGAAGGTCATGGTTTCTATTACAGCTTCAGTTGTATTTTTTTCGGCATCTTTCTCCCTCACTGGATGAACAGCAGCTGAGTCTGTTGTTTCAAGCAATCAGCACATATACCTGTTACACACTAGAGGCTCAGTGAGGGTTTCAGAACTGAAGTGAACTCTCCTCTATTTTGACCTCCTGTTTCTGTCTTTTATTAACTGTCCATTCATTCCTTCTGACTTCATTATTTTATCTTGGTAGTTTTAAAATTTTTTATTTGTTGTTTAAAGACTCCCTGTGATTCCTGGAGACATAGGCCTGTAAATACCTGATAAATTAATAATGTTAGTTTAGCATTTATACGATTCTGTATATTTGCAATGCAGCAAGCATAAATATTTCAGTGCGATGCTCTTAAAAGGTAGCAGAGTAAGAAAGCAGTTCGATTGTATGGCCCCCTGGGGTGATTCTTCCTTCTTGTTTCTATCCAAATACAAAAGAAAATACACATCTCAACCTCCCCACCCGCCCCTGCAATTTTTCCCTTATGGATGTTGAAAGTTTTTTACAAAGACTGAGGCAGGAGGTAGATGCCCACCCCACCCGACTCCCACCCCCTCTGCCAGGGTAGATTCAATTTCTGTGTATCTAAACTCTGAGGAGAATAGCAGAACAATTAAAGGAGAGGGCTGGGCCCTGCCCAGACCACAGATCTCTCATTTCTGAAGTCAGGAGACCTCCCCGAACACTCATGCCCAAAGAAGGCTCCCTGCAGATATTAGGGGGAGCAATGTCAAGGGATGCTCTACCCAGACACTATTGCGGTAGGATCTATCTTAGCTACAAGGGAGGGTAGCGTGCGCACACAAGGGAGGATCCTGAGATATACCAAATATGGACCAGAACCAGGCAAACCAAAATAATTGGCCAAAGGAAACCCAGAAGAAGTACCTCTAGAAGTAATTCAAACTGCCATGAGACTCAGCAACTCTCTTTCTGAATCTGCCTGTATGTCTCTCCACACATACTATACTTTTTTCCCTCTTGATAAATACTTGTTTCACTACTTTCCATCTTCATGGAAATTCTTTTTGGCAAAGGTGAAGGGCCAGAGCCCTTGTCACTGACCACTGGTCTAGTAGCTAGGGTCTGGTGTTTTCCCAGTCTCTGGCTGGAAACCCAAGTCCCACTCCACGTCGTTACAGGCTGAGGCCACCCAAGATCAAGACTGTGGTCTCCAATAATGTGCTAGAGTTATGGGTGTAGAGCAGTCCCCTTCAATCCTGGCTAATAATCAGTTACAATCTTAGCAAAGCTGCCATCACAGGGTCTTTTATGATGCAACTTGCGGATCTAAAAAGCTCAGTTGCTCAGTTGTGTCCGACTCTGTGTGACTCCATGGACTGTAGCCCACCAGGTTCCTCTGTCCATAGGATTTTCCAGGCAAGAGTATTGGAGTGGGTTGTCATTTCCTCCTCCAGGGGATCTTCCCTAACCAGGGATCGAACCCACATCTCCTGTGTCTCCTTCCTTGCAGGTGGATTATTTACGGCTGAGCCAACACTAAATGCCAAAAAGTGAAGTGTGAATGCTCAGTTGCTTCAGTTGTGTCTGACTCTGTAAAACCTATGGACTGTGGCCTGCCAGGCTCCTCTGTCCATGGGATTCTCCAGGCAAGCATACTGGAGTGGATTGTCATTTCCTTCTCGAGGGGATCTTCCCAACCCAGAAATCAAACCTGCGGCATCTCTGTGTCTTCTGCATCTCAGGCAGATTCTTTACCACTGAGCCACCAAAAAGTGAAGAATGGAGGATAAATGAAGTTAAGCAGAGTAGGCAACGTAGAAGGTGTATTTGATGTAAAATTGTATGATCACCAAAGATACATTCACCGTTATTTATGATAAAGACTTCTTTTCAATAATTCTCTGTATATTTCTTTGTAGCTCTTTAACTCTTCATAAGATGTTTTCTGTTGGTTCTGATGTGGATGACTCTGAATTCTTCATGCTAATGGGAATAATGGAAGAGTTTTAAAAATTAATTCCCAAACCTCACATTAGTCATTAGTTTAACCTTTTGCTCCCTCCCCACCTGTCTGACTCTTTGTGTGGGTTGCTTGGTTAAGCAGCAGACATTGGCTTGTTGGCATTTCCCCCTTTCCTTTTCATTTGAGGATGTTACTGGTAACAAGACTAAGACCTGGTATTTGTATTATGCTTTGAAACTATTATGCTTAGGGAATCCCTGGTGGCTTAGAGGTTAAAGCGTCTGCCTGCAATGTGGGAGACCCGGGTTCGATCCCTGAGCTGGGAAGATCCCCTGGAGAAGGAAATGGCAACCCACTCCAGTATCCTTGCCTGGAGAATCCCCCCAGGGAGGGAAGAGCCTGGTAGGCTACAGTCCACGGGGTCGCAAAGAGTCGGACACGACTGAGCTACTTCACTTTCACTTTCACTTTGGAACTGATAGCACATTTCCACATCATCTCAAAAACAAAGATGAGAGAGACTCATGGAAAATTGTCCTAAACACTGCTCTTAATCGGACACTGGTGACGGTGTTTGATTGTGGCCATGGATCCTCCTCTCCGCCTTCCAGGCCACCCTGCAATTGCTTTCAGCACCTCTTCCTAAAGTTCTATCTGAATATGTCACCTCTCTGCTCCAAAACCTTCAAGGATTCCCTCTTGGCAACATAAATATAAAGGTCAAATTCCTTAGCCTATCATTTAAAACATTTCAAAATTGAGTCAACATACTATTTCAGTCTAATCTCCCACTATTCTTTTCTATGTATGTATAAAATGTATGCTCCAACCAGTCCTCTCTTATCCTCTTCACCTCCAAGTTTCAGCTCTTACTGTTCTTTTCATGTGGAACTATCTCCTTTCATCTTTTCCTATGTAAACTCTAATTTTTAATGTCCAACACAAAATACATCTTCTGCACTGAGCTTTCTCTGATAGCCTGGTCATTCTTTCTCTCTTTAGCCTCCTCTACTATGTTGTTTGTATGACCCCCTATTTCTGTTTTTAATTTATTCTTTTCTGGCTGTGTGAGTCTTTGTTGCAGCCCGAGGGCTTTCTCTAGTTGTGGTGGGAAGAAGTTACTCTTCATTGCGGGGGGGTGGCTACTCTTCATTTCAGTGGACTTCTTATTGCAGTGGCTTCTCTTGTGGAGCATAGGCTGTAGGCACAAGGGCTTCAGTAGTTGTACTTTGAGGGCCCTAAAGCTTGGACTCAGCAGTTTGGCTCATGGGCTTATTTGCTCTGTGGCATGTGGGATATTCCTGGACAAGGTATTAAACCCATGTTCCCTGCACTGGCAGGTGGATTCTTAACCACTTTACCAACAGGAAAGTCCCCCTATTTCTTATCTTTCAAAAACTGGTTAATTTAAAATGTCTCTAATTTTCTTTGTTATTTTGTATGGATATTTATCTTTGTTAAGGATCTTGTGTGTGTATGCATACCAAGTCTCTTCAGTCATGTACGACTCTGTATGGCCCTATGGAATATAGCCCACCAGGCTCCTCTGTCCATGGGATTCTCCAGACAAGAATACTGGAGTGGGTTGTCATTCCTCCAGGAGATCTTCCCGACCCAGGGATCGGACCTGCATCTCTTAGGTCTCTGGTATTGACAGGAGGGTTTGTTACCACTGGGAAGTGCCACCTGGGAAGCCCATTAAAGATCCTACATGCTGCAATAGGTGAAATACTGATACTCAGTATTGATTGGTTTTCACTCCTGTGATGTTCCAAGGTGGCTCCCTGGTTGGAAGAAGCCATGTTGTGACTCCATCATTTTTAACACAGATGCTCGAGTTTCCCTTGGTGGCGGCGGTGGTGGGTGTCTTCTTTCTTTCCTGTCAGCTGGCAGGGGAAAGAACATGAACAAGTGTGTACAGATGGTTCTTATCAGAGAACTGGAAATAGTGTGTTCCACTTCCTGTCATATTCCATTAGAAATCTGTCAAGCCGAGCAGTGGTGGGGAATTTCTAGATCTGTGCATGTGAAGAAAAGGAAAGGAGTTTGTGAGCAAACTCATCGGGTAGCTGGTGTCCTCACAGAGTAGTATAACTTCCCTCTTTTCTCTGTGTTCCATCATCAGCTCTTAAAGGAACTCAGCAGTTTTGTTTTTTCCTCTAGGAGTTCTGAAGAAAAAGATTCTGCCACTTCTCTACTCTTCACTTGCTTTTCCCCATGAGGGGAGAAATAGCTCAACTTATTAGGGAGATCAGTGATAATTGGATTCCCCTGGGCCAGGTTAACTAGCGTGCAGGTTGCAGGACAGACTTACATTTTGTGATACCAGAAGCTGAATAATTTCGAGAACATGAAATTGTGTTCACAGAATTGTCAGTGCCCCCAGGTCTTTGGAAGGGCTTTTGCAGGTAAGGGTCTAAAACTTAAAATCCACTAGCTTCATGATGAACCCCGAGGCAGGCCACTCCATTGGCCACCAGAACAGCCTGAATCCCCTGTCCAGAGCTCTCCATTCTGCTCTCCATCAGGATGTGAGGTGGTCATGCCTCTCACTGCCATTTTCTAGACCAAGGCTGGCCAGCCTGCCCCAAGGTCTGAGTTTAGACACGTGCCTTGTTTTGGCTTCAGGTCTAAGCTGCATTCTCTAGCCCAATGTGGCGGCTTTGTAATATGCAAATTTAGGTAGCATTCATGTGTGCTAAGTTGCTTCAGTTGTGTCCAACTCTTTGAGACCCTATGGATTACAATCCACCTCTGTCCATGGGATTCTCCAGGCAAGAATACTGGAGTGGGTTGCCACTTCCTTCACCAGGGGATCTTCCCAATCCAGGGATCAAACCTGAGGTGTCTCCTGTGGCCTCTACTTCACGGGCGGATTCTTTACCGCTGAGCTGGATTTCAGTATCTGCATGTATGGGGGTGTCCTGGAACAAATCCCCCAGGGAGCAAAGGAATGCCTGTACTTGATACCAAAGGTTCCGAACCAATCCAGTGTGTCAAACTACTTTACACAGACCTGACACACACTAGGTATTCTTCTAAGCACTTTGCATATATTCATTCATTTATGCTTACAACAAATCTGTGAAGCAAGGATGGTTATGACACCTATTTTACAGATGAGGAAATGGAGAACCAGAATTAAATTATTTAAATGGTAGAATGGAGCTTGATATCCAGGGAATCTGGCTCATGAGTCTATGTTCTGTGCCATTGTGTTATATTTTCTTCTCATAACTAATGGGGAAATTCAGATCATTAACTCTCAGAGTTAATGTAAGAGTTAACATCTGTTGAACACTGGCTAATGTACCGAGCATTAGATGTTGTACAGTTGTTACCCGCTTTAGTTCTTACCATCATTCTGTGACATGGGCACCATTACTTGTGGGAAAGGAAACTGAGGCTCAGAAATGTTAAGAAATTTTCTTAAGGTCACACAACTGGTTAAGTAGTTGGGCCAGGAAGAGACTTTCGTGTGTGTATGTGTCCAAATCCTATCCAAGACAGGAATTATTTCTTCGACATCTCTCATAGCCATTAGACTCTGTGAACCATATGGTGGTTTTGCTGACCCAGGGCCGTTTGCCCAGTGCACCACAAACCAAATACTGAGACAGCAAAGTTTGCAGCCGAGAAACAGTTCATCCACAAGGCAGCCAAACGAGGCGATGAGAACAAGCCTCAGATCTGCCTCCCCAAAAGTGAGGGGCTTGCGATATTTATGGGATAAAGGAAGCAAGGTGGTCTTAAGCATGGAAATAGATGATTAGAGGTAGGGAAAATGTGAGTTAGGCAGTTTTCTGTGCAGGCATACCTGAGTTATATGCTTCTTCATGGAAGGCACATTAAAAGTGGGGGAATTTAGCATGATCAGAGAGTAGAGTTTTTGACCCTCTGACAGCCAGAGGTCATTCATCAGACCCTTATGCAGGGCGAGTTTTAGGGTCAGTGGGCCTATCCGGCTTTACCTGGCTCAGCTCAAACTAGACACAGCTGACTCCAAGCTCTTGGAAAACCCCTGCGCTCACAACCTGTTGTTTAGGCTGCACTGCCGCTTGGATGACATGCAAGCTTTTTGTAGCAACATTAAAACAACCTTGGTCAGTGAAAGCAGGTTATAGATGTAATGGATTTAACCGATGATTACCCGTGGTTTCAGTGAGACCCCCATTTTCTTGCAATGCAATTTACCTGATTGTTTTAAACAATTGTGTTGCAAAGGTCTTAACTCCATTCCCCCTTCCCCATAGCTCTTCAGTTTCCCCCCAAGTCTTCTATTCTAAACATCCTCTCAGCTTCAGATTTTCCTGATTTGATGTGATTTCCAGAGCCTTCATTATCCTGGTTCCCCTTCTATTTTGCCGTGGCCCGGCAGAGAATGGAATGCAGCATTGCAGGCATGATCCTCTGCAGTGCTTAGTCGCTCAGTTGTGTCCAACTCTTTGGACTCCATGGACTGTAGCCCGCCAGGCGCCTCTGTCCATGGGGATTCTCCAGGCAAGAATACTGGAGTGGGTGGCCATGCCCTCCTCCAGGGGATCTTCCCAACCCAGGGATCCAACCCAGGTCTCCCACATTGCAGGTGGATTCTTTATCAACTGAGCCACCAGGGAAAGCCACAGGCAAGATCCTAGTTTTTCAGTAATCACCAGAACTACGATCTTCCCGAATTCTAACACTCTACCTCTGACAAAAAGTCTCTCTTTGACCAAACTCTAGCTAGGCTCCCCTGAGCCCTTTCTCAACAAGGCCTTAACTTTGGCCTGTGAAGATATCTATGAAGATATCAGTGAACAAAACACTGATATGATTTCTAACCGCTCAAGGACATATCCCTAGGATGACACTAGCCCCACTGAAAGTAGCTGCCTAAGAAAACTTAAGGCCGCCAAAGAACTGATTGTTGTTCCAGCCAACATCTGAAGATAGAGTCTTCATTTCGCAGCCTCTGTGGGAGGTAAGTGCCAGTTAGCAAATCTGGACGAGGATCATAAGGATCAACCACCCTTCACTTCCTGTTTTGTTTTGTTTTGTTTTCAATTTTTCTTTTCCCTGACTCTACTGAGCCCCTGCTCACCCTCTCCCTTCCTATTCCCTCATTCTCCCTTTAAAATACCCAGTCACCTCTGTGCAAGTCAAAGGAGTAAATTCACACTGGACTCTTTTGTCTATTGCAATAATATATGACTGATTAAAACCTGGCTGATTCATGTGAATATATGGCAAAAACCACCAACAATATTGTAAAGTAATTAGCCTCCAATTAAAATAAATAAATAAACCTGCCCCTTAGTATTGATTTTGTTTACCTTGGACACCCCTCTCTATCGGTGCTGCCTGAGACTCTTGGCATTTTGGGGCAGCTGTACCAGGTAACTTGGAGAAGGCAATAGCACCCCACTCCAGTACTCTTGCCTGGAGGATCCCATGGACAGAGGGGCCTGGTAGGCTGCAGACCACGGGGTCGCTAAGAGTAGGAAAAGACTGAGTGACTTCACTTTCACTTTTCACTTTCATGCATTGGAGAAGGAAATGGCAACCCACTCCAGTGTTCTTGCCTGGAGAATCCCAGGGATGGCGGAGCCTGGTGGGCTGCCATCCATGGGGTCGCACAGAGTCGGACACGACTGAAGCGACAGCAGCAGCAGCATATCAGGTAACTAAAATGCCTGGGTTTTCCCACATCAGCTGCTATTAAGGCAAATTTGTGCATCCTGTATCCTGTGTGGTCAACTTATTAAAATCTATTTGCAGGACTTTAGTCTTATCTCTTATAAAAGCATCTGTTGAATTCTAGCCTGTTTAAATTATTTTTGGATGGAATTCTGCTATATAATGCATCATTAATCCTCCCCACTCGTGTCTCAAAATTGTCTCTCTATATGTTAACAGAAATATAGAAGAGGGCACAGATGTGTGAGAGTTACAACTACCAGCAACCACTTTTTTGGATGAGAGAGGCATGTGAGTGAATGTTCAGTTGTGTCCGATTCTGTGCCACCCTAGGGATTGTAGCCCATCAGCCAGGCTCCTCTGAATTTTCCAGGCAAGAATACTGGAGTGGGCTGCCATTTCCTCCTCTAGGGGATCTTCCTGACCAAGGGTTCAAACCTGCATCTCCTGCATTGGCAGGTGGATTCTTTACCACTGAGCCACCTGGGAAACTCAAGAGAGGCCATTCAACATTAATTCTTAGTTAACTGGAAAATTGAATTTAACCTTCCAGTATCTGACCCTTCTTATTAGCTAATGTTCATAGCATTATTGTTAAACGTTTGAAGAAATATTGTGTGATTGTTCCCAATTTGGGGCATACATAATACATATCAGGCACTCCTACTGGGGTTTTGAACTTGCAGATGAACCAAACCAACCATCAGACATATTAAACTAACCTGACACTAATTTTCCTGAGTTCCTGAGTGTTTGTTTCTAGTTGATTTTCAGGGTCCTCTCCAGCCCTTGGGCTTCCCTGGTGGCTCAGAGGTAAAGAATCTGCCTGTAATGCAGGAGATGCAGGTTCGATCCCTGGGTTGGGAAGATCCCCTGGAGAAGGGAATGGCAACCCCAGCAACCCATTCCAGTATTCTTGCCTGGGAAACCCCATGGACAGAGAAGGCCAGTCCATGGGGACACAAGAGCTGGACACAACTGAGCGACTAAAGCAATAAGGACTCCAGTCCTTCCTGGTGGGAAGCCATGCATATCACTGTGATAGTTTGCATCTCCTGGAGATTTCCGTGCACAGATTCAAGGTCACCGTCTCTCCCTCAACAGTCTTGGTTTTCGTTCCAAGCGTTCTCTGTAGAGATGATCTCTGTAGATGGAGATGATTGAGAAAATCACTGCTTCTGTTTCTCTGCCTCTTCCTCTTCCCTCTTTCTGCTTATTCACCGGGGAAGGACATGGGAGGAGGGATATGGGATTCAAGGGGAGGGAGATATGATCAGATTTGCCCTAATGGTGGCATGAGAGGAAAGGTGCCAGCTTCGTTTTCTCTCTGTAGGCATGTGTGGTCAGCCTCCTTAAATCAAGGAGCTAGCAAGCTGAGCAGTTCAGAGACAACCGTGTGACCCACAATTCTGCACATCCCCTCACCCCCACTGCCATGTAGGATTGGCCCAGAGCCCGAAAATCTTCATCTGTGGACCACCGAAGGTGAATGTCCAAAGACACACCCCCAAATCCACTAGCTTTCCCAGCTTCTTTCCACGTCAATCTCGCCCGCCGACACTAGGTGGCAGCAAAGCGCCAATTCACCAACCGTTCCTCACTGCGTCCTGGCTGTCTCCTGGCTGACTGCAGAACTTAAAAAAAGAAATGTTACTGCAGATTTTCCTTTTAGAGAAAGAACTACCCATGCAAAACGTATCAGCTTTAAAGAGAGCCATGGCGATAGCTGAAACGTCATCAAGATGAAAGCTGCCTTTAAGAATAGGATAGGCAAACAATCAAAAGATCAAACAATCAAAACAAACTAAAACCCCTAAACCAAACCATCAATATGGAACACCTATGAGAATACAATGCAGTGTCGGCTTTAGAGGACGTAGTTTTCCAGGCTTTAAGGACCTTCAGCTTCCGATCCATGCTTGCAGGGTCTGCAGTATTAGTGAGTGTCTTATAGATGATATATGGACCCCAGGCAGGTGTAAAGATGGGGCTTTCTAGCTGACAAGGATTAGTGCAGGAGGAAGAATCCATCTGCTTTTAAGGCTGAGCCCTCAGAAAGTGGATGATTCAAACCATCTCCTTGTTGCAAGCTGCATTCCTGAGGAAGGAAAAAGACAAATAGTGAGGAGACGTTGTGTCTTGGGAGACACTCTGAAGACAAGAGTACTCTGCTAGGGTTCAGAACACCCGAGTTCTGTCTCCCAAAGACCAAATGGGGCTTAGAATTCAGTAAACTCACCCCATCATCCCTGCTCCCCATCGCCACCTGCATTCCCTGCTGCTTCAACAGTAAATTTTTAGAGCGTTCTCAAAGGCCTCTGGGGCTTCCTGGGTGGTGCTAGTGGTAAAGAATCTGCCTGCCAGTGCAGGAGACATCACAAGCATGGGTTCGATCCCTGGGTGGGGAAGATTCCCCTGGAAGAGAGCATGGCAACCCACTCCAGTATTCTTGCCTGGATAATCCCATGGACAGAGAAGCCTGGCAGCTATAGTCCATGGGGTCACAAAGAGACGGACACGACTGAAGTGACTTGGCACAAAGTGCTTTAAAAAGCCAGCCTGTTTCAGCTGAGGCTGTTCCTCCTGCAGAAGCCATCTTCTTGGTGAAGACAAGGTCTTCAGCTTGTTTGAAAGCTGTTCACGGGGCTCTAGAGATGGCATGCAGACTTCAAAAGGCAAGAGAGAGAAAGCTAGACTCAGAGGGGTAGCTCTCAGAACCTCTTCCTTTTCCTTTTGCCATCATATAAGTAGCCCTGAATTTTAATGCAGGTGACAGCTGTAAGTTTACAGGGGGTGAGACATCTGATCTTGCCCAAGGCTTTCTGAGAGGTGATACTTCTCACAAGTGCAGCAGTTCAGGAGAGTCGAGAGTAGGGAATGGGACAGGATCTGCAGAAACCAGGCACAGGACCTGCCTCTTGGGAGGAAGAAATCATCTATTTAAGTGCACGTATTCCCATGAAGGCAGAGCTGTAGGACACTGCACTGCCTTGCCAGGTTAGGGACTGGCAGGCGAAGGGGGTATCCATCAGTAACAGACACTTGGGAGCCCTGGTTGGTGGAGAAGCCCAGGATTCCAACTGGCAGCTAGTCCTAGTGGGGACTGATACTGGTCCCTTGGAGTTGCCACCTCAGACGGTTGTATGGGGGGCTCTCTCCTCTCCTGGAGGCTCTGCAAAAGATTGGGGTGGACCCTAGCTCCACAGACCTTGACAGCCCCAGCTGCCCAAGGCCTGCCTAAAGGGGTGGCTATTCTGCAGATGCACAGCACACTTCAAAGGAGCCAGGGATCGGGAAGAAGGCAAGGGGTGCACGGGTGTGGTCGGGTCACAGGAGCAGGCTCTTGGGGGAACAAGATATCTATCTAAGGCCAAGCCCTAATTTACCCCAACAGGTATATGCCCACTGCAGCCAGAACAGGAGAAAACCGGGCTGCCCTAAAATGGGACCAGGGACAATGGCCAGGGTGTCCCTCTGTAAGAGGCATCTGGGAGTCCTGGTTGCTAGAGAAGCCTGGGACCCCATCAGGCAACAAGTCCAAATGGGAACTGCTAAAAAAGAGGTAACAGCCTCAAAATGGAGTCACTGGTGCTAAGCTCATATAATTAGACCAAAGCTTAAGACCTAATTGCGATTTCGACTTTCCCCAGAAATGTAGTCTGAACCCGTCAGTCTGGATTTTTCTGGTCAGCATCAGTGAGGTAATTTGGCACATAGGCCTTTTCCATTCTGAAAAGAAGATGACCCTCCCCTCTCCCACTTATATACATCTTCATATTGTAAAATTCCTGGCAGCTCCTCCCTATTTGTTAGGTGGGATGTTGTTATTGTTGTTGTTCAGTCATTAAGTCATGTCTGACTTTGTGCGACCCCATGGACTGTAGCCCACCAGGCTCCTCTGTTCTCCACTACTATTCAGAGTTTGCTCAAATTCATGCCCATTGAACGGTGATGCTATCTAACCATCTCAGCTTCTGGAACCCCCTTCTCCTTTTGTCTTCAATTTTTCCCAGCCTCAGGGTCTTTTCCAGTGAGTCAGCTCTTCACATCAGGTGGCTCAAGTCTTGACATTTCAGCACCAGTCCTTCCAATGAATATTCAGGGTGGATTTCCTTTAGGATTGACTGGTTTGATCTCCTTGCAGTCCAAGGGACTCTCAAAAGTCTTCTCTAGCACCACAATTCGAAAGCATCAAGTCTTTGGTGCTCAGCCTTCTTTATGGTCTTCAAGGTGGTATAATCCTGATTCAATAAAGTCAATCAGATCTTTTAAATTTCCTCTGTTGAATTTTTGTCATTTAACAGGAATGACAGTCACTCACTTGCTGCTGCCTTCTTAGAGCAATATCCAGGGGTGGGCTCCCTCCTTCCTGGAGGCTATGTAAGAGGTGGGGGTCAGCCTTAGCTCCAAGACCTGGAGGGCTCCTGCTGCCCAATGCCTGATGAAGGGGTGGTGCTGTGCATGGATACACAAGCAGAGCTCAGGGGATCCAGGGATCTGGAACAGGGCGGGGTCCTAGAGAGGACTTGTTATAGGAGCTAGCTATTGGGGAAAGAGGCATCTGTTTAATCCCAAACCCTGTGCTGTGCTATGCTTAGTAGCTCAGTTGTGTCCAACTCTTTCGACCCCATGGACTGTAGCCTTCCAGGCTCTTCTGTCCATGAGGATTCTCCAGGCAAGAATACTGTAGTAGTTTACCATGCCCTCCTTCAGGGGATCTTCCCAACCCAGGGATCCAACCTAGGTATCCTGCACTGCAGGCAGATTCTTTATCATCTGAGCCACCAGGGAAGCCCAAGAATACTAGAGTGGGTAGGCTATCCCTTCTCCAGGGAATCTGCCCAACCCAGGAATCAAACTGGGTCTCCTGCATTGCAGGCAGATTCTTTACCAGTTGAACTACCAGAGAAGCCCATCCCAAGCCTTACCTAACACCTTCATATACATGTTTCCCCTTAAGGCAGAACTGTAGGAACCTTACTGATTTTCCAGGGCAGGTCTGGCAGCTTGGTGTGAGTATCCCTCAGTAAAGGTCATTTGGAAACCCTGGATCTCCATCAGGTAGCTTGTACCAATGGGGGCTGACTGTTGCCCATTTGAATGGTCATTTCCATGTGATTTTGGGGAGTTTGGGGGGTTGGGTTTCCTCTACAACATAGGCTGTGAAGGTTCTTGGGGCTGCACCCTAAATCCTCACACTGAAAGAACTTGGGGCCCAAGGCCCCCTGAAGGGGTTTGTACTGCACATGTGCCTGCAGCATTCTAGGGAGCCAGGGATCTGAGACGGCAAGGTTCCAGAGAGTCTTGGTCATGGTATCTGATTCTTAGAGCAACTGGATTTCTACCTTATTCCAAGCCCTGACTTAATCATTGGAGGGTGTTCTCACTTAAGGCAGAGCTGGAAGGAAAATGACTGCTTAGCTAGCTAGCCACGTTATCTTCCCATAATAGAAAACTGGGAGCCCTGTGGGGTCATTGGAGAGACCTGGATCCCTTTAAGGCAGCAGATCCTAATGGAGACTATCTGTTGTCCATTCCCAGCTGCCGCTTCAGAGTGGTTTGGAGGTGTTTTCTCCCTCCATCCTGGAGGCAATGGAAGGAATGGGGCCGGGCAAACAGATCTGAAGAGCCCTGGCTGTAGAAGACCTGCTGAAAGGGTGTGTGCTGCACATGCGTGTTCAGCAAAGTTCACTGTGGTCAGGGATGTGGCACAGGGTAGGGGTTCAGAAACGTCAGGTCAAAGGTATGGGTTTTTGGGAGAACAAGGCGTCTGCCTAATACCAAGTAACTTACCCATTGGTGCATATCTCCCTTGAACATAGAGTTAAAGAAATTGGACTTCCTTGCTCAGGCAGGACCTAGCTGGATGGACTGGGTGTTCCCTCCAGACTCCTGGAGCCAGGGTGGCTGAGGAGCCTTGGGTCACATTGCATGTCCATTACAAATGGGATCAGACCATCACCATTTTGCAGCTGCTGCTTCAGGGCAACTTGCTGGGACTGGGTTCCTTCTACCCTGGAGGATAGGCAGGTTTTGCAGCCCAGGCCTTGTTCACTGACCTAGAAGAACCATTCTGAAGCAATGTATACTGCGCATGTGCTTGTAGCTCACGTCAGGGGAGCCAAAGATCTGGAAGAGGGTAAAGGCTGGGAAAAGCCATCTCTTAGGGATGGACTGTTGGGTGAATAAGGCATCTATCTAATTACAGTTCCTTGGTCACTGAAGTCCAAGCCTCGGTAGGGTGACTTAAACTCTTCCACAATTATCACAATTAGGTCCTGGATAAACAACCTAAAGGAAATCAACCCTGAATATTCATTGGAAGGACTGGTGCTGAAACTGAAGCTCCAATATTTTGGCCACCTGATACGAAGAGCCTACTCATTAGAAAAGACCCTGACGCTAGGAAAGATTGAAGGCAGAAGGAGAAGGGGACAACAGAGGACGAGATGGTTGGATGACATCACCAACTCAATGGACGTGAGTTTCAGCAAGCTCCGGGAGATGGTGAAGGACAGGGAATCCTGGTGAGCTGCAGTCCATGGGTCGCAAAGAGTTGGACACAACTTAGTCACTGAACAACAGACAGTCATGATGATAATGGAGGGAAATGTTGTGAGCTATGCTAAGATAGGTAAAAACCAAACTGAAAGTTGAGCTCTACGTTGATTAATTCACCATAATGTTTTTCCTCATTGTCTCCTCTGTTTCTGGATTTTTTAATCTTTTTAAAAAATATTTATTTATTTATTTTGGCTGTACTGGGTCTTCGGTGCTTTGCGTGGGCTCTCTCCAGTTCCGGGGAGTGGGGACTACTCTTCATTGCGGTGTGCAGGCTTCTCATTGTGGTGCTTCTCTTGTTGCAGAGCATGGGCGCTGGGCATGTGGGTTTCAGTAATAGTGGCGCATGGGGCTTAGTTGCCCCCTGGCCTGTGGAATCTTCCTGGACCGGGGACTGAACCTGTGTTCCCTGCATTGGCAAGTGTATTTTTATCCACTGTGCCACCAGGGAAGTCCTTATTTCCTGATGTTTAGACATAGTTTTATTAATTTTTTCTTGAATATCAAACTTAGTGTGCTTATTGTAGAAAAAAAGAGAATCTTATTTATTAAAAGCTATGCAAATGCTCTCCAAACTCAAAGGATACAGTGAAGGTGACTGGGAAGACTGGAAAGAGAGGAGATTGAGCACAAACCGGTGCAGCATGCTTTTGACTGGGGGACTCTGAGCAAACTCCTGGGCACTCCTAAGGATGAAACTCTTCTTCTAACCCCAATTCTTCTTTGCCGGATCCTGTGAAACAGTGTGGGGGAGTGCAAAAGGCACCACCATATTGGGAGCAGGGCAGACCTAGTTTGAAACTCTGTTGCTATGGTGAGCATCTTGGTATAATTTTTAAAGCTTGCTGAACTTTTGCCTCCTCATCCATAGAGTAGGGAAAAATAATACTTAATCTGCAGAGTTATTATGAGATTAGAAGACGAGGATACTTGTCAAGTGCCTGGTACTTTGCAGGTAGTGGGTTTAAAACAGAAAGCAAGTGGATCCAATCTCCTGTCTAATATCAGAGTAGGCACTGCTAGGATATTTTATGGTGGCCTGGCCATGAGATCTGTCGGGAGATTGACTGCCCTCCTTCATTTAGAGCTCCTTAGTGCTTGGGCAGGAGAGTAGTAGCTCCTCTTCTACGTGAGGCTCACATGTATTCAATCACTTCAGCACCCGTCGTCCCAGCAGCACTGAGGCTGAGCTGGGAAGAATTTCCTTCTCCCTTCCACACTCCTCTCCTGGGCTCCAGGATTTGTATCTATTTTTCCCTCTGGACACACCTTCATGTTTAACTAAGCCTGGTTGTTGTTTAGTTGTTCAGTCATGTCTGACTCTTTCATGACCCCATGGACTGTAGCCCACCAGGCTCCTCTGTCCTTGGGATTTTCCAGACAAGAATACTGGAGTGAGTTGCCATTGCCTGTTGTAGGGGATCTTCCTGACCCAGGGATCAAACCCACATCTCCTGTATTGGCAGGCGGATTCTTTACTGCTAAACCAACTAAGCCTGGCTATTTATTGCTTGTTTAAAATCATGGCTTTTGCATGTGCTTTGGGGAGAAGAAGACATCTGAGAGCCACAGTAGATGCTCCCAACCCCTTAAACCCAAGAGATGCCTGATCTCAGTCCCCTTGCCCTGCCCGTGGCCCTCGGCTCTGTCTCTGTGATGTGTCAAACAGGGGCCACTCTTTTTTGTGCCCTTCTGGAGGGGAAGAAGAGTCCTGTTAAACATGTGCAGAACTAGCCCAGGAAGGTAAGGTGACCACATTAGGAAAACAGGGTGACTGTATTTTCAGAAACAGTATGAGGATCCAGGGGCAAAGTAGCTATTAAAAAAAAATTATTTATTTTTGACTGTGCTGGGTCTTCATTACTGTCTGGGCTTTTGTGTAGTTGCGACCAGCAGTGGCTTCTCTTGTTACCGAGCACTGCTCTAGGGTGCATGGGCTTCAGAGCACCGCTGATAGCTGTGGCGCATGGGCCTAGTTGCTGTGAGGCCTGTGGGATTTTTCTGGATCAGGGATTGAACCCGAGGCTCCTGAATAGGCACGAAGATTCTTTGCCACTGAGCCACCAGGGAAGCCCCTCCACCTTCATTTTTATTGCGAAATGAAGTCAAGTAACTCTGAGTATATAGAGAAGGAATCTGTTTTAAGCAGTTCTAAAGGAGTTGGTGATGGACAGGGAGGCCTGGCGTGATGTAATTTATGGGGTCACAAAGAGTCGGACACGACTGAGTGACTGAACTGAACTGAAGGGATGTTTACAGTGTTTCCCACAAGGGCAGCGCCCCTCACCCCCTGCACAGGCCGGTTAACTCTCTAAGAGTTATACAAAAGGACTTTTAAAATGATTGCTTAAATTTAACCCCAAAGATCTTTGCCATCTCTTGTCTTTACGGGTGGTGTAGGTTTCTTTCTGTAAGAAGCACTTCTGAAGTGGCAAAGAAAATACCACAGGATTAGAGTAAGTTTAGTAAAATTATAAATATTTCTTTCAATCTTCTCATTTTTTTTTAAATTAATCACTTGGTATTATCTTTAAGTACAAAGACTTTTCCAATCACATCACATAGAGATCATTTTATCCACTGCTCTGTTTGGCTACCAGTCTCCTGTCTCTCTCCTCAGCAATGGTAAGGCGAATATCCTTTCTACAGGGAAGAGAGATTCACCATTTGTTGCCTTTGCCAATAATGAAAATGTTCGAGAGCCATGTGGCAAAGCTGTTGCTGTTTGCATCTTTCAAATGAGCCACATCAAAAGAACCTGATGTCTCTCCCAGTTGGCAATCACACCAATTCTTCCCAGGTTAGCACCTCCAGTCACCACGCACAGGTTACCAGTGTCAAATTTGATGAAATCAGTAATCTTGCCAGTCTCCAAGCCAATTTGAATGGTGTCATTCACCTTGATGAGGGGATTGGAGTAATGGATGGTGCGAGCATCATGGGTCACCAGATGAAGGATTCCTTTTGTCCCCACAAAGATCTTTTTTACTTTGCACAATTTATACTTGGCCGCCTCAGGTGTAATATGATGAAAGCAAATGATCCTTGGTGTCACAGATCAAATGAAAATTCTCTCTAGTCTTATCAATGCTGATGACATCCATAAAACCAGTAGGGTAGGTTATATTGGTGTGGAGTTTGCCATTGATGTTAATGAAATGCTGCATGCAAATCTTCATTTCATCTCCTGTTAGGGCATACTTAAACCTGCTCCTTAGGAGAATGGTTAGGGGTAGACATTCCCTCAGCTTGTGGGGACCTGTAGATGGACAAGGAGCAAGCACACCAGGCAGTTTATCCAGCATCCAGTGTTTTGGAGCGGCTGCGTGCTTCGGGTGCTTCTTGGGACCCTGAGCCATGGCTGTGCTAGGCGTGAAAAGAGGCCTGCCTTCTTCCCCATCTTCTCACTTTGCTCAACTCTTTCTATTTTTCCATATTATTTTTCCTCATGCATACACATATCTATTTAATTGCAATCAATTTGAATATTATCTTGAAATGTATATTAATTTTATACTATGAAGTCTTCCTCATATTTTATAGACTTTCTATTATAATTTTAATTTCTGTGTAATATTCCATCTTATTTGTATAAATTTGTTAAATCATTATCAGAGTGCTGTATGTATTTAGCTTTTCAACAAATATTTTCAGTGTATGGTATATACTTGGGACTGTACAAGGTCGACCTTTTTATGCTGTAATGAGCAGTTTTGTGCCTATATATTTTTTCTTATCTTTGTTACTTTAGGGTAGCTTCCTTGGAGTGGGATGACCAGGCCAAAAGCTGTGAATTTTTTCTGACAAACGCTTTGCATTAACAATCCAAAGTGATTGTACTATTATATCATGACAAGCAGTACATGAGTACATTAATTTTGCCCTGTGCTCACTAGCATTAAATGTTATCATTTTTTATGGTTTTTCTAAAAGCATCGTTTCCCACAAAACCCTAAAATAATCAGGAGAAAGCAGCGTTTACTGCCCTGAAGTTGTCCGTTTTCAGGTCATGCTACATGATGGCAATGAGGTTTTAATCAGGTAACTATGCTATCTTTTTATTTTTCTTTCATTGAAGTGTTTTCAGTTGAGGGGAAACGTTCAGCTATTGACTCAGATTCACATCATCCCTTTGCTTTAACACCTCCAACAAGTTCCTTGAAGACAGACCACATGAAGGCAGGGGTGAGCTGATGGTGGGTATGGAGGTGGTGACATGAAGTTGCCCAGTGACTCAAAACAGACCAGCCCCAACTCAGGGAGAGGCCACGTCTGGCACCTGCTGTGAGAGCTTCCCCCCAGCTCCCCCGCACTGGTCCTCCCACTCAAGCGGCTGCCTGCAGGAAGATCTTTGAAAGAAGAGGAAAGAATATCATATTCAATACTTAGAAAAAAGCATGATAGACACGGCTGGCTTCTAAAAATTGCTGAGCTTAATAGAAAAGACTTTTGAAATCTTGCTTGGATCCAGAAATCCTCACTCTGTAGAGCAGCTGATTCAAGATTTTTAAAAATGAATCTTCTCTTGTGGTTCTCTTCTTGCATTTATTCATGCATATTTATTCCCCAGTGTGTTTCAGAAAGGGTCTGGTGCACATTTCCTTTTCTGCAGAGGGAGATTGGAAATTTAAAGAAGAGTCAGGTTTCTCTCAAGCCAGGCAAGGCAGTGGGAGCTCTGCTGAAGAGATATGGAGCTATGACTTCAGACTATTGCAGGTAAAAGTGAGAAATAGCAGAGAGCTGCAGGCGGATAAGCAGGCTATTGATAAAGACCATATTTTTTTTTTAATTTCTTAAAGAGATTCTGAACATAGGCATCCCTCATTTATTGTGCTTGATTTTATTGTACTCTGCAAATACTGCAGTTTTTACAAATTGAAGATTGCCAGCTCCATGTTATGAAATGATGGTTAACATGTGTTTTAGCAATACCATTTTTAAATTAAGGTATGTACATTGCTTTTTTAGTTCTTTTTAGAATTTTATTTATTTTTAAATTGAAATATAGTTAATTTGGGCTTCCCTGGTGGCTCAGATGGTAAAGAATCTGCCTGCAATGCGGAAGATCAGGTTCAATCCCTGGGTAAGAAAGATCCCCTGGATAAAAGAATGGCAACCCATTCCAGTATTCTTATCTGGAGAGTTCCATGGACAGAGGAGCTTGGTAGGCTACTGTCCATGGGGTCACAAAGAGTCGGACATGACTGAGCAATTGACACATTCACTTTTATAGTTGATTTACATTGGTGTGTTAGTTTCAAGTGTACAGCAAAGGGATTCAATTATTTTTCAGATTCTTTACCATTATAAGTTATCATAAGATACTGAGTGTAGCTCCCTGTTGCTATTCAGTAGATAAGGTATGTACATTGTTTTTTAAGACATAGTGTTCTTGCACACTTAATAGACTTCAGTAGAGTGTGAACATCGGAGAAGGCGATGGCACCCCACTCCAGTACTCTTGCCTAGAAAATCCCGTGGACAGAGGAGCCTGGTGGGCTGCAGTCTGTGGGGTCGCGAAGAGTCGGACACGACTAAGCAACTTCACTTTCACTTTTCACTTTCATGCATTGGAGAAGGAAATGGCAACCCACTCCAGTGTTCTTGCCTTGAGAATCCCAGGGACGGGGGAGCCTGGTGGGCTGCCGTCTATGGGGTTGCAAAGAGTTGGATACGACTGAAGCGACTTAGCAGCAGCAGCAGAGTGTGAACATAATGGGAAACCAAAAAAATTAGTGTGACTGGCTTTATTGCAATATTCACTTTTTTGTGGTAGTCGGAACCAAACCCTCCCCATGTGTGAGGTATGCCTATATTTTGAAGTGGATGCAGTGATCAATTCCTACAGGAAGAAAATACAAGAAATGAACATCATTCTACTTTTTAAAACAGGGAAATTAATTTGCAGGCTCAGGGAAAAAGGTGGATGGAGTGTATTGCCTTTGTGCTAGCTCTTAAGGAAGTATGTGTTGTGCTGGAGAAGACTGTACACCATTTGACTGAATGTTATTGTTGTCAGATGTACCCAGACCTGCTGCAGCAAATAGTAACCCCTTCCAGCCCATGGGATGGTCTCTGTTTGAGGCACAGGGCTCTGTCCTTGACCTTGGCTTTTTCCTGTTCAAGAACATGACTCGACTGAGGAAAGAACGTTATACAGTCCAGCAGATGGGACAAAGCTCAGAGGAACCTAGTAACAGTGATGGCAGGACAGAGATTTGAAAATAATTTTAGTGGCCTGGAATTAAAAACTGAAACTGAAACTAACATGATGAAGTGAAAAACTTCAAAGATTTAAAAAAAGGAATTGTTCAAATATAGAACGAGAACGGTTCCTGGGAAAAGATCTGGGAGTAATGATATGCAGCAGCTAAAGAAATGATGGGGATTCACAGACAGGCAGGCTCTAGATAAGCTTGAAAACATTTGCCTGTGGACACTGGTCCAGCATTCCCAGGCCTGGAGTCCCCTAGAATTTCCATGAGGGACTCAGAGGCAGCAGTGCAGTCAGAGCAGGCCCCTAGGAGGGTTAGAAGGTTTAAGAACAAAGAGAAAGCAAACAGTCCCCCCCCCCACCCTCATATACACAAACCCTACAAAAATTGGAGTATTTTTAAAAAGTGTGAAATATAAAGGGGGACTTGAGAGTTATTCTTAAATCCTGCAATAGATTTTATATAGAAGTGGGACTGACTAGTTTTAGGTGACATTGTACACCAGAACTAGTTCTCTAAACCTCTGTAATCCCATCTTCACCCACTCGGTTCCCAGCAGCTCCTCTAACAAAGCTTCACTGAGTGTCTGGCAAAAATATCAGCCCATCATCCTTTCTCCCATACTCCTCTCCCTGATGTGTTTTTCTTCACAGCACATGTAAGCAACTGAATACTGATATTTACTTGTTTCTGGGCAGCTTTTGAGAGGCAGCATGCCTTGGTGAATGATGCTAGGCAACCGAGTCTGACTTCCTGGTTCAGAGCCCAGTCTTGTTTCTTTCTAAGCATTTGACTTTAGGCATGTTTGTTGGCCTTTCTGAACTCCTCATCGCTTCCATCTCCTCGTCTATAAATGGGAGATCGTGAGCGTACCTGCTTCACAGGTTGAGCTCGTGCTCTGTTTCTCAGTTGTGTCTGACTCTTTGTGACCACATGGACTCTAGCCCGCCAGGCTCCTCTGGCCATGGGATTCTCCAGGCAAGAAGACGAGTGGGTTGGCATTTCCTCCTCCAGGGGATCTTCTGACCCAGGGATTGAACCCACATCTCCTGCATCTCCTGCATTGCATGGATTCTTTACCTCTAGAACCATTGGAGAAGCCCTCAAAGCATAGTTATAAGCATTAAAAGAGTGTTTTCCTGCAAAGAGCTTAGCTGCATACCCACCTATGTCCTCAAAATCTGTTTTCTGTTCTTGTTTTTCATTATTACCACATAGAAAAGCAGGAACTCTGTTACATTTTAGTCCTATGACAAAGTAAGTGCTCTCTAAAAATTTATTGAGCCAGTAAGTTTAATGGGTGGAAGTTTCAAGCAGCCAGATGGTATTTTGTTGTAAATGGGAAGGAACTTGCCCCAAATCAAAGCTTGTTAAGATCAGAAAGGCTGTCTGGGAGATAATGTATCCAGACACCTGAAATAATGAGGAAGGGGTTGGTGGTCCTTGATTTGGGTGGGGTACAAAACATCTCTGCTTAGAATAGGATGGAGGATCTGTAGTTTCTGAGTGGGGAAGTGATCTGATGATGAGGCAAAGATCATCACTGACTTCATGCCAGATTTGGCTCCTTTGTGGGCTTTCCAGGTGGCCCAGTGGTAAAGAATCTGCCTGCCAAGTAGGAGATGCAGGAGATGTGGGTTCGATTCCTTGGGTTGGGAAGATGCTCTGGAGTAGGAAATGGCAACCCACTCCAGTATTCTTGCCTGGGATCCCATAGAGAGAAGAGCTTGGAGGGCTACAGTCCATGGGGTCACAGAGAGTCTGACACGACTGAGCGACTAAACAACAACAACAAGGGTTCCTTTGTGTGTAAATAACACAAACAGACCCTGGGGCTTTCAGCTCACTGGGAAGCTGGAGAAGCAGATTGGCAAACAGGAGGGGACCGGCTTGGTCCTGGTAGGTCAGGAGGCAGGAAGCACAAAATACTTTAATCCTAATTCTGAGTGATATGTCTTCACTGGCTTCTGCAGTGTGAATGGGGTGGATGCTCTCCTATGAAGACCCACAAAAGAGGAAATACCCCCAAGCAGGAAGTAGGTTGGTTGCTGGGGAGTATGGCCAACAGCCCATGTCCCAACCTGTTGAATGTACATCTTCCCAATGAGCTCTGGCGGTGGGAGGACAGTCTTGTTCTGCAGACCTGGGTTATGAAGAGAATTTGTGCTCAATCCCCAGCCAGCAGCCTCTCCTTTGCTATTTCTTCATCTGCCCGTCATCCAGCTTGGTGATGTGCCATGTGTCTCTTCATGGGCCACAGTTGATGCCTCACATGTGGTGACTTGGTGACTGTAACCTTTATGGTCTTGTAACACTAGCAGTGCTTCCCTGATGCTCAGTGATAAAGAATCTGCCTGCAAAGCAGGAGATGTGGGTTCGATCCTTGGGTCAGGGAGATTCCCCTGGAGAAAGAAATGACAACCAACTCCAGTATTTGAGCCTGGGAAATTCCATGGACAGAGGAGCTTGGCGGGCTGCAGTCCATGAGGTCACAAAAGAGTCAGACATGACTTAGCGACTAAACAACAACAAACACTAACAGTAGTCCTGTAATATTCAGAAAAATGATTGCTACCATGTCTGAGACTGCTCCAGATGTCAAGCACTGAGTCTGGCCATTTACATGCACTATGGCTTTAATTTTGGGGGCTCCAAAATCACTGCAGATGATGACTGCACCCATGCAATTAAAAGACACTCCTTGTAAGAAAAGCTATGACCAACCTAGACAGCATATTAAAAAGTAGAGACATTACTTTGCCAACAGAGGTCCATCTAGTCAAAGCTATAGTTTTTCCAGTAGTCATGTATGGATGTGAGGGTTGGACTCTAAAGAAAGCTGAGCACCGAAGAATTGATACTTTTGAACTGTGGTGTCGAAGAAGACTCTTGAGAGTCCCATGGACTACCAGGAGATCCAACCAGCCAATCATAAAGGAAATCAGTTCTAAATGTTCATTGGAAGGACTGATGCTGAAGCTGAAGCTCCAATACTTTGGACACCTGATGTGAAAAACTGACTCATTGGAAAAGACCTTGATGCCGAGAAAGATTGAAGGCAGGAGGAGAAGGGGACTACAGAGGATGAGATGGTTAGATGGCATTACCGACTTGGTGGACAATGAGTTTGAGTAAGCTCTGGGAGTTGGTGATGGACAGGGAAGCCTGGCATACTGCAGTCCATGGGGGTGCAAAGAGTCAGACATAACTGAGCGACTGAACTAACTGACTGACTGCTTTAAATTCTCATATCCTTGAAGAATTTATACTTTTCCTATTTGATAAGTGGGGAAACTGATGCGGATAAAGGTAAAGTAATTTTGCCAAGGTTGTTGAGTGAGGAAATATGAAGCTGGGATTTGTAAGCCTTTGTTGGCCTCTGAGTCTCCCATCATGTAGGCAGCAAACCAAAGGTGAAGAGATCTTCCATCCTTACCTTGGCAAAATGTCAATAGAAGATCTGTCACCTGGAGCTTGGTCTTCTCTAACTTACTTCATTAAGCAAATATATGTACTTGTAAAGAAACTTCTAAATAGTAACCCTGGCCCCTGGCCCAGCCACATAGGTGCATTCAAGTCCCGCAGGCATGGATAGTCTACCCGGAAGAAGGTGCAACTTGAGAGCTGGAGACTGGGAGTGTCCCCTCTCACGTCTCTTCTTGGTCACTGCCTTTCTTTCCCATCCTGGGAAGAACATGCCGTATGGTGTCTGCTCCCTTTCCCTGTCTTGTCTGAATTTTTCTCTTCTCTCCTCTCTTCTTCCTTCTTCTCCCCTCTCATCCTTTCTTTTGTTGTCTTTCTTCTTCTAGCTTAAGTCCATTCCTCATCTTGCCCAGATACCTTAGGAAAATCTCCCACATTCCCTAACTTCTTTTTTTGTCTCCTCCTTTTCCTTTTAATTTGCTTAGTTGATTTGTGGACAAAAAAAAGAGGAATCTTATTAATAATAAACTCTTGAATATTGCCACCAATGTATCTGTATAAAGGAAAGGAAAGTTCTAGATCTGAAGTGATATTAGACAACTGGGATGACCAGGATATAAAGTCCTGGAAGTCAGTTTGGAAAATTCACACAAGTGGATTTTATTCTCAAGCACAGGAATTCAATGAGTAAAAACATTCAGTGGTGGGCTGTGAGCTGAGACCAGGAAGGCAGAAAAATAATTCAATAAGAATATTCCATGCCCTTAAGGAACTCTCCATCTAATTTTACTCATTATTTAGAATCACTTTTGGGTACTAATTTCTTATATCACACACACTCATGCCTCCCCCCCAGTGGTTTTTCTTTTTGCTAATGTGTACCATTTCAGCTATGTAGTGGGATAGAAATGTTTTATAGGTGGTTTTGGAACCTAGCCATCTTTTATAAGAAAATAATTCTATGGGGAAATGGATTTTTAGTTTGCAAAAACTGAGTTAAATGCAAATGGGGCACTATTCCTTCATAGGTGGGGGTTGACTACCTGTCAGAGTGTTGTTTGGGCGTTTCTCTAAGTCATTAGTGTGACTTGTGGCCAAAAGGAATCTGTATCTGGCACCATCTGGTATCTGGAGGTAAAGGAAGTGCTGCTCTCAACATTTGTTCTAAGATTTGACCTTAGTATGACACCAAGAAAGCCCCAAGTTGGAAATGATACCCAAAGAGGTAGATACAGGTTTCTGAATGGGTCCTGTTATCTCCACCAGCTATTGGCATTGAACTTTGGCTTTTAGCTTTCTGCCCATCCTCCTGTCACCCTTCCTGACCCCTGCCACTCTTCGTCTGTCTGGGACACTTTACCACATCAGTAAGCCACTCTGTCCACGGAAGTCCAGTGGTGGTCTGGGAATGGATGCTGCTGTGGGGAGACTGGGGTACAGGGCCACTGGGAATCTTGGTTTTCCACTGACAATTGAGGGAAGATGCAGGTGAAATGACATAAGGGCTTTGTTGACTGTAGCCAGTGTGGTTATGATGGTGATGATTACACATGATGGAAAGCTTATGCTGGAGAAGAAGGGGAAGGAGGAGGTGAGTGCTCAAGTCTTCTATTCCTGGAAGTCATGAAAGGAGCAGCAACACTGCATACTTCAGAATAGGCAGTCAGGGGAGTCCGTTTAGCTGGGTCCACAAGGCCAGACTGGACGTACATTGGGCAGAAGGTCCAAAGAGAGGTAGGCCAGTTTGATAGACTCTTCTCTTTTGCATTTCCTTTCAGATTTGATATATTTTTTAACATCAGTGATGAGACCAAGGCTTTGTGAAGGTATGAGGTACGAGTCAGTAGAGAGAAGAGAATTAAGAACATGTAGATTTCTCCGTGGAAAGGCCCTCAGGTGCACAAGGAAGGGGACTAGGTAGTTGCTTGTGAGTCTATCAGCAAACTCTGACATCCTGGCTTTTGAAAGCTACCTTTGTGGTTGATGAACCAGAACACCCTAGATATTATCACTGGCATCTAACACCCTTGTCTGAGCACTCATGAATGCTTAGAAGATGTATGATTAAGTCAGCAAATTACTTATTCAGCCAGTGTTCACTAAATGCTAGACTTCACTGGTGGTTTAGATGGGAAAGAATTCACCTGCAATGCAGGAAACCTAGGTTCAATCCCTGGGTTAGGAATATCCCCTGGAGAAGGGAATGGCTACCCACTCCATTATTCTTACCCGGAGAATTCCATGGACAAAGGAGCCTGGCAGGCTATAGGCCATGGGGTCACAAAGAGTCAGACAGGGCTGAGAACTAAGCACACACACTCAACTTACAGATGAAGAAACTGAGGCCCAGAGAGGCAGGAAATCTGTCCCACAGGTCAGTGGGATGGCCAGGTCTCCGATCCCATCAGTGGTCTACGATTCCTTCCCTTAGCATTGCAGGGTTCTGTGCTCTTTGGAAAACTGCCATTCTGAAGATGAGATTCAAGTCTGTTTGTTGTTGCCACCTCTTAGTCAACCAGACTCAGCTTGCACCCCTTCCCCGTGGCTCTGCTCCCCTCCCCCACAACCTGCAACCACCCTGCTCATCCTTCTGGAGTTAGGATATCCTTGGAAGAAACGAACCCTTCTCTTGGCACTGAGAGCTGTGTCCAAGCAGTGGGTGTATCTGGAATAATTGGGGGCTTGAGAATATGGCTGAGGATTGATGTAGCATACAACTCAGACATCTGTTCTTTCATCAGATATTCACTGAGCACCAACTAGGTAATAAGTATCATGCAACAGGCTGAGATGATTGGTTAGTTTTTAGGCTAACAAGAAATACGCAATTAGAATGCAGCCTAGGAAGTGCCACGAGGTGAAAAACAGGAGCCATATGAACACAGGAAGAAGCCATCAAACCCAATGTGGGCAGGGGATGAGCAGAGTCATGGGCGCTTAGGCCAAGATTTAGTGGGGACAAACTTTCCAGGCAGAAGAAAAGCCCAAGCAGGTGAGGTTAGGAGGGAGATAGAGACAGAGATGGGAGGGATATTCAGGGTCTGCACAAGGCTCAGTGTCTGAAGCTCTGCCTGCTGGTGTGGGGCTGTGAGATGAGAAAGGTCAGTGGAGCAGATAGTGAAGACTCTTTGAGACATTTATGGAACTTGGGTTTTAAATGACAGGTAGTGCGGAGCCATTCCTCTTATTTAATAAAAACTTAGAGAAGACTTTGTGCCAGATGTTGTTCTAAGTGCAACATTAACCTCAACCATTCCTTCAAGCAGTTCTTTAAATTTTTTTTTTAATTCATCTATTAATTTATTTACTTTTGGCTGCACCGGGTCTTTGCTGCTGTCCAAGGGTTTTCTCTGGTTGTGGTGAGTGGGGGCTACTGTACTTTGGTGGGAAGGCTTCTCACTGTAGTGGCGTCTCTTGTTGCAGAGTCCAGGTGCCAGGGCCCAGGGGCTTCAGTAGTTGTGGTGCATGGGCTTAGCTGCTCCACGCATGTGGGATTGTCCTGAACCAGGGATCAAGCCAGTGTTCCCTGCTTTGGCAGGTGGATTCTTAACCACTGGACCACAGGAAAGTCCTCGAGCAATTCTTAGTGAGACAGATACTGCTACAAAACCCATTTTACAGATGAGGAAACCAATGCCAAGAGAAGTGAAGTCACTTTCTCAGGATCCCCCTGGGTAGTAATGAGAAAGTCGGGTTTTAAACCAGGCAGTCCGGCTTCAGGGACCATGATCTTAGCCATTGTGCTCTGTGATCTCGTTTATGGGTTTTTAAGCAGAGAAGCGTCATGACCAGACAGAATTTTGAGTGGGCCCATGTCTGCAGTGAGGGAAGACCTGCCAGTGAGGAACAGGGCCTGAAGAGCTGCTTGGAGAAAGGTGGGTGTGTCTGTGACCACCCAGAAGTGCTGTCCCTGAGCCTGGAGGTCGAAGTTGCTCCCTCCACAGTGTGGACACGGAGCATCTCTTGACAGTGTCCTGACTATCACCATTTTAGGCAAGAAACAGACACATCTTTGGGATGTTAAGGAGAGAGCAACAGACATGACTAAGGAGAGGAGGGACAATGATAGAGTTAGATCACTGAACCGACTGCCTCCTGAAGGCTTGGTGGAAAGCTAGGGAAGGGACCAGGTAGGCAAAAAGTAGGAGGGAGTGACATAGAGAGGGGTAGGTCTACCAATAGTCCATGAACCCAGGTGGTGCGGAGGACTCCTCCGGGGATTCCCGGAGGGGGGACTCAGAGCACAGTCCCAATATGATCAGGACCTAGAAGATCCCACAGCCGCAGCGAGGGGAAGTGTGGGAGGTCAGCCGTTGTAGGTGAAGTCAGCCCTTCTGTCCGCTGTGAGAGCCAGGCGGAAACTGGACCGCCTCTGCCCAGCTCAGCTGTGCACTCCATCCACAAAAGGCTGTGTGATGCATCCTCATCTCTGCTCCTGGCCTGGCCCCTCGTTGGGCTGCTGCGCTTCTGGGTCAGAGCCTCTAGGGAGAGTAACTCAAGCAGATAGTCAGCTGGGAGCAGACAGGAGCTCCTCCAATCTCGGTTGACCTGCCAGTGTCCAGCTTTGTCTATTCACCTGGAAGGCATCCCTCTTTCCTGCTGTGTGAAGGGAAGTGGAAGTGGAAGCTTTAATTGCCCAGTCATGTCTGACCTCTTTGCGACCCCTTGGACTGAAGCCAGCCAGGCTCCTCTGTCCATGGGATTTCCCAGACAAGATTACTGGAGTGGGTTGCCATTCCCTTCTCCAGAGGATCTTCCCGACCCAGGGATCAAACCCAGGTCTCCTGCATTGCAGGAACACTACTGTCTGAGCCACCAGGGAAGGGGCAATAGAGAAAAATGGCCGAATGGGCCTGACCCAAGAGGCTGCCATTTGTCAACCTGCACAGCCCCAATCCCCTAACACCTGGCACAATACTAAGCATGACATCCTACTCGATAAGCATCAGTGAATGGATGGATGAATGCCTGCAGTGTGTGTAAGTCTGGCTCAGTCCAGTTTATAGCTGGGGATATTGAAGACGCCAGGGATAGACAGATATGAGGGCTCAAGGATGTATCTAGAGTTTTGCATTTGGAAACCCAGACCGTGGAGGACTTGACTGGACATCATTCCTGCTAGGGGAAGGGTACAATTGCTTCTGAGGCAGGCCACTGTCCTCATCATTTGGAAACCTCTGAAATACTCTCCCTTTTCAAACAGAGAGAAGTGACCTGTTACTTAGGGTTAAAAGCCCACTTTGCAAGAAAACTCCGAAGAGTTGCCGAGTTATGGTGGGGAGGGTGGAGGCTGTCCTTGCCTCCCTCCCCCCTGCTGCAGGCTGACTCACTCTCTGCGGCAGACAGATTGCGTCTTGCGTGGGGGCGGCTCTGCAGAGCTCAAAGCTGTTCCCTGAGAGTTATAGGGATTACAACCTGCTGCAGGGAACAATTGTTCTAAATGTGTTCTTTTAATGATACTTTATTTTTATGATCATTTCATTAATGGGTTCCTCAGAGGAAACAGCAGGTCCCACTGTCTTCGGAAAATCATTTGCTTTTCTCCTTGGGGGCACTTGGTCTATTGGCTCTGAATTTTAAACCCTGCAGTGTCAGGTCAGGCCTGACTTTAAGTGCCTCTGTGTCTGGCATAAGTCCCAGGCTAAAATCCCTTTGTAAGGCTGTTGTCTTGGGATCAGCATCTCTGGGCATTCTTCCCCATGGCAGATGGTATCATCCTTGGGTCTGATGACTTAGCAAGGCCTCCAGAGAGGTATTACTGGCTCATTATCATCAGGCTCTGTCAGGACAGAGAGCTGACAGCCGTCAAGGCCTCCAGGGCAACGAGAAGGAGCAGATATCGTGGGCGTGATTTTTCCAGGTACCCAGGCCGAAAGAGCTCACCCAGACCTGGCTGGCAGGGGCTCTCACTGCTTGCACACTCACCCCTTAACCCTAGATAATTGCTTTTGGTTCCATTCTGTGGGAGATGTGGGCATAGTGAGCTTTCTAACCATCCCCAGCTTGCAAAGCCCTGGTAGTGTGCCGTGGCCGCTGGTAAAGCAGGAGCCATTCATGTCAGTGTCTGTTGTGTGAATATGAATGGGAGAGGGCTCTCAGAACAGCCAGAGCTACAGTGAGTATTACTAGGAGGCAGGCTGCAAGGAATGCCCAGCTGGCTTGTTGCTGCTGCTGCTGCTAAGTCGCTTCAGTCGTGTCCGACTCTGTGCGACCCCATAGACGGCAGCCCGCCAGGCTCCGCCGTCCCTGGGATTCTCCAGGAAAGAACACTGGAGTGGGTTGGCATTTCCTTCTCCAATGCATGAGAGTAAAAAGTGAAAATGAAGTCGCTCAGCGTGTCTGACTCTTCGAGATCCCATGGACTGCAGCCCACCAGGCTTCTCCGTCAATGGGACTTTCCAAGCAAGAGTACTGGAGTGGGGTGCCATTGCCTTCTCCGAGCTGGCTTAATCCAGTGCAATTCAACAACTGTTTGCTGGCTGTCTGCTGGAGGCCTAGGGCAGAAAAGTAAGGTAAACCTGGCTTCTAGGAGCTCACAGACTAGCAACTGGTTCCCAAAGAATTTGATTAAAGTACCAAGAGTTCAGTGTCCTGACATATGAAGTGGTGGTGCGTGCATGCGTGTGTGCTCAGTCACTCAGTCACGTCTTTGCGACCCCATGGACTGTAGCCTGCCAGCCTCTTCTATCCATGGGATTCTCTAGGCAAGAATACTGGAGTGCATTGCCATTCCCTTCTAAAATGGAGATAATAAAAACTTAATGGTGGTCTTGGGAAGATTTAAAGGAATAATGCATATAAATTAAACCATTTCGTATGTGGCCTGGCACATAGTCATGCACATTACTTGTTGAAGGAATCAACGAATAAAGATGAATCAGAGAGACATAAGTGGATCAAGCATGCATATCTTGCAGATTGCTATGAAGTCTAAACTGGCATCTTAGCCCATTCCCAGATGGGAGGTAAGAGAGGTTAGTTTGGGAAGGGACTGACCTATTATCTAAGTCAGGCACAGTTGAAATCATCACAGAGGGAGTGCCAGGTTGGACTGGAGACACAAAGTCAGAGTGTCATGAGACCAGGGAGGCCTTAGCTGACTATTGGCTTCCAGAGTGCAGTGTGGATGGGGGTCAGAGAGGAAGGGCAGGGTGAAAGGAGTGTCTACAGAGAGGGTGAATGGACTTGGAGGCATGAGGCCCTACCTGCTGGGCTATCATCTCTGTTGGAGGCGTGTTTACATGAGCTGGCCTTGTCTTTCAAGGTAGGTAGAGGAAGGAAGCTCCCGCCTAGAGGTGTTTACATTCATCTCGAACTCCTGATTCTGAGCACATGGTGGTGATTTAGTTGCTGAGTCACGTCTGACTCTCATGCAACCCCATGGACTGTAGCCCACCAGGCTCTTCTGTTCATAGGATTTCCCGGGCAAAACTATTGGAGTGGGTTGCCAGTTCCTTGTCCAGGGGATCTTCTTGAGTCAGGGACCAAACCCACATCTCCTGCACTGGCAGGAAGTCTCCTGCCAGTTGTCATGTATAGACCGTAACGAAGGACCATAAAGAAGGCTAGGTGCCGAAGAGCTGATGCTTTCAAACTCTGGTGCTGGAGCAGGCTTTTGAGAGTCCCTTGGACAGCAAGGAGATCAAAACATTCAATCCTAAAGGAAATCCACCCTGAATATTCATTGGAAGGACTGATGCTGAAGCTGAAGTTCCAGTACTTTGGCCACCTGATGAGAAGAGCTGACTCATTGGAAAAGACCCTGATGCTGGGAAAGATTGAAGGCAAGAGGAGAAGGGGACGACAGGATGAGATGGTTGGATGGCATCACTGACTCAACAGACAAGAGTTTGAGCAAACTCAGGGAGATAGTGAAAGACAGGAAAGCCTGGTGTGCTGCAGTTCATGGGGTCACAAAAAATCAGACTCGACTTAGGACTGACCAACAACAACGCCTGCATTTCAGGCAGATTCTGTACCAACTGAGCCACCAGGAAAGCCACAGTGTTAAATTAATACCTACCTATTGAATAGAATCTTGTTTCCCTTTTACTTCTTCTGCTGGTTCTTAGCATAGTGTAATAGTTCAGAGCAGGGACTGCAGGGCCAGGCCGCCTGTGTGTATATCTGCTCGACCACTTAATAGATGTGGAGCCTTGCTGGGCAATCTCTCTTGGACTCAGTTTTCTCATTTGTTAAATATGAAAAATATCTCATAGGGATATTATGAGGATTGGATGATTTAGCATAAGTAAAATGCCTAGAATAGTGCCTCACACATTCTTAATTCTCTATAACTTTTAGGCATCACTATTACTGCTTTCACCATTGAAATAAAGAGCTATGGGATTCTGGTGGATAACCAACTATGGGAGTCCTGATTTGGAAGAAGGACCTTTGGATCTAATTCCGTATTGCTGTATCCTAAGGCCCAGGGCCTAGCACATAGTAGGTGCTCCGTAAATATTGTTATTTTCAATTGTGTAGAGTGGAGTTGCTGGGGCAGAGAGGGGAAGGGTTAATTTTGAATTTCTGCTGGATCTGCTTCTGTGACTTGAACCTTCATCTTGCCACTTTTGCAAGCACACTTAATGGCCTGCCTCAGGGAGATAACCTGAGCCGCCCACCTGTGAAGGAAGGTAAAGAAGAGACACTGACACATTCTCCTGCCTGAGGCTTGCCTTTCTAGGGCACATTTGCAAGGACTGAACAGTCTTTTTACTTTGTTTCCCACCTCCCCCAATTTCTCTTCCATAAAAGAACTGGCAGCCAGGCCCTGACAAGATGGTTATTTTGAGGCGCTAGTTTCCCGCCTTCTCGGTCAACTGGCTCCCGAATAAAGTCCCTTCCTTATCCCAACACCTCCTCTGGGATTCATTGAGTTACCTTGCGGCCAGCAGAGCAAGCTCCTTCAGGAAAGTGAGGGTTTGGGACACAGGCATGGTTGGGATCCTTGAGCAAAAGATTTGGGGTCTGACCAGAAATGGGAAGTTGGGAAGGCAAGGGAGAGGGACGAGTCAGAATGACTCTGACCGGGGCCAGCTCCATACTTGTGTGGCTGAAATCTGAGTTTGGGTCCGTGTTCAGCTTTTTACTTTGGATAGGATGGGAATTGGGATGGGGATAAATATTTCTCATCGTCTAGTATCTTATCTGTAAAGTGGATATGATAATACCAAAAATATTTCCTCCTTTTCTGGGTTTGTTAGTGAGCACCAAGTGAGACTATATCTCTGAAGGTGCTTAATCAACTCAAATACCATGAAAATATTGTGGCTAGTATAATTTTCCATCTAGTTGAGACTTTGATTCTCCAGCATGCCCTCAACTTTTCCTTCTCAGGGATATTTTCGTTTTCATAGATGGTCTAGAAAAAAAAGTCAAAGGAATGAATGGTCAATGCTGAAATACTACTTTTATGCAAGAGAGACTTGTGATCTTTTTTTTTAATTGAAGTATAGTTGATTTACTATATTGTGTTAGTTTCTGATTATAGCAAAGTGATTCAGTTTTATATATATATAAGTGTATATATATATATATATATATACTGATTCTGTTTTATACTATATATATAAGTATACTTATATATATATATATATATATATATATTTGTTTCATATTATTTTCCATTATGGCTTATTACAGGATATTGAATATAGTTGGCTGTGCTATACAGTAGAACCTTGTTTATCTATTTTATATACAGTAGTGTGTATCTGTTAATCCCAAACTTCTAATCTACCCCTCCCACCTTTCCCCTTTGGTAACCATAAGTTTGTCTTCTATGTCTGTGAGTCAGTTTCTGTTTGATAGATAAGGTCATTTTTATCATATTTTAGATTCCACATATACATGATATCATATGATATTTGCATTTCTCTAACTAACTCACTTTGCTTATATGATAATCTCTAGGTTCAGCCTTACTGCTTCAAATGGCATCAATTCTTTCTTTTTTAGGGCTGAGTAGTATTCCGTTGTACACGTACATGTCTGTGTATATATATCTACACCACACATCTTATCACATTCCTCTGTTAATGGACATTTCGGTTGTTTCAATATCTTGGCTCCTGTGAATAGTCCTGCTATAAACACTGGGGTACATGTATCTTTTTGAATTATAGTTTTCTCTAGATACATGCCCAGGAGTGGGACTGCTGGTTCATACAGCAACTCTATTTTTAGTTTTTAAACAGAGTGCCTCTAAGATGCTCTAAATTTCCATTACGTCTTCAAACTCCCACTGCTCTTTCCCTTCTTTTAGCCTCTTTAAGTTGTCAAGTGTCATAGGGTGAGTGAGAAATCTCTCTCGAGGCTAAGTAAAGGTGAGAGCAGGAGTCAGCCTAGAGGGGTGTGGAGCACCATGGACCAAGTGAGGACTGGTTCTCACTAGGACGGAGGGTGGTGGTTGGCAGAAGGAAGCGTGGGCTCTGTGGTTTCATTGGTTGCTGTGCCCTTTCTTTCCTCCATCAGCTGGAAAGATGCCAGGGAGATAATGGGCCCTGAAGAAATAGACTTTGATGGAAATGTCTCTGACATTTAGCCACACAGACCATTGTCCAAACATCATGAACTACACTTAGTGAAATATACCCCTTGGATATGCTTTCACTCACAATAGGAAAATAGAACATTTTGGGAGGTGATTGATGGAGGCTTGCTTCATTTTTGACAGTTTTTTTTTTTTCTTTAACCAATGAGAGAGAAACAGCATAAAGCAATTAGTCCTGACTAGGAATCAATGATCTGTTCCCAGAGAGTAAAATTCCTCTGACTTTCCTATAAATGCCATAAATAAATTGAAAGCTATATAACATGGAGATATTGAATCTACTTGTACACATTAAAAAATCCCCACATTGGACCATATGGGAAATAGTCTTCCATTTCTTTTCTAGTGCACACGAACATATTTTTTCTGGTATTGGTCAATCCTATGTAGCAAATGCATGTATACAGAAGGAAATAACTCCCTTCTTTCTTGAGAGAGGGAGTGGCATCTTCTTTGTTTTACAAGATGGCTGTGATAGGTAAATCTGATTCTTACTTTTTACAAATTAGTGAGAAATGAAACGAGTGAACTAAGAACAGGTGTAATTAGAGAAGAAATGTGACACATTTCTTGGGAAATCATTACCCAGTTGCATTTACCAAGCTGTTGGGAAGAGAATGATTAAGAGAGTGAGTGAATTTCAAGTGGTTCCATGTAAGTGAGGTACCTTGAAACGTCATGGTTTTTTCTCACTTAAAAATGTTTGTGACTGTCCTCCTCCTTTTTATCAACTATCAGCAGTATTTGACGAGAAGAATCAGTTCAGTTCAGTAGCTCAGTCGTGTCCGACTCTTTGCGACCCCATGGACTACAGCACGCCAGGCCTCCCTGTCCATCACCAACTCCCCAAGTTTACTCAAACTCATGTCCATTGAGTTGGTGATGCCATCGAACCATCTTCCATCTCATCCTCTGTCATCCCCTTCTCCTGCCAGAAGTATGTATAGCACTTATACATACTTTGCCCCTCAGATTCCCTTTCCATGGCTGCTGATAAATGTGTTCATTTGCTTAAAAATATTAATTGAGAACATTTGAATTTACAGTATGATTTTTTAAAGGCAATTAATTTTAAAGTTTATTTTATTTATTTATGGCTGTACCGGGTCTTCATTGCTGCATGCGGGCTCTCTCTAGCTGTGATGCGCACACTTATTGCTGAGGCTTCTCTTGTATGTGGAGCACAGGCTCTGGGGTGCATGGGCTTCAGTAGTTGCTGCACGTGGGCTCAGTAGTTGTAGCTCCTGGGCTCTAGAGCACAGGCTCAGTAGTTGTGGCGCATGGGCTGAGTTGCTCCGAAGGATGTGGGATCTTCCTGGATCAGGGATAGAAACTGTCTCCTGCATTGGCTGGCAGATTCTTTGTCACTAAAGAAGCTCTAAAAACAGTTTTTAGAGCAGTTTCAGGCTCACAGCAAAATTAAGAGGAAGGCATGGATATTTCCCGTGTACCTTCCACGTATGCATAGTCTCCCTCATTATCAACATCCCCCATCAGGGTGATATGTTTCTTATAAGTGATGAACTTATAATGATACATCATAATCACCCCAAGTCCATAGTTTTCATTAGGGTTCACTCTGAGCGTTTGTTTTTTTAATCATGAATTGGTGTTGGATTTTGTCAACTGTTTTTTCTGCATCTGTTGATATGATCATGTGATTTTTCCTTTTTATTTAGCCTGATGTGATAGATTGCATTAATTGATTTTCAGATGTTGAACCAGCCTTGCATACCTGGGTATATCCCACTTGTCTGAGGTGTATAATTAATTTTTATAGATGTTGGATTTGATTTGCTAATATTTTATGAAGATATTTGCATTTATTTTCTCAAGACATACTGGCCTATAGTTTTCTTTTCTTTTTGTTTTCATTTTTTTAAAAAATTTTATTTTATTTTTAAACTTTACATAATTGTATTAGTTTTACCAAATATCAAAATGAATCCGCCACAGGTATACATGTGTTCCCCTTCCTGAGCCCTCCTCCCTCCTCCCTCCCCATACCATCCCTCTGGGTAGTTTTCTTTTCTTGTAGTGTTTTGTCTGGTTTTTGTATTAGGGTAAAACTGACTTCATCAAAGAAGTTAGAAAGAAATACATGCACCTTTATCCTCTGAAGTAGATTATAGTAACTGGTATCATTTCTTCTTTAAATATTTGGCAGAATTTACTAATGAACCCAGCTGGGCCTGGTACTTTCTGTTTTGGAAGGCTATTAATTATTAATTCAGCTCCTTAATAGACATCATTACATATGTAGAAATGATGACACATTTCTACATATATATGAAATGGAACCTCACTATTTTTTGGTGGAGGATGGTATCTTAACCACAGTAGGGCTTGTCTTAGGGTACAGATATAACAGGATGAGGGCTCTTTTAGCATGAAGAAGGGCTTCTCAACCTTCTTCATTTTTTGCTTTATAGTAATGTTATACTGAGCAGAAACAATGCTAGTAATTGTAGGAGACACTGGGGTTAACCTTGGGGGCTGCTGATCATGTGAAGGGTCTGGTTCTGCGACTCTTGTCTCCAATCCCAGCCCAGCAACCCTGGAGACTTGAAACGAATGGTATCTCCTGGTATACCAGTGACCCATTTGCAGCATGCTGGTGGAAAACTCTGGTTTGAAGATCCATATGTCTTCCTCAGGGGAGAAAGAATCAAGGCTCACAAGCATCACTGAAGACCAATGCTGTGGAGCCGAAGATCAGGGTCAACATTGAGAACAATATTCATTTTGCAGTCCTATCTATAGCTCAAGCACCACAAGTTAAATGATGCTCTTTGAGTGCCTGTTAAATGTCATGCTCTGTGCAGTGAGCAGAAGGCCCTATGGAACATGTTTAGATTCTGAGAGGAGGAGGAAAGCTGTTTGTCTGAAATCTCTGAGACACTCAGCCCAGAACTGAGGTGGGGGCGGGGCGGTGTGTGGAGGAGGGAACATCATTTCTGCTACTCAGGTCAGGGCCCTGAGGCCTCTGGCTGGCAGGTGGTGGCAGGCGTTGACAACATCTATCATTTAGCTACCCAGGACAGGAGGCGACAGCTTTGGCTATAGCTGAAGGCCTTTTTATGGGGACTCTGGAAGCTTAATTACTTGGCAGAATTTTTGAGAGCTCCAGACATCTCAGCGTCAGAGTAGGAGAAAAGAAAACTGGCTGATGCTAGTTTTGTGAGCACATGGAGACATTTCTTGGGCATTAAGCTAGGAAGTGACAGAGCTGGTCTTTTATCCAATATCTGTCTAAATTCAGATTTCATACTCTTCTCTCTATCACTCTGATTCTCTGCACTCCGGGAAGACAGTTTGTTTTTTGACTATTTTAAGCCTCTCTTTCATTCTCAAAAATATATACATATGCATATTACGTCCTTAAAAATATGTAGCTCAGTATTATTGGAAAGTAAGACCCACATTTTCTAGACAGGAGATGAAATGTCTTCCCTGCTTCTTTAATGAAACTTTGGATGATTTTCATAAGGAAGAAAAGTTCAGATGAATGTTATGGTAAGTGGACTGGACCCTTCAGTACTTCCAGCAATTTGTCCTAGAAGATTCCATCCCTTGATGGGTAGAGAAGGAAAATTTGGGAAAGTTTAAGGGGAATTGCAAGCCAGATGGCTAGATTAAGTACACTTATAGGGCTTAACAGCTGAGTGAATTTTGTTGGAAGTAAATATGAAAAAGAGTAATCTCAAGCTGGTGTTGGGAATGAAGTAATTTGAGGGATGTTTTGGGGAGATCACCTTTATCAGCACCATTATTACTTACTGAAAGGCAGTGTGGTAAGCACTTTATACATATATTACTTTACTTAATCATCACCATAGCTCTATGAAGTAGATACCATTAATATCCCCATTTAACAGATGATGAAACTGAGGCTTGGAGATATTGTTTTCTCTAAATGACTGGCTGGGGCTTCCCCGATTGTTGTTTAGTAGTGAAATCATGTCTGACTCTTTTGCAGCCCCAAGTCCAACTCTTTTGTAGCCTGCCAGGCTCCTCTGTCCATGGACCCAGGCAAGAATACTGGTGTGGGTTGCCATTTCTTTTTCCAGGGGATCTTCCTGACCCAGGGATCAAACCCTGGTCTCCTGCATTGTAGGCAGATTCTTTACCATCTGAGCCACAAAGCATTAGGTACTTTATAAATATTATTTTACTTAATCATCACAATAGCTCTATAAAGTAGATACTATTAATATCCTCACTTAACAAATGACAAAGCTGAGGCTTAGAAATACTGTTTTCCCTTAAATGACAAGCTGAGGCTTCCTTGATGGGCTACTGGTAAAGAATCTGCCTGCAATGCAGGAGACACAGGACGCAGTAGCAGACACAATAGCAACCCATCCTAGTATTCTTGCCTAGATAATCTCATGGACAATGGAACCTGGTGGGCTACAGTCTATAGGGTTGCACGGAGTCAGCCACAGCTGAGCACACATGCAAATGACTGGCTAGTTAACTGTGAACAATAAGGATTTTTATAATAGTGAATGCTGTCTGCATGGAGGTATATTACACTGTTTGGGGGCAGACTGGGCTGAGCTCAGTAAGCAGGATGATTTAGTGAAGGTTTGTGGGCAAGAAGTGATGTGCTTAGAACAGTGTTTTAGTCCAGTTTTCCAAACTATATAGGATATACTGAAGCCAAAAGACTGGTGACCAGTTAGGAGGATGTTGTGTGGTTTGGGGGAGAGAAGTTGAATATTTGAACTGAGTCATGGTAGGAGGTCTGGGAGCAAGGAAATTGATAGCAGCAACCTTGAGGCAGTCCAAGTTAGAGGCCATGGTCCCTGAGTGAGTAATGAAGGGAGGAGGAAATTGATACCAGCAACCTTGAGGCAGTCCAAGTTAGAGGCCATGGTCCCTGAGTAATGAAGGGAGAAGGGGGGTGAAGGACTCCAAAGTGATTTCAGGGTTTCAGATTCAGACATTGGGAGAATAATTCAATGGAAGAGGGAAGTGAGAAGGTAGACCTGTTTGGCTAGGCTTAAGGGCCCCAAGAATTCTGGATGAACTTATAAAGCAGGTGGCAGGAGGTCAGGTTTAAGGGTAGAGATTTGGGCCTCAACTTTAAAGTGGTGGTGGTAGTAACTTCACAGGTGTCTGCTCCCAGGCTGGGCATCTAAAGCCTTAGGGTCCATCCTTAACCCTGACCTTTGGGAACTGGCTTGTTCACCTCACCCTTCTATCTCAGGCCTGCCAGCTAGTCCATGTTGAAATTTGGTGTGAATTAGAAAAAGCATCCTTCCCCTAAACATTTTTCCAATATCTACCAGAAAAGTGTCAAAATACCTGTAGAAATCTACAATGATTATGAATGAATAGTGCCCCCTGAAGTTGGACAGCATTTCCAATAAACACCAGTATAGTCACCTGTGTCAAATCTCATGGTCCTGATATTTTGGCTTCGCATGCACCCTCCTCCTTCTGAGCTTTCCCAGCTAGGTTTGGTCTGGCTCTGGATTGGGTGTTTCTCAGTTGACTCACTAGCACTGGGGACTCTGCAGTGAGGTGTCTCAGGGATCCAGCTGTTGGGGCCCCTATGGAGGCCCCCTCAGATTCTCACTTTGCTCAAGGTCACTGAGGGAGGGAAGGCTGAACTAGTAGAAAGGTAGCCAATATCAGGACTTTAGTGATCAGTACCTTTATAGGTGGAAGACACAAGGAGACAGGAACTCATTATGTGAATAACACAGAGACCCAGTCTGTTGATGCACGGTTCATTACTTGTGCTACTAACCTAGGCATCCTCCATTTAACAAGCGCTATGCAGGGGTTCTTGATCTGTAAAGCAGTCTTAATGTATTATGTAGTGCAAATGTCATATGTGTGTGTTTATTTATTCTCAAGGCCTCTTTTGTATCACTCACCCACCCATCACAGGTTTAGATATTTTCTGCTATCCTGTATATGCTCAACTTGCTCAGTCTTGTCCGACTCTTTGCGACCCCATGGACTGTAGCCCGCCAGGCTCCTCTGTCCATGGAGTTTTTCAGGCAAGAGATACTGGGTTGCCACTGCCTCCTCCAGGGGATCTTCCCAATCCAGGGATCCAACCCCTGCATTGGCAGGGGTGTTCTTTACCATTGAGCCACCTGGGAAGCCCTTTTGCTCAGATGTATTTTGTGTAAGTACAGGTTTTTCTTTGCTTGATTGGTATGCATCTGGAGACCAAGTGCTGCATCTTATTATTTGCTTAACATGATGAAGCAGGCCGTTAAGTGCTGGTAAGTGGTGTTGGTGAGCCCATCATCTCCCTATGTAGAGGGTTAAGTGGCCTCAAATACAGCTATTTATTAACCTGTAGGTCAACAGTAGGAGCTAATTGGATGGTGGAAGGATAAGGAGTGGAGGGAGGTAGGAAGTTCTGCCTCAGGACAAGTCATATGACATCAAGGAGTAAAGAAGAAAATGATTGGGAGCACAGTGGTACATTTCTTGCTGTACTCATATACATATTGTGGCAAATTTCTGAAAATTTCTTTCTGTCCAATCTAACTTTGGTGCATTACAAAATATCAGGAACACCCAAAGAGATCTCATAAGGTAATCAAATTGGCAAGCAGCAGAGCTTTTTAAAAAGCAAATAACTAAAGGTTAAATTGATGGCCGTTTGCTTTAAAAAAAAAAAAATGGTTTCGTTAGATGAGGAGAAACCAAACCATCTAAGGATTAGGAAACGGATTAATGGTGTTGCTGAGGATTTAGGAAATGGATTAATGGTGTTGCTCGCTTGCTTCCAGAATGATGCTGAGCCAAGCTGAATGAAATGCGGTCACACCAAGTTAACTGCTTTTGATTGCCCACCTGAAAGGGGTTGATTAATAGTTTTATGATAAGGTGAATGGTGTTGTGAAATATTCTGTGTTGTATTTTGTCTTATAGGTGATATTTTAAATGTTCAGTTTGTTCCTTTCTGAGATTTTTTCCATTTTAGTTTTTTAAAAGTCAAAAAATGCCTTTTCACACTTAATTAATTGTAAGTCCTACTTAGGACATACAACATTAAGGTAAGCTTATGAGCTGGAAGGCTATGGTAGTAATCACCCTTTGAAATTGTAATGCTTCAAAATATTATTTTGCTGCTGCTAAGTTGCTTCAGTCGTGTCCGACTCTGTGTGACCCCATAGACGGCAGCCCACCAGGCTCTGCTGTCCCTGGGATTCTCCAGGCAAGAACACTGGAGTAGGTTGCCATTTCCTTCTCCAATGCATGAAAGTGAAAAGTGAAAGTGAAGTCGCTTAGTCATGTCCAACTCTTAGCGACCCCATGGACTGCAGCCCACCAGGCTCCTCCGTCCATGGGATTTTCCAGGCAAGAGTACTGGAGTGGGGTGCCATTGCCTTCTCCGAAAATATTGTATTAAGGGGTTGCAAGAGGAAACTTAACATACATGTGACAGTTTATTTTTAAGACTCATTTGTAGGTCTGTGCATGACATTGGCCTTCGTCCCCTGGTTTCTCAGTCACCTTTGGTATATTACTCTTTGGCATAGGTTGTCTGTACATAGTCTTTTCTGAGTCAAAATATTTTGACTTGGTGAATTAAAAACACTTTTTAATAATTAGATTTTAAAATATTTATTTATTTATCTTCACCGCGTGTTCGTTGTAGCACACAGGATCTTCGATCTTTGTTGCAGCATACAAGATCTTTAGTTCCAGTGCGCAGGCTCTAGTTCCCTGACCAGGGATGGCACTTGGGCCCTCTGCATTGGGATATTGGCTGTGCTGGGTCTTCATTGCTGCATGAATTTTCCCCTAGTTGTGGTGAGTGGGGCTACTCTTTGTTGTGGTGTGTGGGCTTCCCATTGAGGTGGCTTCTCTTGTTTCGAAGCACAGGCTCTAAGTACAGGGGCTTCAGCAGCTGTGGCGCATGGGCTCAGTAGCTGCAACTCCTGAATTCTAGAGTGCTGGCTTAGTAGTTGTGGCACATGGGCATGTGGGATCTTCCTGCACCAGGGATCGAACCCATGCCTCCTGCATTGGCAGGCAGATTCTTTACCATTGAGCCACCAGGAAAACCTTCAGTCGATATTAATATTTTAGATTGTCCTGAACCTAAATTCTTTAACAAGCTCATGAAAGCCATACACTTTCCCCAGAAAAGGGCTGCATGTAATTTGAGGAGATTCAGGGTTTGGACAACAGCTAAAAACCCAGCTTTATTTCATCTTAAGAACTTCAATTGCCAGTCTTACTATCCTTCTTCCTTCTCCATAAACCCTTCATTTCCCACCTACACCCAGAACTGCACAGAGTGGGGAATAAAGACACAGCTGAGAGGAGCAGTTCATTTCAGAATGAGGCTGGTCTCCATTGACTCTGCTCCTAGAGCACTGTGCTATGAGTGCTTGAGCCTAAATTTGACTCAGGCCCAGTTACATCATGAATTTATCTAACAAATAGCACTTAAGCATACCACTCTACACTGGGCTTTGTGACAGGTCTGAAAGTGGCCACGGTCTCTGACCTCAAGGGACTTATATCTAGTGGTGGAGACTGGCTTAGAAGCAAATGATAAAAGACCAGGTCTTGGCTCTTTTACAAGGTCAGATGGCGTCTTAAAGCCTAACCAGCCAGCTCACAGATGCATAATGTTTCTCATTAGGATGTGAGTGACAAATTTCCACAGGAAAATCAGTTAAAATTGCATCTCTTGTCAACTATGAATAACTTTGTACAAATTTCTTGATAAGTTTCTGAGAGTGGGAGTATTTCTATTGAGTAAGTTTCCACAAGTGGACTTGCAAGATCAAAGGGTTTAATATTTAAATATTTAATAAAGAGACCCAATTCCTTCTAGAAAAGTTTGTGTCATTTCCTACATCAGGAAAATTCCTGTCATTTATGAATGAGGATACCTGTTCAGTGATGAAGTTTGCCAGAAATACTGATATTCCCTTACACAGTTGTTCCCTGACTCATTTGAAAAGACCCTGATGCTGGGAAAGATTGAAGGCGAGAGAAGGGGACAACAGGGGATGAGATGGCTAGATGGCATCACCGACTTAATGGACGTGAGTTTGAGTAAACTCCGGGAGCTGGTGATGGATAGGGAGGCCTGGCATGCTGCAGTCCATGGGGTCGCTAAGAGTCGGAAACAACTGAGCGACTGAACTGAACTACAGAGTTGTTGTTGAGTTGCTAAGTTATAGTCCGACTCCGCCACCCCATGGATGGCCACGTGCCTGGCTTCCCTGTCCTTCATCATCCCTGGATAGAAGTTCTTTTTTCCTTCTGTTGGAGCTTTACTTGTCTTCCCTGGGAGAATGCCATTTTAAAAATGACTTAACCCACTGTTGCATCTCCAAAGCATTGTTTTTGGAATTTCACTTATCCTTGTCCTCCCAAATGGCCAGTTCACAAAGCCTCTTTCTCTTTGGCTGCTCTGGGCCTAGGTCTCCTCTTCTGCCTTTTGCTTTGTCTTCATTCCATTTTTTTCAGCATCACATCAGGGCCTCCGGGGGTGAAATCTAACACAGCTTGCTCCAACCCCCTGCAACAAAGAGCATTCATGTCTTTTCCCTTTCAGGCAGGGGGCGTGGATCTGGCTAAGCATGCATCAGATTCTGAGTTGGGGGGGATGAGATGGCTAGAAAAGGAAGAGGGACACACAGATTTTTTCCTTAGTGATGGGAGCAAGCTTTCAAGTTTTATTTTGGTATCAGATTTCTTTGAATGTGACTTCCTGTTGAGAATGGTTAGAAGGTAGAAACATTGCAGCTTGGTGTTATGAAGATCTCAGGGGTCAGGGCCACCCCTACCATCTAGCCCACTGCCTTTTTGCTAGATGTGTTCATGGCTATACTGATGTGAGAATTAGTCTTGGATGGCACCTTTGCACATATTTAAAAAGGCACTAAGTGCTTTTCCTCCAGGTGAACTGGGCTCTGAGCCACAATGCTTAGTGTTGTCAGAAAAGGGCCAGTTGCACTTCCCTGGGGGTCCAGTGGCTGAGAGTCCACGCTCCCAAGGCAGGGGGCCAGGTTCTGTCCCACCTGCCGCAATGAAAACTGGGCACAGCCAAACAAATAAATACATAAATACATAGCTTTTTTTTAAAAGGAAAGGGCCTGTTACATTTCAGCCCCCACTCATACTCTTGGCCGTGGCCCTCTTTGCATCGCCTGCCCACAGCAGTCCTGATAGTGGGTTTTACACCTAATGAGGCTTCTGTAGGGCATCTGTACAATGAGCAATGGCTCCTCTGGGGCATCGGTACAGTGGCCTGTGGTGTGCTCAAGGAGACACAAGGCCTCGGCCCCCACAAACTCATCTTCCTTCCAGCTTTCCAGCCTCTGCCTGCTCCCAGCACTTGCTTTTTGCCCCGTTATCTCTTCTGTGTCTGGACAAAAATAATGCTGCTGAGGGATTTTGCTGTAGTGTGTTTCATTTCAGTTAGGGAAGATTGTGTGTTTAGCTCTGGTCAATGGCTATGCATTGTGGACACAGCTGTGGTGTCCCCTCAGAACCGAGAGTCCTGGCCTGAAGGACTCATTGGATCATCTCATTGGCTTAACCTTGTTGGTGCTGCTGTGTTAGGGTGTTAACACAGCTGCTCTAACAGAGAAACTCAGAGAAAGCCCAGCCATCTAACCCAAGAGATTTTTTATTTCTGACTTACAAAACAGTTCAGTGACTGTGTTCAATGTGTGAATTAGGGAGCCAGACTCCTTCTACTCCTTGCTCCCTGTCGTCTTAACCTCGAGGCAGGAGAAGGGGTCAGAGAAGGTGGGGATGGCCTCGTTTGACCTGTGAATGACCCGCATCACTTTTACTCCCCTTCTGTTGGTAGGAACTGGTCACATGTGGCCTAGATGCATGATTCCCGGGGAAATGACTGGGTAGCTACTTCTCAAAACAGCTTTTCCCCACAGAAGAGGGGCAGTGAACTTGGGTGGGCAGTAAGCCATGCGTGCCCTGGAACCCAGCTCTGAACGGTATCCTCTCCCCTTTTACTCTGTAGGGAGAAGTCCTTATATTTTATTGCGCAATGGGTTCTGCTCAAAGGTGATTTTATTATTAATTGAGGTTCCAGGTGAGAACAGGTTGGGATAAGAGAGCTTTAACCTTTCTTGTGATTGGATTTACTGCGTTCCTCTTCTGCCCGCTAAGCGCATAAGCTCCGTAGCCTCTTTCTCCTATACATTTTCTCTTTCCCCAATTTCAAAGCAAAGTCACAGATAAATTTGCCAGCGAACTATTCAGGAGTGCCTTCTGTGATTCCCGCTCCTGTTCTCTCTCTCTCTCTCTTTTTTTTTTCTTTTTGTATGCTTTTGACCAGAGGGTGACTAGGAAAAGAAAGAACTTTAATAAAAAGTACTTTTCTTCTTGTATTTGCTAACGTGGGGAGCGGTGGGAGGACAGTTCTGAGAGTCCTGGAGACACTCAGATAATTAATAAAATCTGACAAAGGCCAGAGAAGTGCTGATCCAGAAGGCGAGAGCCCACTTTCCTGCGGAGGTGTCCTCCCTCGGTGACGTCAGAAGCGGCTGCCGTTGCCTTGGCAACTTCACCGCTCCTGAAGCTTTGAGCACGCGTGCTGATTTCAGGGCTCTGTTCTTGATGACGAGGAGCTAAAAATTAATCTCACTATCCTTCCAAATGCAACTTAATCACTGGGAGATGCAAGCCAGTGCTCATGCAAATTGTGGGTAAAAACAGCTCAAAGGAGGGGATGATGTTGGAATAATAGGAGGGCTATGTGGGGGACCATGAATTCTTTTCACATCAAACCTTTATGTTCCAGAGAAAGGAAACTGCTGATCCGCCCTCTAACAGTGCTCTTCACTTCCACCTGCTTCGCAAAAAGTCTCTTGAATCATGTGTCCATTACCCATGCGTTCTGCATAGGATTGGAGGGTTCAGGAAATATTGCAGAGGTGGGCAACCTTACATGCCAGTGTGATAGACAAGGGGCAAAGGGCACACTCAAAGCCAAAAAATTCTCAGCTCCCCACTGTCAACAAATATATTCTTTTTCTTCCCATTTTCTGAGGGGCTGAGAAGTTTAGATATGCCAGTCACAACAACTAATACATGAAGATGAGACAATTTCCTGGTGGCTAAACAGGGGTATTTGCCTCACATTGACCCAGTGAGTCTGGAAAAGGACATGGTAACCCATTCCAGTATTCTTGAAATCCCATGGACAGAGGGGTCTGGTGGGCTACGGCTCAAGGGATCACTAAGAGTCTGACACCACTGAGCATGACCCAGTGACTCTGCCACTTCCTTACTGTGCGATACAGGCCCAGTTACTTGGCGCCACTGAGCTTCAGTATCTTTGGCTGCACGATGATAGCAATGTCTACCCTATGGCACTTTAAGAGATAAAGAACATAGTACATGTAAGGTGCCTAGCACAGTCTCTGGCACATGATCTTAATAACTACTCATATAAATCATATTAATATATTTCTCCTATTTAGAATACTTCTTAAGTGTTCCTAGTCCAGAGCTGACAATAACACATACTAAATCTCTGTACAGTTTTATTTTTAATGTACCTCTGCTGGCCAAAAGGTTGAAACCAGGTGCTTCCTTCTCCAGCCTGTAGCAGCGCTGTGCAGGCTCAGAGGTGGATGGCCTGGCTCAGAAGTGTAACCTTCATATAGTCATTCAGCACCCCTGGCTCCTACCTCTTCCGTCTACCCTGTTTTAGCAAGTTTCCAGGAAGGGATTTTGAAAGGGTTAGATCTCATAGAAACATTAAGAAATTCAAAATAAATAAGTGCTAGAGGGAACTGAAGTTGTGAGCAGCTTTAACCACAGGAAATCAGGCGTGAGGTCACTGAGGATGGTCGGATCTATGCTCTTGCCAGGAATGAGCTCTCTGCCCACTCACAGTGACCTTCCTGTCTGTTTTAAGTTGCTTGGTTTTCTCTTTTTCCTCCTTGTTATTATTTGCTGTTGTTTAGTTGCTAAGTTGTATCTGGCTCTTGCAACCTCATGGACTGTAGCCCTCCAGGCTCCTCTGTCCGTGAAATTTCCCAGGCAAGAATCCTGGAGTGGGTTGCCATTTCCTTCTCCAGGGGATCTTCCCAGCTCAGGGATCAAACCCACATCTCCTGCTTTGGCAGGTGGATTCTTTACCACTGTGCCACCTGGGAAGCCCCTCCATAGCACTGTGAGACTGATTAAATCTGTGCCTTGTGTAGCAACCTTTGGCACAATAATTTCTGCAAACTGCTTACAAACCAGCAGCTGCCTGGAGAGCAAGAGATGCCCAGAATTCAGAATCACTTCTTTGCACTTCATTTCTCTGCACATCATCTTCTCCCACAGACTTGGGCTGCTTGGGTAGCACTGAACTTGAATTTAGGTCTCTCTAGCCACAAAACACTGGTCAGCTACTGGTCAGCTTCTCAGCATTTGGCTATATGTTGCTTACAGATCCATGTGTGTGTGTGTGTGTGTGTGTATGTGTGTGTGTGTGTGTACATATATCAGTAAAAAAATGGTAGCTACTGTGTTTCTGTTATCATGAGCTGAGTTTAGTAAACCTGGATGCCAGTCTCTGCTCAGCCTCATGGCCTTGGGCACATCATTGCCCTTCTCTGGGTTTCTTTTTCTTCTTCTGTATAATGAGAGTTTCAGATAAGATGATCTCTAGGTTCTTTTCCACCTCTTGCTGTCTCTAATTCTGGTGTCACCTCTGGGTATAGGAGAAGCAGAAAGGGTTAATTGGTTTTGTAGGGGTCAAAGAGGTGGAATCTTTGCCCAGAAGATGCTTCCAGTGTCATCATCATATTGGTGAAATAAGATCTTCTTATATAGGAAGAATTAGAGAACTGAGTATTATTATCAAATGACAAGACAATTCAGAGAGCAAAGATTTCAGTTCGGGTCTAATGGAATGATACAGCCCAATGTTATGAGCTCTTGTCTCTAGAAAAATAACCACCTAAAGCCTCAATACTTTCTTGTCAGCACAGCTTGGTTAATTAATCCATGATTGATCAGAAAGGTTAATTGAATTCATAGAACTTAACTAACATCATGATGGATTTAGGATCCCAGTGGAGTTGCAAGTCATCTAAATTTGGTTATTTGCACAAGCTATAATTTAGACCTGACAATTGAGTTTTTTGTAGGCAGTGTGGCAGTTAAATGGATGGCAGTTGTGTCCAGATTAAATAGGATGGAATTAGGTGGTATTCTGCAGGCTCTGCAATTTAATTTGTTTACTGGGAAGAGAGTCAAGAAAAAAGTAATAAAAGCCCTTGGTTATGTAAGCATTGGGCCAAAGCTGGGACTCCACTGGGAGTTCTTTTATGCATCTTTGCCTCCTCAGCCCCCTAAAATAGCGACCAGTGAATTGTCAATGATTAACTACCTCGGTTGTCGTTGTTGTTTAGTCGCTAAGTCATGTCCGACTCTTTGCGAACCCGTGGAAGCTTGCCAAGCTTCTCTGTCCAGGAGAAATAACCCAAGGCAAGAATACTGGAGTGGGTTTTCCTTCTCCAGGGAATTTCCTTCTCTAGTGAATCTTCCCCTCCCAGGGACTGAACCTGTGTCTCCTGTGTCTATTACCTTGGGAGACAGATTCTTTACCACTGAGCCAACTGGGAAGTCAACTACTACAGTAACTGTTAATAAATGAATAAATAAATGATTCCTCCAACCACCTGTGCAATAAATGTTAAAAAAAAAAAAAAAAAAAACCAACCTGCACTAGTCCTGTGGAATGTACTGGGAAACAAGCCCCAGGTGCTACCCTGGGAAGGCACCCAACTTACTCAGAGTAACCTTCCCCTGACAAGCAATAACACAATTTGATGTAGTAACTGACTAGGGAAAAGACTGAGATGGGCTGGAAGACTCTATCCAAAGACAGAGTAAAGGATCTGAGGGAGTGTGGAGCATTTCCAGGGGAAATGACATTTGAGCCGGGTCTTCAGATAGGAATTTTCCAGGCAGAAGAGGGGGGAAACCACATTGCACAGAGAAGGAGAGTTTGTGTGTGGAGGATGGAGAGGTGAAAGCAGAGAGCCCTTGATGAATGGCCTGTGGCTTCAGGTATGTGGAAGAGAGAAGTGAGGTTGGGAAGAGCCTAGCATACCTGTTTAGGGGGTCTTGACTTTATTTGGATCTAGTGGGGAGTCTTTAAAGGATTTTCAGTATGTGAGTGATATGATCAGATTTATGATTTGGAAAGGAATTCGTAGAAGTGCATGGAAGATGGGCTGGAGGAGAGTGGGACTCATGGCAGAGAAAACAGTGAGCAGTGGGTGGCGATTGGCATGGGGAGAGGGCAGCAGGGAGGCCACAGTCTGGGCATAGGTGGGCCAAAGCGTTGGCCTGGACATAATTTCTCTGGGAATCTTCAATTTCTCTTATTTATAAAATGAGAACCATAATTTATATCTGTCCAGGGTTATTTTGATGTTTTGATGAGAAATTGCATGCAAACACTGAAGTATACATATTACCTGGCACATAATAAAAGTATTCCCTGGTGGCTCAGACTGTTAAAGAATCTGCCTGCTATATGGGAGACCTGGGTTCCATCCCTGGGTCAGGAAGATACCCTGGAGAAGGGAATGGTCACCCACTCCAGTATTCTTGCCTAGAGAATTCCATGGACAGAGGAGCCAGTGGGCTATAGTCCATGGGGTCGCAAAGAGTTGGATACGACTGAGCGACTAACTCTTTCATTGTTTTTCACTTTATTATTTACCTGGGGAGAGATGACAAGCATCCTGGCTAAGACAGCAGTAATAGGGACAGAGAGAAGGAGGGTGAAAATGAGAGATATTTAGGAGGTAGGCTGGAATTCTGAGTGGTGTTGGCTTGTCCTACAGCAGAAAGGCAGTCTGTGCTGACTCGCCGGAGCAGAGCTTGCTCTGCTGGTCTCATTATAAAACCACAGATGAGGCCCTGGGGCATTTGACCTTGGGCTGTCCTGGACTCTCAAGGGGAACCGGCAAAACTAGGAGTTAGCTGCCAGCAAGAGAGGCCCTTCTCTGTTTGAAGGGAGATGCAACTTGATTATCTGCCTTCTTGCTCTGATCCCTGCAGGAGCCCAGGCACGTCTTGCCTCTGCTTTGCGGTACGTGATGCTCAGCTTCATGATTCTGAGCAGCAGAGCCTGGGGCCCCTCGGCATAGAGCAGCAGACTAAGTCAGAGGAGGACCAGACATGAAGAGCAGCTTCAGGGAGCCCAAGAGGGTGCTGCTTCCCAGGGAGAGACTGAGGGTACAGTGAAGGCCCCCACCTACTGTTCTTCTCTTGGTCTGAAGTCCCACCATTAGGAACTGACTGAACACAAATAATCCAGGGAAAAGTACTGTCATTAAGGGAAAGGATAATAATCATAACAGAAAATAACAATAATAATGCTAACAACTGATATTTGTGGAGGACCGCTTAGTGCCAGGTACTGTGAGAGGTACTTTTACAGCCTCATGAAATTTTTCTGATAGTCCTATTAAAGTGAAGTGAAGTGAAATGAAGTGAAGTCGCTCAGTCGTGTCCAACTCTTTGTGACCCCATGGACTGTAGCCTACCAGGCTCCATCCATGAGATTTTCCAGTCAGGAATACTGGAGTGGGTTGCCATTTC